>NC_041393.1:336368404-336451671 GCF_002162155.2 Triticum dicoccoides
GTCCCCCTTACTGTGGTGGCTAGTCCTATTTATAGAGGCCCTGGTCCTCTCCCCAAATATTGAGTGGGAAGGGATCCAACAACGGCCAATTTGAAAGGGGACAACTAGTACAAGCTATCCTGACTAAAGGTGGCCTTCGCCTGTCAAAGGCGCTGGTGGTGACGCCGTCTTGGGCTCCACGATGACCTCCGTCCTGCCGTCCTGCTGGTCTTGGTCTTGTTGCACCGATATGGAAACCTTTGTCTGATGCCTCGGTACTCGGCGCCTGCGCTTGCCCCCTTAGCACCAAAGGAGAAACGAGGACACTGCGCGCGCTGGCGCCCGCCTAGCCTTGGTCGTCATGGCTTGCGTCATGGGAACCTCGTGAGGTACCCCCTGCCTTGATCTCTCCGCCTCCTCACGAGCTTGCCTAGTGAGGCCGCTCCTGAGGAGGCCTCATGTCGTCTGCCTCGCGAGGCTTGGCCCCTGCGAGGGTCTTGAGCATTGGTTGATGAAGACGGGCTGTACTGGGCCACTGGTGGAGCCACGCCATGGGCCGCAGGCATGCAAGTCTGGGGACCCCCGTTCCTAGAATGCTAACAGTAGCCTCCGGGCCCAAGGCGCGCTCGGAGTTGGCTTAGCGGCGAAGCCAAAGGGCAAGTGCAGAGCGCCACGGCATCTCCGCTTCCCCATGCTGCCTCGGCAACTACCCGACTTGACGAGTCCCTGCTGCATGCAAAAAAGGGTTATCATTACCTGCGATCGTGGAGGTCGACGGTTGGCCTCCCTTGGGCTATAAATGAGGAGGGGTGAGAGTCCTCGTCGCCCATCTCTTCCTGCTCCGCCTACTTCTTCTTCCCTACTCCAACTCCAGCCTTGACACCAATGGCGCTGATCCGTAGATTCTCGGTCGAAGAGAAGGGGAAGGCTCCCTGGGATGGACCTGATCCGCTCCCGCCGAAGAAGAGGCCGGTCCATCATCATGGCGAGGTCGTGAGGCTGGAGATGACGAGGACTTGGTGTGAGCGGCCACCTCCTGGTTACCCGCTAGCCCAGTGCGCCCAAGCCGAGGGCTCCGGAGAAAGGGCCGGCGAGCGGTGCCGCTCGCGCCGCAGCCACGGTCGGCGTGCAGTGGTGGCGTGCATCGTCGCCCCTAGAGTTAACGCCATGGACTCCTCTCGTGAGTTTGTGCTGTGGGCGGCGATGCCTCCAAGCACCTGGATCCGCTTCCCTTCGTTCTTCTCCACCGAGATGCCGCCGAGGGGGCCTCTTGAGCTTTGGCTGCAGCATGCCGACTGTGGTGCCTCGGCGACCGGAGCGGAGGTTGAGGTCGTTTCCCCGGGCAAGATCTTCATGACCCGAGGCTGGGGCGAGGTTGCCTGGGTCTGCCGAACAGGGGGCACACTCATGATCCATTTTGAATATGATGGCGCCTCCATGTTGTCCTTCAAGGTCTTCGACGCGGAAGGCCGCCGCCTGGAGTGTTGCCTTGGAGGGGGCAGTCAAGATATCGACGTGGCAGGGATTGGGCCTACCATTTGCTACTCTAGTGGCTCCTTCGACAGCAGCAACGACGCTCCGGAGTCCAGGGACTCTCCCAAACTCTTTGATACTCTGGAGACGAGCGACGACAGCTATGCACCCCTGAGCTCTCGCAGCGCCCGGAGCAAGGCGGCAACATCGGGCCGTCCCTGCCGCTGATCTGGGTGGGGTTGGAGCCGGTCTCCCGTGGCCCAGTGTTGATGATGGCGTCAGCCACGAAGGCGCGTGTAGTTAGGGCTCTTCAGTGTTCTTGTCTTTTGTTCCCTGTGAGGAATCGAGAAACACCCCGCAGGGGCGTGTAAAGGGTCTACGATGTCTTTTGTTGATGTTATCCTTATTATGAAATCACGCGAGTGTTTGTCCTGTCGCAGCTTGGTTCCCCCTTTCTAACCTCGCGATGGCTTGGCGCTCTACGCTGACAGGTCCCGGTCCCCAGGCAGGTTGCAGCCGTCGTTGGTATGCCAGGTCGCGTTGCCGTGGTCAAGGCTAGGAGGTGAGCGGCCCGATGTCCAGTAAGAGCCCCTGAGGCGCGATGCTCAGGAGGTTCCCTTTAGCGTGCAAGAAGCCGTCGAGAGGTGAGAAAGGAAGGCAACATTGCCGTCACAGGGCCGCATCAAGTGAGAATTTTGTGTTGTAACGATTAGTTGTTCCAAGCGCGAGACTTATCTCGGTAATCTAGAGTCATTCCCTTGCGTTGCGCCAGACTTGTGCATCAGCAGCCGTAGTGCACCTAGGTTAGGCCCGTGCGAGCCTCCCCTTTCTTCCCCGCACTCTCCTTCATGCTCTACGTCCTCAGGTCCTGGCCCTCGAGCGAGCTCAGCTGCCGCTGGCATGCCAGGTCACGATGCCGTGGTCAAGGCCAGGGGTGAGGGCTGGAGAGCCAGTAAGAGGTCCTGAGTCGTGATGCTCAGGAGCCCCCCTTTTAACGCGCAAGCGGACCGCATGGGAAAGAGAGGGAGCTTGTGGTGCCGCCCTCTGTAGACCTCAGGAGGTTTCTGCAAATCAGCACGAGAAAGGCACAGGTTGCCATTATGATTGCCGGCCGGCCATTGCTGCTCCGCGAGAAGGGTGAGGGCACTGAGGGCCTGGTGAGGTGACGTGCGCGGGGCATTCTGCGGGCCAGATCTCGACCACTCATATTTGTCGGCATTACAGGGACGGACCCGTGCGCAAGCGTCGTGTCAGCGCGTGCGGATCCCGTGGTAGGTGGCAATCGAGCAGGTGATAATCACAGGTAGAATAGGCATGAAAGGCAAACCAGCTTAGGTAAATGCAGAATGGATACATGCCACAGGGTCAGACCCAAGCGGCTTGGGGATGATGCAGCCCGAGGGGCGCCCCCATCAAGGTAAGCTAAAGACATTAAAATAGATACATGCCGCAGGGACGAACCCACGTGGCCTGGGAATGATACAGCCCTGAGGCCGCTGTCGGATTTCGGGTTCCGGCAGACCCTTGAGGTTCGAACACTGGGGTGCGCACGGAGATTTCGCCCTCTACCTACCCGTTCCTCGCCGGCTCGCTGAGATCTGAACTATGAAAGGAACAACACAAGAGACACATATTTTATACTGGTTTAGGCCACCATTGCGGTGTAATACCCTACTCCAGTGTGTGGTGTGGTGGATTGCCTCTTGGGCTGTTGATGAACAATACAAGGAAGAACAACCTCGCGAGGGTCTATTTTTGGCTGGCGCGATGAACTGCTAGGAGGAGTTCAGTCGCTCTCTCTACTGGTTACTTGGTGAGGATTCTCAATGCAGGTGTCCCTACCCTGGGGGTGGCTAGTCCTATTTATAGGCAAAGGCCCTGGGCCTCTTCCCAAATATTGAGCGGGAAGGGCGCCAACAATTGGCCATTTCGAAGGGGAACATCGAGTACACTTATCCTGACTAAAGTTGGTCCTCGCCTGTCGAAGGCTCTGGTGGTGATGCCTGCTTGGGCTCCACAATGACTTCCTTCCTGCCGTTGGGCTGGTCTTGGTCTTGTTGCACCGAAATTGATGCCTTTGCTTGATGCCCTCGCCTGCGCTTGCTCCCTTTGCACCAAAGAGGAAAGGAGGACACTGTGCGGGCTGGCGTCCGACTGGCGCCCTTGGTCGTCATGGCTTGCGTCACGGGCACCTCGCGAGATACCCCGCCTTGATCTCTCCGCCCCCTCGTGAGCCAGCCTGATGAGGCCGTGCCTGAGGAAGCTCCTGGTTGTCCGCCCCACGAGGCTTGGCCCCTCGCGAGGGTCTTGAGCTTGTGTTGATGAAGATGGGCCGTGCTGGCCCCCCCTTTGAGCCACGCCGCAGGCCGCAGGTAGGCAAGTCTGGGGACCCCCATTCCTAGAACACCGACAGTAGCCCCCGGGCCCAAGGCGCGCCTGGACTTGGCTGAGCAGAGAGGCGAAAGGGCAAGTGCGAAGCGCCGCGGGCCCTAACAGCCTGCGGCCTTGGGCGCCGCATGGCGGTTGATTGGACGCGGTCGTCTCCACTTCCCCACGACGCCTCGGCAACTGCACGAATTGACAAGTCCCTGCATACAAAGCGGGTCATGATTACCTGCGATCGTGGAGGTCGGCGGTTGGCCTCCTCTGGCTATAAGTACGGCACGGCGCGTGCCCTTCCAGTCTATCCCTTCTTGATTCTCCTTCTTCCCGGTCCTTGCTCCGTCTTGCTGCAATGGCTCCGATCCGCCGGTTCTCTGCGGCAGAGAAGGAAAAGGCTCCCCGAGAGGATCCTGACCCGCTTCCGCCGAAGAAGCGGCTAGCCCTCTGCCATCGAGGTGAGGGCGCCCGCCAGGAAGTGTCGAGGCCCTGGTGTGAGCGGCCACCACCAGGGTTCTCGCTTCCCTTGTACGCCCACATCGAGGGCTCTGAAGGAGTCGATGCCGAACGCCACAGGCGGCGCCACCGTCGGCGCCGGCGGGTCACAAAGGTGTGCGTCTTTCACCCTAGAGTCCACGCCGAGGGCTCCTCCCGAGAGTTCGTGCTTCACGCCGCCGTGCCTCCTCAGTCTTGGATTCGCCTTCCTCCTTTCTTCGCCTCCGTCATCCCGCCGGGGCAACTCCTGGGACTCTGGCTGCAGCACGCCGGCTGCAGCACCCTCGCGACTGGGGCAGAGGTCGTGGTTGTTGCCCCGGGCTAGGTCTTCATGACTCGAGGCTGGGGCGAAATCGCCCGGGTCTGCAGGACAAGGGGCGCCCTCGTGATCCACCTGGAGTACGATGGTGCTTCGGTGATGTTCTTCAAGGTCTTCGATGCGGAGGGTCACCAGCTGGAGTGCTGCCCTGGGAGAGGCGGTCGGGACCCCGCTACGGCGAGGCCGAGGCCGGCTAACCTCTCCCTTGGCAGCTCCTCAGGCGATGGAGGCGCCGGAGGATCCAGCGACTTCGCCGAGCTCTTCGCGACTCCGAAGACGAGCGACGACAGCTATGAGCCCCTGAGCCTGCGCCGCTCCCGGAGCAGGGCGGGCTCGTCAGGCTGTCGCCACCTTTGATCTGGAAGGGGTTGGCGCTGGTGCCGGACGGCCCACTGTTGATGATGGCGTCTTCCGCGATGGTTCCTGTAGTTAGGACTCCTTAGGATACGCGTCTTTTGTTCCTGCGAGGAGCCAAGAATATACCTCGTGGGGGCTTGTAAGGTGTCTGTAGCTCCGTTTGTCAATATGATCCTCATCGTGAAGCAGTGTGAGATGCTTATTCCGTCTTAGCTTAGTTTCTTCCTTTCGGACCTCGTGAGGGCTTGATGCTCTACGCCAACAGGTCCCACTCCCAAGGCGGCTTCAGCCGTCGCTAGTATGCCAGGTCGCGATGCCGTGGTCAAGGCCAGAAGGTGAGAGGCCCGAGGTCCGGTAAGAGCCCCTGGGTCGCGATGCTCAGGAGGTCCCCCTTAGCGCTCAAGCAGCCATCATTCGGTGAGAAAGGAGAGCGACGTTGCTAACACGGGATTGCATTAGGTTCGGGGATGCTGCCGCGATAGCTAGTGTTTCCGGAGAGTGACTTATCTCGAGAATCAAGGACCGCTCCCTGGTGTATCGCCGGGTCCATGCATCGGCATGCGAGGGGTTGCTTGGCGAGGTCCTCGCGTGCCTCTCCCCTCTCGCCTTCGCTCCCCTTTCTGCTCTACGTCCTCGGGTCCTGGCCCTCGAGCGAGTCTCAGCCGTCACTGGTATGCCAGGTCGCGATGCCATGGACAAGGCCAGAGGGTGAGGGCTGGAGAGCCAGTAGGAGCCCTGAGTCGCGATGATCAGGTACCCCCCCTTTAACGTGCAAGCGGTTTGCGCAGACGAGAGTGAAGAAGATACCATGAGGGCCACGCCTAACACTGCTCCTTGAAGAGATCCTGCAGGCTCATCATAGAAAGAACAAGAGTTCGCCATGACAATCGACAGTCAACCGTTGGTTGCTTTGGAGAGGTGGTGAGGCACTAAGGTCTCGACGAGGTGGCGCTATACGAGGCTGCCACGGCCAGAGCTCAGCCATTCAGGTTTGTAGGCATTGCAGGGACGGACCCATGCGCAAGCGTCGTGCCGTTTGGGAGCAGTTCCATCAGTTGGTGTCAGTTGAGCGGGCAACTAGGTCAAGCATGTTAATCGCGGAAGAGTGAATTCATCCAAATAGATGCTGGGAAGGCAGACATCACTGGGTCTGGCCCGAGCGACTTGGGGATAATGCAGCCCGAGGGGCGCCCCCAACAAAGTAAGCTAAAAACACGAGCAAAAGGGATACACGCTGCAGGGATGGACCCACGCGGCCTGGGAATAATGCAGCCCTGAGGACGCTCCCAGCTGGAAACGAAAATTGAAAGATGTCACCTGATAGTGTTGACGATGAAGGGGTGTTGGTGTAGTAGACTCGGTGGGCTGTGGGAGCCGATCCTCACGAGCCCCCAGGCCCTGGGGCCTCGGGAGGCTCCGGAGGCGCTGGTGGCTCCTCGCGGACCATCTCCATCTCCGCCAGGGTTGCGGAACGCCTGACCTCTTGAGCCTCCAGGATGCCCCTCATGAGGCGCTGGTACGTGGCAGCCGCGTTCGGCAAGCCATAAGGCATGCAAACGTAGCTATGGGGTGGACCTTCGCAGCGCCCCACTTGCGAGGGCCAGAGGCACTCCTGAGATGCGGCTTGGTTGAGCCCTGGTATGTTGATGCAGACGCACAGCCCACAATCCTCGCCTGGATGGGGGGCCACAGCGGGTAAGCGACGGCTGCCTCTCATGACTCTTGACTCCTGTAGCTCCTGAATGGCCTTGCTGACGAACTCCTGAGGGTTTGGCCCTCCTTGCCTTGCTCCTTGAGGGAAACGTGCTTCGAAACACGCCTCCAAGTGGTGCCCAAGCGCCTCCCTCGTGACCTTGGCAAGGTCGGCGACCCTCCAGGGGAGAGCCCCCGAGCCCTGCCTGAGGAGGGCGCCGGGCGCTCTTCCCTATGCGATGGAAGGAGGTTCCCCCTGGGCAGGCGCGGGCCCTGAGGGGCCTGCCTCCTGAGGGGCCAGGTCGGACGATGTCTTCTTCTTCTTGGGGGCGGCCTTGGGAAGCCTCCTGCTTCCGTGATCCTGGTCTTCCAGTGATGCGGCCTGAAAGGCTCGTTCCAGGGAGCACACCGTGTCTTTCTCTTTGCAGGGCACCGTGATGACTCCGCCACTTCCTGGCATCTTGAGGACATTGTAGCCATGGTGGGTTACGGCCATGAACTTGGCCAGCGCTGGGTACCCGAGGATGGCGTTGTATGGCAGGCAAATGTGGGCGACGTCGAAGTCGATGAGCTCGGTGCGGTAGTTGTCGCGTGCCCCGAAGGTGACAGGGAGGCGGATCTGCCCAATCGGGACCGTGGAGCCGTCGGTGACTCCGGAGAAAGGCTTGGTTGGCTGAAGCTGATTGTAGGGCACTTGGAGATTGTTGAATGTTTCCACGGATAGGACGTTGAGCCCTGCCCCGCCATCGATGAGGGTCCTGGTGACTAGCACGTTGCTGATGATTGGGGAACAAAGCATTGGAAGAACTCCGGCTGTGGCCACACACTTGAGCTGATCCACCGAGCTGAACGTGATGGGGCACGCCGACCACCTGAGAGGGCGCGTGGCCTCGAGCTTGGGGAGGACTGCATTTACTTCGCGGGCGAACTGCTTGAAGATGCATTGAGAAGTTGGGGCTTGAGATCCGCCCAGGATGCAGGCGATCGCACGTGGTTCCTAGAAGCCCCCAGCCCCCTCGTCCTGATGACGGTCCTCATTTCTCCTTGGCTGCGGCGGCAGCGGAGGGAGGCCTGCGTTACCTTGCGGGCGATCCTCGCGAGGCTGATCCCGCCAGGCTCCCTCACGAGGCGGGTCCTGCCAGCGATCCTCGCGAGGTTGGTCGCGCCACCCTTGGCGAGGGCCGCGGTCTTCCCAGCGTCCTGCGTTCCTTCCTCCTCTTCGGCTGTAGCCCCAGTTGCTGCGGTCAGGACGTCGGCCGACCCTTCCTTCACGCACGGCTCGGAGCAGGTTTGCGTACATAACGTGTGCTAGGTCTACCACATATGCTATGCCGACGTTGAGTGCCAGGATTTTAAGAACTTCCTCAAGGATGAAAGAGTGAAATTCGGTACTGTAGACTTTAGGAACGACAGGGATGTCCTGGGTCGGATAGGCCTCGTTGTAGGCCAGCCCTTCGATGTCGCCGACGTCGCGCTCGGAGTGGGGCAGCTGCATCGGGCCGCCGACGCCGCTGATCTGGATGGGGTTGGCGCCGGCGCTTGGCGGCCCACTATTGATGATGGCGTCTCCTATGGAGGCGCGCATAGTTAGCGTTGCTTAGGATTGGCACCTTTTGTTCCCTGCGAGGAATCGAAGAAACACCCCGCGGGGGTATGTAAGACGTCTGCCATGTCTTTTGTGAGTATTATCCTTATTATGGAGCGATGCGAGATGCTTGTCCTATCTCGGCTCGGCTCCCCCTTTCTATCCTCACGAGGGCTTGGTGCTCTACGCTGACAGGTCCCGGTTCCCAGGCAGGCTTCAGCCGTCGCTGGTATGCCAGGTCGCGATGCCGTGGTCAAGGCCAGGAGGTGAGCGGACCAAGGTCCAGTAAGAGCCCCCGAGGCGCAATGCTCGGGAGGCCCCCTTTAGCGCTCAAGCAGCCTCCGCTGGGCAAGAAAGGAAGGCAACATTGCCGTGACAGAGCCGCACTAGGCGAGGGTTTAGCGTCGCGTTGATTTAGCTTTTCCAGGGGCGTGACTTATCTCATGAGCTTGGAGTTGTTCTTCGGCGAGGTGCCGGGCCTGCGCGCCAGCAGCTGGGGTGTCGCTGGGTTGGGTCCTCGTGAGCTTCTGCACTCTTCCCCGCACTTTCCTTCATGCTCTACGTCCTCAGGTCCCAGCCCTCGAGCGAGCTCAGCTGCCGCTGGTATGACAGGTTGCGATGCCGTGGGTCAAGGCCAGGGGGTGAGGGCTGGAGAGCCAGTAAGAGCCCCTGAGTCGCGATGCTCAGGCGCCCCCCTTTTAACGCGCGAGCGGATCACACGGGAGAGAGAGGGAGAGGGAGCTCACGACGCCCCCATGCTATTCCTTAGGCGGATCCTGTACACCAGCACGAGGAAAACAAGGACTGCCATTGCGGTTGCCAGCCAGCCATTTGTTGCTCCGAGGGAGTGATTGAGGCACTAAGGGCCTGGTGAGGTAGTGCCTTGCGGGGCTGCCGCGGCCAGAGCTCTACCACTCAGATTTGTCGACGTTGCAGGGACGGACCTATGCACAAGCGTTGTGCCAGAGTGAGCGGCTCCAAAGGTAGGTGTCAATCGAGTAGGCGATTATCTCAAGCAGGTTAAGCATGAAGAAGCAAATCAACTTAGATAGATGCAGAGAAAGGCACACGCCACTGGGTCAGGCCCGAGCGGCTTGGGGATGATGCATCCCGAGGAGCGCCCCCAACAAGGTAAGGTGAAGACATAAGCAAAACGGATACATGCCGCGGGGACAGACCCACGCGACCTGGGAATGATACAGCCCTGAGGGCGCTCCCAGCTGAAATGAAACTTGAGAGAAGTCACCTAATACCATTGCAGAGCGAGTGTCGGAGTAGCTGATGGTGCATGGTGAAGAAGCCAATCCTCACGAGCCTTCGGAGCTCCGAGCCTCGGGAGGCTCGGGAGGTCCGGGCGGCTCGGCGAGGTCCATCCTCGTCTCCTCCATGAGTGCGTGGTGCTTGACCACCTGAGCTTCCAAAATGCTCCTCATTAGGCGCTGGTGGGCAGCAGCCGCGTTCGGCAGGCCGAAGGGCATGCGAACATAGCTGTGAGGTGGACCCTCGCAACGCCCCATGCATGAAGGCCAGAAGCACTCCTGAGACGCGACTCGATTGAGCCCTGGGTAGTCGATGCAGACGCGCAGCCTGCCATCCTCGCATGGATGGGGAGCTACATTGGGTAGGCGGCGATTACCGCGCATGACTCTCGATTCCTGCAACTCCTGAGCGACCTTGGTGATGAACTCCTGAGGGTTGGGCCCTCCTTGCCTTACACCTTCCTGAGGGAAACGTGCCATGAAGCACACCTCCATGTGGTGCCCGAGCGCCTCCCTCGTGATCTTGGCAAAGTTAGTGGCTCCCCAAGAGAGAGCCCCCGAGCCTTGCCCGAGGAGGGTACCGAGCATGCCTTCCTATGCGACGGAGGGTGGCGCCCCTTGGATGGGTGCATGTCCTGATGTGGCGCCTCCGGAGGTGCCTGCCTCCTGAGGCCTTAAGTCAGGTGATGTCTTCTTCTTCTTGGGAGCTGCTTCAGGAAGGTTTCCACTCTTGCTATCTGGGTCCACGATTGACGCGGCTTGGAAGGCGCGCTCAAGAGAGCACACCGCATCCTTCTCTTCACAGGGGACTGTGATGACTCCGCCACTTCCTGGCATCTTGAGGACATTGTAGCCATGGTGAGTCACTGCCGTAAACTTGGCCAGAGCGAGATATCCGAGGATGGAATTGTATGGTAGGCGAATGTGGGCGACGTCGAAGTCAATAAGCTCGGTAAGGTAGTTCTTGCACTGTCCAAATGTGACAGGGAGGCGGACCTGCCCTATCGGGACAGTGGAACCATCAGTGACTCCTGAGAAAGGCTTGGTTGGTTAAAGCTGATTGGAGATTGTTGGACGTCTCGACGGACAGGACGTTGAGCCCTGCTCCGCCGTTAATGAGGGTCCTGGTAACTTGCACATTGCTGATGACTAGGGAACAGAGCATCGGGAGGACACCGGCTATTGCCGCGCATTTGAGCTAATCTGCTGAGCTCAACGTGATGGCGCATGCAGACCACCTGAGGGGGCGCGTGGCCTCAAGCTTGGGGAGGACTACATTCACCTTGCGAGCAAACTGCTTGAAGGTGCGCTGAGAAGCTGGGGCCTGGGCACCGCCCAAGATGCAAGAGATTGCACGCGGCTCCTGGAAGCCCCCAGCCCCCTCGTCCTGATGATGGTCTTCATTCCTTCTTGGTGGTGGTGGCAGAGGAGGAAGTCCTGCGTTGCCTCGCGGGCGATCCTCACGAGGCTGATCCCTCTAAGCCCCCTCGCGAGGCTGGTCCTGCCAGCGGTCCTCGCGAGGCCGGTCACGCCACCCTTGGCGAGGACCACGGTCGTCCCATCGTCCTCCACCTCTTCCTCCGCCTCGGCCGTAGCCCCGATCATTATGCTCGGGGCGTCGACCGACACGGCCTTCTCGCACGGCCCTGAGCTCTTGGCATTCGTTGGTCTTGTGGGTATGGAGATCATGGTACACACAGTACTGGCTGCCCTTGGACGACTCCAGCTGATCCCTGTCGTGCTTCATTTCTGGCTCCGCTGCGAGCACAGCTGCTCCCTTGCGCTTCACATCCTTGGCCTTGGCTTTCTTCTCTTCTGGATCTGCAACCGGGAGCTCGAGAAGGGAAAGGCGTCCCTCCTTAGCCCTTGCGCACTTGGTCGCCAGGTTGAACAACTCCAATGACGTGCACAGATCTTCGTGGATTGCCAGCTCCTCCTTCATCTTGACGTCACGGACGCCATCAGAGAACGCCGAGATGATGGCCTCCTCGGTCACCTTGGGAATCTTGAGGCGAGCGCTGTTGAAGCGCTGGATGTACTTCTGCAAGGTCTCTCCAGGTTGCTGCTTGATGCGGCGCAGGTCAACCACGGCCGGCGGACGGTCACGAGTGCCCTGAAAGTTGGCGATGAAGCGAGTGCGCATCTCATCCCAGGAGGAGATCATGCCAGGGGCAGGTTCAGGAGCCAGGTGTGGGCACCCTCCTTGAGTGCCATGGGAAACCAGTTCGCCATGACCTTTTTATCCCCGTTGGCGGCTTCAATTCCCGGCTCGTAGAGCTGTAGGAACTCCGCAGGGTCAGCAGTGCCGTCGTAGCGAGGGGGCAGGTCAGGTTAGAACTTTCCCGGCCAAGAGACACTGCATAGCTCGGTGGTGAAGGCGCGGCAGCATGCGGTGGTCACTGGAGCTCTCTGCTGATGTGGGGCTTGCTCCTGGGGATTCCCGCGCGCCGCTGCCTGGAGCAGCGCGGGGTCTTGACGTGCTGGCGCAGGGACGCGGTCATGGTGCACCGGTGCTGGGAAACACGCGAGCACCTTCTTGGGGACGGGGGATTTCTTAGCAGCTCCTTTCTTGTCACGCGAGTGGTGGACGCGGTGGATCTCGTCCTGGGGCCACGCGCCTTGGTGCCAGGGCGCCTTCTTGGGGAGGAGGTGGCGGAGGCGCCTCCTGATCTGCGCCACCCACGCAAGACGGAGGGCGAGGCAGCGAGAGGGACGGCGCAGGGGAGCCCCCTGTGGCGCTGACGAGCTCGGTGATACGAGCAAGCCACTCCTCATAGAGGTCATCGACGGGACGGTAGTGCATGAGGTCATGCGCCAGGAGCAAAGCACCATGCGCGTCCGTGGGGGCGCGACGGGCGTGGGACGACAAACCAGCTGGAGTCAGCGATGGGGTGGCGGTGCGGCCTTCCCGCCGCACCGAAGGATGCAGCAACGAGGCCTGCTGCTTGTTCCCCACCGGGCTGGTGGCGGCTGTAGGATCGAAAGTATGTCTAGAGGGGGGGGGGGGTGATTAGACTACTTGATCAAATAAAAACTTGTCCTTTTCCCAATTTTAGTCTTTGGCAGATTTTAGCTATCTTAGCACAATTCGAGCAATCTTAACACAATTCTAGCAAGCATGCAAAGAGTATATGAGCAGCAGAAAGTAAAGCATGCAACTAGCAAGAATGTAAAGGGAAGGGTTTGGAGGATTCAAACGCAATTGGAGACACGGATGTTTTTGTCGTGGTTCCGATAGGTGGTGCTATCGTACATCCACGTTGATGGAGACTTCAACCCATGAAGGGTAACGGTTGCGCGAGTCCATGGAGGGCTCCACCCACGAAGGGTCCACGAAGAAGCAACCTTGTCTATCCCACCATGGCCGTCGCCCACGAAGGACTTGCCTCACTAGCGGTAGATCTTCACGAAGTAGGCGATCTCCTTGCCCTTACAAACTCCTTGGTTCAACTCCACAATCTTGTCGGAGGCTCCCAAGTGACACCTAGCCAATCTAGGAGACACCACTCTCCAAGAAGTAACAAATGGTGTGTTGATGATGAATTCCTTGCTCTTGTGCTTCAAATGATAGTCTCCCCAACACTCAACTCTCTCTCACAGGATTTGGATTTGGTGGAAAGAAAATTTGAGTGGAAAGAAACTTGGGGAAGGCTAGAGATCAAGATTCATACGGTAGGAATGGAATATCTTGGCCTCAACACATGAGCAGGTGGTTCTCTCTCAGAAATAACAAGTTGGAAGTGTAGGTTTGTTCTGATGGCTCTTTCCACGAATGAAGAGGAGGTGGAGGGGTATATATAGCCTGCACACAAAATCTAACCGTTACACACAACTTTCCAAACTAGGTGGGACCGAATTGGTAAACTCGGTCGGACCGATTCAGCAAATCTAGTGACCGTTAGGATTTTCGGTGGGACCGACATGCAACTCGGTAGGACCGATATGGTTAGGGTTAGGGCATAACGTAATCTCAGTGAGACCGATTACACAAACTCGGTGAGACCGATTTTGGTAATAAGCTAACCAGAGAGTTGGTCAGGTAAACTCAGTGGGACCAGTTCGCTCATTTCGGTGGGACTGAAATGTTATGAAAAGGAAACAGGGAGTTTACATTCCAATTTCGGTGGGACCGATCGCCCATCTCGTGGCACCAAAATGTTATGAAGGGAAACAGAGAGATTACAATCCCATCTCAGTGAGACCAAGATCCCTATCGGTGAGACCGATTTGCCTAGGGTTTGTGGCAGTGGCTATGACATCTGAACTCGGTGGCGTCGGGTAGAAATAATCGGTAGGGCCGAGTTTGACTTTTGGTTTAGGTCATATGTGGATGTGGGAAAGTAGTTGAGGGTTTTGGAGCATATCACTAAGCACTGTGGAGCAAGAAACTCATTAAGCAACACCTCATCCCTCCTTGATAGTATTGGCTTTTCCTATAGACTCAATGTGATCTTGGATCACTAAAATATAAAATGTAGAGTCTTGAGCTTTTGAGCTTGAGCCAATCCTTTTGTCCTTAGCATTTCGAGGGATCCACTTTTCTCATCCATGCCATGCCATCCATTGAGCTTTTCCTGAAATATTTATCTTGGAATAATGTTAGCTCCATCAGCTATATGTTGTTAGGAATTACCAAAACCACCTAGGGATAGTTGCACTTTCAATCTCCCCCTTTTTGGTAACTGATGACAACATATAGATCAAAACTTCGACAAATGATAATAAGAGTGAAAAACATTGTCGCTTTGACAAGTATGTGATAAGCAAGAGCTCCCCCTAAATTTGTGCATAGTTTAAGATTTGCTTTGGACTGCAAATGCACAAAGAGTTAGGCTCATGGGTTACTCTTCCATGTCACATACATCTTGGTGGAGCGATCAAAATGGTAATGATTGAATGCATGCACTCATCACCAAGCAAAGTGAATGATCATATAGAGATAAATGGGATAATGTCATCCAACAAGCATAAATTTAGCATATGATCAAACACATGATCATCCAAGTATCACATAGACATAAAGTATCTCAAACAAGCAAATAAAGTTCAACCACCAAAGCAAGAGAGAATAAAAAGCAACACTCTCTCTCGAAGCCTATGATCTATACAATTTTCTCCCCCTTTGGCAACAAGTTACCAAAAAGTTCATAGAAAATGCACAGCACTAGATCGTCTCTCAGGCTTGATCTTCAGGCGGTTGTGTAGAGATGGCTCCTTGGACGAAGACTTCAGTAGATGAGGATGGGGCTGGAGGTGTAGGTGCTGGAGCTGGTTGCAGTGGAGCTGTAGGAGCTGTAGCTGGTGTAGATGAAGTGGCTCTGGTGTCTGTCACTGGCACTGTAGCTGATCTCTGAGCTCTAGGCACTCTGGCAAATGCATCAATGGTTGTCTTTCCATTCCTCTCCTGCATATCATCCTGAAGCTGCTCAACAACAGACTGGATCTCAGTTACTTTCACATCCAAGTCATAGAACTTCTGCTCCATGATCCTCTCCAGGCTCTCCTGGTTTTGAGTCAAGGTGGCCAGCCCCTTCTCAATCCTCAGAGTGGATGCAATCAAGTAGCCTAGCTGATCTTGTTTGCTCTTCAAAAAGTACTGAGATGCCTCTTCCATTGTTGGCATCTTGGTAGCCTTCTCTGTCCTTGCCTTCTCCTTCTTTGCTTCAGCATGCACATAAGATGGTTCATCTTCATCCATAACCACTTGGTTGTCCTCAAAGTCTGGATAGATAGGCATGTGATCCTTGTCCAACAAGTATGTGCCTGTGCCCATCTTGGAGTTAATCAGCTCCTGGATCTATGGGGCATACCCACAACTTCTCTTCTGGTCAGCTGTTGTCCTCTTGATAGTCTCAACTATGAGGCTCATGACCTTGAACTTTTGTGGCACATCAAATAAGTGTAGCAAGTTTATTGCATGGCCTCTGATCATGTTGTGGTCACCTGACTTTGGCAAGAGAGGTTGCCTGAGGATCCAGTTGATGGTTGGCAGTCCTGACAGAAGGTAATGTACTGATCCAAACTTATGTGTATCAACTGCAGCATCTGGGATCTCCTTGTACATATGTGCCATAGAATTGTGATCCATCTTCTTCTTGGCATAGACATCCAAGTCATCTTCTTTCTCCTTAGGTGCATTGATCAGATTTGCCCATTATTCAATTGTTGATTGGTACCTAGTACCTTTAGACATCCATACTATCCTGCCATCTGGATAGAAGTGTGCTGTGGAGTAGAATTGCATTATGAGCTCATCATTCCACTTTGTGAGCTTCTGCCCAACAAAGTCTGCAACTCCACATGCACTGAAACTGTCTTGCACACTAGGATAGTGTTCCTCATTCTCCTTCATGTAGGTCCAGTCCACCCACATCATGTCACACACTATAGGCTTCTTGCCCAACAACACTGTCTCATAGAAGTCCTTCTATTCCTTAGTGTGGAACCTGTAGTCAACAGTAGTCCTTCTCCTGATTGCATAAGGATCAGACAACCTCCACTGTCTGAGGCCTGCATCCTTTCTCAACTTCATGTTCTCAGCCACAGGATGAGCATCATTATGATCTGGAATCTTTGGCTTCAACTTTCTCAAGACATGCTCTTCATCTTCTTCTTCTCCAGCAACAGTCTCAGGCACTGGGGCCTTGTTCTTCTCAGCAGAAGATATGTTTCTGGTACTCCTCTTTGGTGCAATCTTGGTCTTGGAGGCAGCTTTGGGTGCTTCTTTGGGCTTTGATGATGCAGCTCCTGACCTGATAGCATCACCCATAAGCTTCTGAGCCTTGGGTGCTGGTGCAGCAACCTCTTCTTCTTCTTCCTCAGAGTCTCTCCTCATAGAGGGATTGCCAAGAACTTTGTCAGTAGTGGTTCTGACTCTCTTTTTCTTTTTGTCTTGACTAGCAGCTTCATCTTTTGACTCAATAGTAAATTTCATGGTTTCTCCAGTGGCGACCTTCCTGGGTTTGGAAGTGGGAATCCTTCTTGCAGGTTCCTTCTTCTGCACTACTGGTTTAGTGGCTGCAGCTGAACCATATTCTTTCTTGACCACCTTCTTCTTGGAAGTGGCTTCATCCTCAACTGCCACATAGTCTTCATCCTCATATTATGAGGTTTTCTTCTTTCTGGCCCTGGTGGCAGCTTTGGGCAGGTTGCTAGGGGTGCTTCTGCTACCCTCATCAGAGGTGCTAGAGGGACTAGTGCCCTCACTCATCTGAATTTGCTCCTCTTCCCTGTTCTGGCTGTCACTTTGATCAGACATGTTGCAAACACTGACTGCTGACCCTGTGAATAGATATAGATGAGATAGAGTGGATGAGCATCACAAAATACAGAGGTTTTTTTCAAAAGAATGATTCAAAAACTTAGTTTTAGTTTTCCACAGAAAGCATTTCGGATCAACCAATCTGCAAACTCGGTGATACCAAAGCAGCTTTTGGAACCTAAACTAGTGAACTTGGTCTCGGTCAGACCGAGTCACAGTTCGGTGGCACCGAGACTGCTAGGGTTTCACAAAGTCCTGAACTCGGTGGGTCCGAGATGGTTTCGGCGGAAACCTAACCCTAAATTTTCAATTCACCTCTAATCTATAGAGTGTTTTGACTGGATAGACTTGTTTCAATCGTGGCAAGATTTATGACGAACACAATGTGCTAGGAATCAGACGGGGATAACACAATGATTGAGTCCATACCCTAGTTCGGCGCTTAACTCGCTACGACGGCAACGACAGAGATGATTCCCGTTGACGGCGGCGGAGACCAGCGACTAGAGGCGACTGGCGACGAGGAGGACGATCCGGAGACCCTGGAGGCAGAGCAAGCTATGCGCGGGCGAAGGAGTTTGGAGAAAGTTTCCAAATTTTTGCCCGTGGGTATATATAGCCCGACCCTGTCGGTGTGACTGAGTGGAACAACTCGGTGGCACCGAGATGCATAACTGTTGACAGTTACAGCAACTCGGTGTGACCGAAAAGTTCAAATCGGTTGCACCGAGATTGAAAACCTAGATCGACTTAGTGATCTCGGTATGACCGAAATGGAAGAATCGGTCAGACTGAAACGCACAAAGAAGTTTTGGAAGTTTAAGTCTATGACGAATCGGGGACTCCGAGTGCTCCTCACACAGAGTGGTTCGATTCTGACTTGATCAAATTTTGTGATGTAGCATGAATAGAGTTTGAGACAAGAAAAGCATAGATAGCTAGAGAAGGTTCTTAGGCATTCTTGTCCATCCACTTGGCAAAATAAAAAGAAACCAATCAATCAAAACAACAAGTGGATGTCCTCGAATGAGTGAAATATGCAACCAACATGCTCACACAATAAAATGGCAAATGAAATATGTGGCAAAGCATGCACAACCAATTATAGCATCTATCAAACAATTGGTGATGACTAGGTCATCTATATATGAGTATATTGACTTAGGAGTCAAATGAGAACATTTGATCATAGGTCATACTCATCGTTTAAGCTCAAGTGGGGTTACCACTTTTACATAATGCATTAATGTGTTCACACCATTAGAGTTGCTTTGACTCAATTCTTAGAGTTAAGCTCCCCCTAGATGTGAGATCCCCCCTTAGAGGGATGAACTAACCTTGGGTTTTGTCGATGATGACTTCATGTAGGTGTTGAAGATGTGGATGCTCAATGTTGATGTAGATCATTTGGAGCAATCCTTTGGAGTGAGTTGCACTTTCAATACCTACACGGGTTAGTCCCACAAGGAACAAACAAGGATATCCATAGACATAAAGTGACGCACACAGAAGATGATGTCTATGAAAGCATTAGGTTACCTTGTCCCTTGTCTTACCAACACGAGGGTTTGTGACTCCTTGAACTAGTGAAAGATGTGGAAGTTGATTGCACTTGTTGTTGCCAAAATGATATGAGTGAAATATGTTGGCGGAGTCATCCTCAAGAACTCTCTAGTTCTTATTCTTCGGGATCCACATCATCTTGATGGGAATCCTTGGAGTTGTAGTCGTACTTGATGAAGTAGAACTTTACGTAGTCTTGGGAACCCACTTGATCAAGGCCTTAGGAGCTTCTTCAAATGCATCAATCTCCTCTTGAAGCTTGTCCTTGCCTTTTTGCTTGTGGTCTTATGGTGGAAGATCATCTTGAGCTTGTGTCCCCTTGAAGGAAGTACGATCATACTTCTCTTGTTGAGGAACAAACTTCGTCTTGGGGTATTGACCTTCTTCCCACTCAACTCCAGTGGCATTGAACTTTCGTTCAAAACCAACACCTTGGTTCTTCCGGTGCCTTCCTTGCTTGCGTACAATTTCCTCAAATTGCTTACTCCCGGCAAGGCTCTTGTAAACACCTTTCTCTATAATTCCCTTCAATAAGCTATTTTCTTGCTCAAGTGTAACTTGGCTAAGAGAATCATTAGTGGAATCAAGATAACTACTAGAAGCAACAACATTGTATTTAGCATGATTATTGTTACTACTAGAGGAAGAATCCTTCTTGTTCTTGTTAATGGACTTGACTTGAGGCATGTAACTGGATAAGAGTAAACGCTTGGCAATGTAAGAAGAACTTTTCTTACGGAGATCATCATTGATTGCCTTTAAGAACTCATGCTCTTGCTCATGGTTGAGCTTTTCAAAGCATAACTTCTCATGAGTCCTTAAAACTTCTCGATGATCTTCTAAGATAGTTTCATGAGCTAACTTAAGAGTGTTTAGTTCTTTAGTTAGAAGCTCAATCTTCTCCTTATCATTGTCATTCGTATTATCTTGATTAGCATGATTAATTGACATTTCATCATAGTATTCATCACTAGAGTTGTCAACAAGTAAATCATCATCACCTAACAAGTCATCTTCATCACTATTGAAATCAACATACTCGGGGTGTGTTACCTTTGGGCCTTTAGCCATGAAGCATCTTCCAAGTCCTTCATTTGGTGAATCAAATATGTCGTAGGAGTTGGTTGACACATGTGCTAGACCGGCAACACCTTCATCTTGAGTATATTCAGAGTCGGAGTGATAGCTTCTCTCGGAGTGACTGTCGGAGTCGGAGCCGGATACCCATTCACCAATATGAGCTTGATGTCTTTGTTTTGTGTAGCTCCTTGATGACTTGTCCTTCCTTTCCGAGTCCTTGCTTCTCCGGGATGTTCTTCATTCATAACGATCATCTCTACTCCTCCTCTCTCTTGGTGGTGATTCTTCTCTTCTACCTCTCCTCTTGGGTGATTCTTCTCTTCTTTTGTAGGGTGCTGTACACTCATTGGAATAGTGTCCGGCTCTTCCACAATTGTAGCAATTTCGCTCTCGACTAGAAGATCTTTTGTCATTGTAGGACCTTGACTTGGAGCTTCTTTCTTTGCTTCTACTCTTGTAGAACTTGTTGAAGTTCTTCACCATTAAGCTCAATTCTTCATTGAAGGTTTGTTTCTTACTTGATGATGTAGGGGCTTCACATGAGGCTTTGTAAGCACCACTTGACTTGTTGTGAAGTTCCTCCTTATCCTTGAGTGACATCTCATGAGCAACAATTCTTCCAATGACTTCCGTTGGCTTGAGATCTTTGTAATTGGGCATCTTTTGGATCAATGTGCACACGGTATCATATTTTCCGTCCAAAGCTCTTAGGATCTTCTTGATGATGAATTTGTCGGCCATCTCTTCACTTCCTAAGCCGGCAATCTCATTTGTGATAAGAGCAAGCCTAGAGTACATTTCAGCGACACCTTCACCATCCTTCATTTTGAACTTGTCAAGTTGACTTTGGAGCACGTCCAACTTGGATTCCTTGACGGAGTCGGTACCTTCATGCCTATCAATCAAAGTGTCCCAAATTTCCTTTGCATTCTCAAGACGACTGATTTGGTTGAATTCTTCGGGGCACGATGACCCACAAGTATAGGGGATCTATTGTAGTCCTTTCGATAAGTAAGAGTGTCGAACCCAACGAGGAGCAGAAGGAAATGATAAGCAGTTTTCAGCAAGGTATTCTCTGCAAGTACTAAAATAAGTGGTAACAGATAGTTTTGTGATAAGATAAATTGTAACGAGCAACAAGTAACAAAAGTAAATAAAGTGCAGCAAGGTGGCCCAATCCTTTTTGTAGCAAAGGAAAAGCCTGGACAAACTCTTATAATAGGAAAAGCGCTCCCAAGGACACATGGGAATATCATCAAGCTAGTTTTCATCACACTCATGATTCACGTTCGGTACTTTGATAATTTGATATGTGGGTGGACCGGTGCTTGGGTGTTGTTCGTACTTGAACAAGCATCCCACTTATGATTAACATCTATTGCAAGCATCCGCAACTACAACAAAAGTATTAAGGTAAACCGAACCATAGCATGAAACATATGGATCCAAATCAGCCCCTTACGAAGCAACGCATAAACTAGGGTTTAAGCTTCTGTCACTCTAGCAACCCATCATCTACTTATTACTTCCCAATTCCTTCCACTAGGCCTAAATAATGGTGAAGTGTTATGTAGTCGACGTTCACATAACACCACTAGAGGTTAGACAACATACATCTCATCAAAATATCGAACGAATACCAAATTCTCATGACTACTAATAGCAAGACTTCTCCCTTGTCCTCAGGAACAAACGTAACTACTCACAAAGCATATTCATGTTCATAATAAGAGGGGTAATAATATGCATAAAGGATCTGAACATATGATCTTCCACCAAATAAACTAACTAGCATCAACTACAAGGAGTAATCAACACTACTAGCAACCTACTAGCACCAATCACGGACTTGGAGACAAGAATTGGATACAAGAGATGAACTAGGGTTTGGAGATGAGATGGTGCTGGTGAAGATGTTGATGGAGATTGCCCTCTCCCGATGAGAGGAGTGTTGGTGATGACGATGGTGATGATTTCCCCCTCCTGGAGGGAAGTGTCCCCGGCAGAACAGCTCTATCGGAGCCCTAGATTGGTTCCGCCAAGGTTCCGCCTCGTGGCGACGGAGTCTCGTCCCGAAAGGTTGCCTTATCTTTTTTTCTCATCAAAAGACTTCATATAGGAGAAGATGGGCGTCGGAGAGCCACCAGGGGGCCCACGAGGTAGGGGGGCGCGCCCCGAGGGGGGGGCACCCTCGTGAGCAGGGTGTGGGCCCCCTGGCCTTCATCTTTGGCAACGATTTTTCTTTACTTATTTTAAGATATTCCATGGAGTTTCAGGACTTTTGGAGTTGCGCAGAATAGGTCTCCAATATTTGCTCCTTTTCCAGCCCAGAATTCCAGCTGCCGGCATTCTCCCTCTTCATGTAAACCTTGTAAAATAAGAGAGAATAGCCATAAGTATTGTGACATAATGTGAAATAACAGCCCATAATGCAATAAATATTGATATAAAAGCATGATGCAAAATGGACGTATCAACTCCCCCAAGCTTAGACCTCACTTGTCCTCAAGCGAAAAGCCGATAACAATAAATATGTCCTCATGTTTAGAGGTAGAGGCGTCGGTAAAAATAAAATACGAACATGAAGGCATCATGATTATTTCCATAACAGCAACATATATAGATTTTGTCATATGATTACTTATGTTCAAGTGATGATCTTTTCACAATGCAAAAGTATGAATCAGAAACCTTATTGAGCACCAACGAATTATAACCTCAGTCATTGAAGCAATTGCAATTTATCATAACATCGGAAAGAGTCTATGTCAGAGCTTAAAAGCAAGTCCACATACTCAACTATCACTTAGTCCTTCATAATTGCTAACACTCACGCAATACTTGTGGTTATGGAGTTTTAATCGGACATAGAGAAAGATAGGGGCTTATAGTTTTGCCCGACAACCTTTTACCTCAAGGGTAATGTCAACAATAATAATTCATGCTCCCCTACATCCAGTTAGATATATATGTCATGTTCTTTCCAACATGCTGAGCTTGCCAAAGGATAAAATGAAAAGGGAAATGTGAAGATCATCGTGACTCTTGCATAAGGTAGAGGATAATAATAAAAGATAGGCCCTTCGCAGAGGGAAGCAGAGGTTGTCATGCGCGTTTAGGGTTGATGCACAAAATCTTAATGCAAAAGAACGTCACTTTATATTGCCCCTTGTATGTGGACCTTTATTATGCAGTCCGTCGCTTTTATTACGTCCATAACAAGTTCGTACAAAGGTTATTTTCTCTGCACTAATAATTCATGCATATTTAGAGAGCAACTTTTATTGCTTGCACCGATGACAACTTACTTGAAGGATCTTACTCAATCCATAGGTAGATATGGTGGACTCTCATAGCAAAACTGGTTTAAGGGTATTTGGAAGCACAAGTAGTATTTCTACTTGGTGCTGAGAATTTGGCTAGCATGAGGGGGAAAGGCAAGCTCAACACGTTAGAGGACCCATGACAACATACTTTATCTCAGATGTAAGAAAACATAACTCATTATGTTGTCTTCCTTGTCCAACCTCAACTCTTTAGCATGTCATATTTTAATGAGTGCTCCCAGTCATAAAAGATGTCAATGATAATATATCTATATGTGAAACCTCTCTTTCCTTATTACTTCCTATTAATTGCAACGATGACCGAAGCTATATTTGCCATCTCTCAACAACTTTTAATCATCATACTCTTTCTATGTGAAGTCGTTACTCTCAATAAGGTCAATATGAACTCTTTGATTCTTTTTATTCTTTTTCTTCTATTCACCCAAGATCATGGCAAAATAATCAAGCCCTTGACTCAACACTAATCTTTATTATATAGCTCACGGACTCGATTACAAAGAAGGATCATAAAGCAAAACTCAAAACTACATCATGCCATGACTTTATTCTACTAAATCAAGGTTCTACTAAAAGGATCGAATTAAGAAAAACGGTAAAGATAGGAGTTGTGATGGTGATACGATACCAGGGCACCTCCCCCAAGCTTGGCAGTTGCCAAGGGGAGTGCCCATACCCATGTGATTATATCTCCTTCTTTGTTATTCGCGGTGGAGGTGTTGTTGATGATGCAGGCTTGTCGTCGACCTTCCATGGCATAGGCTCACCATCATAGAAGGATGATCGAGTCTCCAGAATCCTCAAATCTGCAGCCAAACTCATCCTTTTGAATCTATATTCATACTCACAGTTTTGGTTTTGCAGATCATAGATTTGGGCTTGGAGGTGCTCGATCTTCTCATGTAGCTTGAAGATGGCCTCCTTGGTGTTCTTGGCATCCGGCTCGTAGTTGTTGGTGAACTCTGCGAGCATCTTGTAGCTAGCGTTGATTCCACGCTCCACCATCCCCTGGCACTTGAAAACTTGTTGCTCCATTGCTTCGAGCCTCGACTCCACGCTTCCGGTTCCCTTTGGTCCCTCAACATCATGGATGTGCAGCAACTCATCATGCATCTCAATGGTTTGAGGGTGTCGCAGCACCTCCACGAGGTAAGGGTTGAAAACCTTCTCGAAGAACTTGTCCTTGGAAGCACTTGGTGTCGTCATGATGATCTAGACTTGTTAGAGAAACAACTCGAAACAAGAACAAGGGAGATTTGTGTGATACGAGAGTCAAAACCTTCGGGAGAATATATAATGAATTTTTACCGACCAAAATACGTATCGTGCAAGAAAACGGAGTTCGGAGGGCACACGAGGTGCTCACGAGGTAGGGGGGCGTGCCCAGGGGGGTAGGGCGTGCCCACCACCCTCGTGGGGCCCTCGTGTCCTTCCCGGACTGCCACACTTATTTTTCTATTTTTCTAAATATTCCAAAACGGAGAAATATTGCCTTAAAAATTGTTTTGGAGTCGGTTTACTTACCGTACCACATACCTATTCCTTTTCGGAGTCTGGAACGGTCTGGAAGGTGCCCCTTATGTATTCCTCCGGGGTTACAGTTTCAATAATATTGGTTTCAACATTTATGGGATTACTTGAGATATAGTGTTTGATCCTTTGACTGTTTACCACCTTGGGATTTGTGCCTTTGAAGTTGTTGATTTTTATGGCACCGGAACGATAGACCTCCTCGATAACGTAGGGATCTTACCATTTAGAGAGAAGTTTTCCTGCAAAAAATCTTAAACGAGAGTTGTATAGCAATACATAATCACCTACATTAAACTCACGCTTTTGTATCCTTTTGTCATGCCATCTTTTGACTTTTTCTTTAAACAACTTGGCATTTTCATAAGCTTGGGTTCTCCATTCATCAAGTGAGCTAATATCAAATAACCTCTTCTCACCGGCAAGTTTGAAATCATAGTTGAGCTCTTTAATAGCCCAATATTCCTTATGTTCTAGTTCGAGAGGTAAGTGACATGCTTTTCCATAAACCATTTTATAAGGAGACATACCCATAGGATTCTTATATGCAGTTCTATAGGCCCATAATGCGTCGTCCAGTTTCTTGGACCAATTATTTCTAGACCTATTAACAGTCTTTTCAAAATTAATTTGAGCTCTCTATTGCTCAATTCTACTTGACCACTAGACTGCGGGTGATATGGAGATGCGATTCTATGATTGACATCATACTTAGCAAGCATCTTACGGAAAGCACCATGAATAAAGTGTGAACCACCATCCGTCATTAAATATCTAGGGACTCCAAACCTCGGAAAAATAACTTCCTTAAGCATTTTAATAGTGGTGTTATGATCAGCACTACTAGTTGGAATAGCTTCTTCCCACTTAGTAACGTAATCAACAACAACTAAAATAGGTGTATATCCATTAGAGGCAGGAAAAGGTCCCATATAATCAAAGCCCCAAACATCAAATGGTTCAATAACAAGTGAATAATTCATAGGCATTTCTTGACGTATACTAATATTACCAATTCTTTGACATTTGTGCAAGACAAAACAAACTTACGGGCATCCTTGAAGAGAGTAGGCCAATAAAAACCGGATTGCAATACCTTTTGTGCAGTTCTATCTCCAGCATGGTGTCCTCCATAAGCCTCGGAGTGACACTTGCGTAGGATCTGTTCCTGTTCATGCTCAGGTACACAACGTCTAATAACACCATCTGCTCCTTTATAAAGATGTGGGTCATCCCAAAAGTAATGTCGCAAGTCATAGAAAAACTTTTTCTTTTGTTGGTATGTGAAGCTAGGTGGTATAAACTTAGCAAAAATATAATTAGCATAATCAGCATACCATGGAGTGCTACGAGAAGTGCTTATGACATTTAATTGTTCATCAGGAAAGCTATCATCAATAGGGAGTGGGTCATCAAGAACATTCTCTAACCTAGATAAGTTGTCTGCAACGGGGTTCTCAGCTCCTTTTCTATCAACAATATGCAAATCAAATTCTTGCAGCAAGAGAACCCATCTAATGAGTCTAGGTTTTGCATCTTTCTTTTCCATAAGATATTTAATAGTAGCATGATCAGTGTGAATAGTTACTTTAGAATCAACAATATAGGGTCTGAATTTATCACAAGCAAATACAACTGCTAAAAGTTCCTTTTCGGTAGTAGCATAATTTCTTTGAGCATTGTCTAGAGTCTTACTAACATAATGGATAACATTTAATTTCTTATCAACTCTTTGCCCTAGAATAGTACCTACCGCATAATCACTAGCATCACACATAATTTCAAAGGGTAAATTCCAATCAGGTGGCTGAACAACAGGTGCAGAGACTAATGCTTTCTTAAGTATTTCAAATGCTTCTACACAATCATCATCAAAGACAAATGGTACATCTTTTTGTAGTAAATTAGTCAGAGGCCGAGAAATTTTTGAGAAGTCCTTAATGAACCTCCTATAAAATCCGGCGTGACCAAGGAAACTTCTTATACCTTTGATGTCCTTGGGACATGGCATCTTTTGAATAGCATCAACCTTGGCTTTATCAACTTCAATACCTCTTTCAGAAACTTTGTGCCCCAAGACAATACCTTCATTAACCATAAACTGGCACTTTTCCCAATTCAAGACAAGATTAGTTTCTTCACATCTCTGCAAAACTCGAGCAAGATTGCTCAAGATATCATCAAAAGAGGAACCATAGACGGAAAAGTCGTCCATGAAAACCTCACAAATCTTTTCGCAAAAGTCAGAGAATATAGCCATCATGCATCTTTGAAAGGTAGCAGGTGCATTACATAAACCAAAAGGCATACGTCTATGAGCAAAAGTACCAAAAGGGCATGTAAAAGTAGTCTTTGATTGATCTTTAGCCGACACAGGTATTTGAGAGAAACCAGAATAACCATCTAGAAAGCAATAATGTGTATGTTTGCATAATCTTTCTAGCATTTGATCAATAAAATGTAAGGGGTAATGATCTTTCTTAGTATCCTTATTTAATTTGCGGAAATCAATTACCATCCTATAACCTGTGATAATTCTTTGCGGAATCAATTCATCTTTATCATTAGGGACAACAGTAATACCTCCCTTCTTAGGGACACAATGGACATGACTTACCCACTGACTATCAACAACGAGATAAATTATACCTACCTCCAGAAGCTTGGGTATTTCTTTCCTTACCACTTCTTTCATTTTAGGATTCAAACATCGTTGAGGCTCACGAACTGGTTTGGCATCCGCTTCCAAATTTATTTTATGTTGACATAGAGTGGGACTGATGCCCTTAAGATCATCCAGAGTATATCCAATAGCGGCACGGTGCTTCTTTAGAGTTTTCAATAATCTTTCTTCTTCATGCTCTGAAAGGTTAGCACTGATAATGATAGGATATATTTTCTTTTCATCAAGATAAGCATATTTAAGATTATCAGGCAACAGTTTAAGCTCAAACACGGGATCACCCTTGGGTGGAGGGGGATCCCCTAAGATTTTAATAGGCAAATTGTGTTGCAGAATAGGTTCCTGTTTAAAGAATACTTCATCTATTTCCCTTCTTTCATTCATGAACATATCATTTTCATGGTCTAGCAAATAGTGTTCTAAAGGATCACTAGGAGGTACGACAATAGAAGCAAGACCAATAATTTCATCCTTACTAGGCAATTCTTCCTCACGATGTTGTTTACTAAATTTAGAGAAATTAAACTCATGAACCATATCATCCAAGCCAACAGTAACAACATTCTTTTCGCAGTCTATCTTAGCATTAATAGTATTCAAGAAGGGTCTACCAAATATAATGGGACAAAAGCTATCTTGTGGAGAACCAAGAACAAGAAAATATGCGGGATATTTGGTTTTTCCACATAAGACTTCAACATCTCTAACAATTCCCATTGCAGATATAGTATCTCTATTGGCAAGTTTAATTCTAACATCAATATCTTCTAAATCAGCAAGTGCAATATCATGCATAATTTCTTCATACAAGGTAATATGTATAACACTAGCACTAGCACCCATATCACATAAGCCATGATAACAATGATCTCCTATTTTAACAGAAATAACAGGCACGCCTACCACAGGTCTATGTTTATCTCTAGCACAGGGTTTAGCAATTCTAGCAGTTTCACCACGGAATTGAATAACATGCCCATCAATATTATCAGACAAGAGATCTTTAACAATAGCAATATTGGGTTCTACTTTTACTTGCTCAGCAGGTGTATAAGTTCTAATGTTGCTTTTACGAACAACAGTTGAAGCTTTAGCATGATCCTTCATTCTAACAGGGAAAGGTGGTTTCTCAACATAAGAAGTGGGAACAATAGGATCATTATAAGTGACAGTCTTTTCTTCAACTTTAATAGGTGCAGCTACTTTTACTTCTATGGCAGGATGATATTTAAACCACTTCTCCTTGGGGAGATCAACATAAGTAGCAAAAGATTCACACAAAGAAGCTACTATCTCAGAGTCAAGTCCATATTTAGTGCTAAACTTACAGAAATATCGGTATCCATAAAAGATTTAACACAGTCAAACTTAGGTGTCATACCTGACTCCTTACCTTCGTCGAGGTCCCAATCTTTAGAGTTGCATTTAATTCTATCCAATTAATTCCATTTAAATTCGATAGTCTTCATCATAAAAGAGCCAGCACAAGAAGTATCGAGCATGGTGCGATTGTTATCAGAAAGCCGAGCATAAAAACTTTGCATAATTACTTCTCTTGAGAGCTCATGATTGGGGCATGAATATAACATTGATTTAAGCTTCCCCCAAGCTTGAGCGTGTTTTCTCCTTCGTGAGGCCGAAAATTATATATATAATTGCGATCACGATGAACAAGATGCATAGGGTAATACTTTTGATGAAATTCCAATTTCAATCTTTTATAGTTGCATGATCTCATATCATCACATAGCCTACACCATGTCAATGCGTCTCCCTTCAAAGATAAAGGGAAGGCCTTCTTCTTAACAACATCATCGGGTATACCTGCAAGCTTAAATAGTCCACAAACTTCATCCACATAGCGTAGATGTTCATCAGGATGCTTTGTTCCATCTCCCGTAAAAGTGTTAGCTAGCAGTTTTTCCATCATACCCGAAGGAATTTCAAAAGGAGTTTCATTTTCAATAGGTTCAGTAGGTTGAGCAGGTTGACGAGCAACTCTTTGCTCTACTGGACGGGGTGAAGATACTCCGAACAAGCCCCTCAGAGAATTAGTTTCCATAGTAACAAGTGACAGAAAATTTCAGCACACTAAATAAATTTTTCCTTACCAAATTCCACCTACCAAAGGCGCTTCACTCCCCGGCAACGGCGCCAGAAAAGAGTCTTGATGACCCACAAGTATAGGGGATCTATTGTAGTCCTTTCGATAAGTAAGAGTGTCGAACCCAACGAGGAGCAGAAGGAAATGATAAGCAGTTTTCAGCAAGGTATTCTCTGCAAGTACTAAATTAGTGGTAACAGATAGTTTTGTGATAAGATAAATTGTAACGAGCAACAAGTAACAAAAGTAAATAAAGTGCAGCAAGGTGGCCCAATACTTTTTGTAGCAAAGGACAAGCCTGGACAAACTCTTATAATAGGAAAAGCGCTCCCGAGGACACATGGGAATATCGTCAAGCTAGTTTTCATCACGCTCATATGATTCGCGTTCGGTACTTTGATAATTTGATATGTTGGTGGACCGGTGCTTGGGTGCTGTTTTTACTTGAACAAGCATCCCACTTATGATTAACCTCTATTGCAAGCATCCGCAACTACAACAAAAGTATTAAGGTAAACCTAACCATAGCATGAAACATATGGATCCAAATCAGCCCCTTACGAAGCAATGCATAAACTAGGGTTTAAGCTTCTGTCACTCTAGCAACCCATCTTCTACTTATTACTTCCCAATGCCTTCCTCTAGGCCCAAATAATGGTGAAGTGTTATGTAGTCCATGTTCACATAACACCACTAGAGGTTAGACAACATACATCTCATCAAAATATCGAACGAATACCAAATTCACATGACTAGTAATAGCAAGACTTCTCCCTTGTCCTCAGGAACAAACGTAACTACTCACAAAGCATATTCATGTTCATAATCAGAGGGGTAATAATATGCATAAAGGATCTGAACATATGATCTTCCACCAAATAAACCAACTAGCATCAACTACAAGGAGTAATCAACACTATTAGCAACCTACTAGCACCAATCCCGGACTTGGAGACAAGAATTGGATACAAGAGATGAACTAGGGTTTGGAGATGAGATGGTGCTGGTGAAGATGTTGATGGAGATTGCCCTCTCCCGATGAGAAGAGCATTGGTGATGATGATGGTGATGATTTCCCCCGCCCGGAGGGAAGTGTCCCCGGCAGAACAGCTCTGTCGGAGCCCTAGATTGGTTCCGCCAAGGTTCCGCCTCGTGGCGGTGGAGTCTCGTCCCGAAAGGTTGCCTTATCTTTTTTTCTCATCGAAAGACTTTATATAGGAGAAGATGGGCGTCGGAGAGCCACCAGGGGGGGGCACGAGGTAGGGGGCGCGCCCCCCACCCTCGTGAGCAGGGTGTGGGCCCCCTGGCCTTCATCTTTGGCAATGATTTTTCTTTATTTATTTTAAGATATTCCGTGGAGTTTCAGGACTTTTGGAGTTGCGCAGAATAGGTCTCCAATATTTGCTCCTTTTCCAGCCCAGAATTCCAGCTGCCGGCATTCTCCCTCTTCATGTAAACCTTATAAAATAAGAGAGAATAGCCATAAGTATTGTGACATAACGTGAAATAACAGCCCATAATGCAATAAATATTGATATAAAAGCATGATGCAAAATGGACGTATCAGGGCACAATCCGTTGAAGAGGATATCACAAGCTTGAGCGTTGTATTGCAGCATCTTCAACTCTTCCGCGGTAGCTTCACGGTTTGGTTCTCTCCCATCAAAGAATTCACCTTGCAAGCCAATACACACAATAGCCCAAACGGCGGGGTTATGTCCAAGAATATGCATTTCATCTTATGCTTCCAACTAGCGAAAGTAGTACCATCAAAGTAAGGACCTCTACGGTGATAATTTCCCTCGCTAGACGCCATACTCTCCTAGGTTGTGAAACCAAGGCTATGACCACCAAAAGCTATGGAAATCAAAGCAAATGGAGACCAAAGCTCTGATACCACTTGTAGGATCGTAAGTATGTCTAGAGGGGGTGATTAGATTACTTGACCAAATAAAAACTTGTCCTTTTCCCAATTTTAGTCTTTGGTAGATTTTAGCTATCTTAGCACAATTCGAGCAATCTTAACACAATTCAAGCAAGCATGTGAAGAGTATATGAGCAGCGGAAAGTAAAGCATGCAACTTGAAAGAATGTAAATGGAAGGGTTTGGAGGATTCAAACGCAATTGGAGACACATATGTTTTTGTCGTTGAGGGAGTCCTGGACTAGGGGGTGTCCGGATAGCCGAACTATCATCATCGGCCGGACTCCAAGACTATGAAGATAGAAGATTGAAGACTTCGTCCCATGTCCGGATGGGACTTTCCTTGGCGTGGAAGGCAAGCTTGGCGATACAGATATGTAGATCTCCTACCATTGTAACCGACTCTGTAACCCTAGCCCTCTCCGGTGTCTATATAAACCGGATGGCTTTAGTCCGTAGGACATAACAACAATCATACCATAGGCTAGCTTCTAGGCTTTAGCCTCCTTGATCTCGTGGTAGATCTACTCTTGTAATACCCACATCATCAATATCAATCAAGCAGGACGTAGGGTTTTACCTCCATCAAGAGGGCCCGAACCTGGGTAAAACACGTGTCTCCTGTTAAGCTATCCGACTAGGTGGCCGAACAGAGGAACCCTTGTCTCCTGTTACCATCCGCCTAGACGCATAGTTCGGGACCCCCTACCCGAGATCCGCCGGTTTTGACACCGACGTTGGTGCTTTCATTGAGAGTTCCTCTGTGCCGTCACAATTAGGAAGGATGCCTCCTCCCATCTTTAAAGACGGTACCATTGCCAAAGGAGCTTTGGCCGCCGATCAAGCTATCCGGCTAGGTGGTTTTCTTATGACCGCCTGTTCGGCCAGCGCTTCAACGATGACCTCTCGGGTCATCAAAAGCGATCTTCGCATCAACTCGGAATTCGCCGAGCAGCTGGATCCGATGGAGCTCTCTTCCGTAAACGAGCTCTTGGATCGCATCGCCGCCCTAGGAGTCGCTACATACTACGATCAGATCAGGCTTAAAACCGATCTGAGAGAAATTAACTCTCCCCAGGCTACCCACCATGTTGCTGTGGTAGAAGAATAACGCGGCGACTCTTCCTCTATGTTCAAAACCAGTTATGTCCAGATTCCCGACCCCTCCATGCCGGATCCCCGTGGAGGGATGGACGTTAATCGAGTACTGAACCTAAAGTCAGGAAGCGAACTAGATTCGTTGGACGACCTCCAGCAATCCAAGCTTCCAAATCTGGAAATTCCTCGGCCTTTGAGCCTCAGACTGGGTGGGGTTCCGAATTTAGTTCCACCCGCCCACCCGAACATAAGCGATCTATCTCAAATACGACAAGAGCCCGACGAAACAGTACATCATTACTGGGCCAGATTCCTCCTGGTCATGGACAGGATAAAGGACTGCCGTGAGGAAAGCGCAATCTCTATTTTCTGCAATAATTGCACGGACAAGGGAATCATGAACGCCATAAGTCGTCGCGTGGTCACGCTCTTCGCCGACCTGGCGACCATAGTACGAAAAGACTGTGCGATGGTGAGTGCCTGGAAAACCAAAACTAGATTTTGGGACAATCCGGCCCTGAACACAACCTTAGTCCGGAATAAAAGGGTGCACAATGCTCAAGCACCTGGGTCAAAAATGAAAAAGCAAAAACCCCCTAAAGGGTACGGAACCGTACTGGAGGGATGGCTCAGCGGACCCTGCAAAATCCATAATGCAGAAGGTGCCACTCCAACACATAGCCTCCGGGCATGTTGGATACTACGGCAGGTGGCCAAAAGTGGCAAAGGGCTTCTAGCCCCAGAGAACCAGCCCAACAGTACCAGTACGGTATGAACAGTCTTCGAGAATTTCGCATCAAATAATATGCGGAAACAAACAATCCACAGCCTCGCCGAAGTCTACCAAGTAGCAACAACAAATCCATGGAGCGACACGGCTATCACCTTCAATGCTAGCGACGAACCTAAATTCCGAACAGCCCGAGCACCAGCCGCATTGGTCCTCAGTCCAATAGTGGACGGCTTTCGTCTTACCAAGGTACTCATGGATGGCAGCAGCGGATTAAACCTCATCTACGAGGAAACCCTCCAAAAAATGGAAATAGACTGGAGCCGCATTGAGCGAAGCAGCACAACCTTTAGAGGAATAATCCCTAGTCGGGAAGTACGCTGCACAGGAAAAATCACACTAGATGTGGTGTTTGGCTCGCCGGACAACTACAGGTCCGAGGAAATCACGTTCCAAGTGGCCCCGTTCAGCAGCGGATATCACGCTCTATTAGGGCGAGAGGCATTCACAATTTTCCAAGCCATACCCCATTACGGGTACATGAAGCTCAAAATGCCCGGGCCCAAGGGAATCATCACTCTGGTCAGTGATCCAGACATAGCACTCTGCGCCGAAAATAAGACAGCTGCACTAGCCCTAGAGGCACTATCCGAAGCCCTAGCGGCAGAAGAACTCACTGCACTACGCTCCACGGTGAATAAGGACGACGTGATACTCGATAAGAGATCTAAGTCCACATCTTTTAAACCAGCAGATGAAATAGTCAAATTCCAGGTCCATCCAACGGACCCCAGAAAGACGGCCTCCATTGTGGCACAATTAAACCCTGATGTAGCAGCCGCACTACGAGAATTCCTTCAGGAAAATTGGGACATTTTTGCCTGGCACCCTTCAGATATGCCAGGAATCCCACGCAGGCTGGCAGAGCACAGCCTAAATATCCTAAATGGATTCAAGCCAGTCAAACAGGCTCTTCGACGATTTTCCGAACCCAAAAGACAGGCAATGGGAGAGGAGCTAGCCAAACTATTAGAAGCCGGATTCATCAGAGATATAAAACAACATCCGGACTGGCTAGCGAACCTGGTAATGGTACCAAAAAAGGACAAATCCTGGCGCCTTTGTGTGGATTTTTAAGACCTTAATAAGGCCTGTCCAAAGGATCCTTTCCCCCTCCCCCGCATCGACCAAATCATCGATGCTACCGCGGGGCACGATTCATTGTGCTTCCTCGACGCATACTCCGGATACCATCAAATCAAGATGGCGGAAACAGACCAGGCCGCAACAGCATTCATTACTCCATACGGACCATTCTGCTTCAACACAATGCCCTTCGGACTTAAAAACGCCGGCACAACATATCAACGCATGATTCAGACATGTCTGGCTACCCAGATCAGCAAAACAGTGGAGGCATACATAGACAATGTGGTCGTCAAGACCAAACAAGTCGAAACTCTAATAGACGATTTGAGGCTCACATTGGACAACCTCCGAGCATATGACATTAAGCTTAACCCGGAAAAATGCGTTTTCGGCGTACCAGCCGGAAAGCTCTTGGGCTTCATTGTATCCGGTAGAGGAATTGAAGCAAACCAAGCCAAGATCCAAGCTCTGTCACAATTGGACATCCCAAAAGACCTCAAACAAATACAAAAATTGACTGGATGCATGGCGGCCCTAAGCCGCTTCATCTCCCGCTTGGGAGAAAAAGCATTGCCCCTCTATCGCCTCCTCAGGCGCACCGAACACTTCGAATGGACGGATGCTGCCATAGCCGGACTCGAAGAAATAAATGCCATATTGGCAACAAATCCGGTCCTGGACGCGCCCAACTTGGGCGAACCAATGTTGTTATATATCGCGGCAACACATCAAGTTGTCAGCGCAGCGCTCGTCGTCGAACGAGAAACAGAAGGACACAAATTCCCTCTTCAAAAACCAGTGTACTACTATCCACTGTCTTAACCCCATGCAAGTCCCGGTATCCACATTATCAAAAGATAGCGTACGCGGTGTTCATGGCATCCCGGAAGCTTCGACACTACTTTCAAGAGTGCTCGATAATAGTGGCCTCCGAAGTACCCCTCAACGACATTATAAACAACCGCGACGCGACGGACAGGATTGCAAAATGGGCCATTGAGCTCTTACCATTTGACATAACCTACAAACCAAGGCGAGCTATAAAGTTGCAAGTTTTGGCTGACTTCATCGCCGAATGGACCGAAGCCGAACTCCCTAAAGAGTACGGCGCATACTCCAATTGGATCATGCATTTCGACGGCTCTAAAATGTTGGCCGTCTTGGGGGCTTGCGTCGTACTGACGTCCCCAACCGGAGACACAGTCCAATACGTACTTCAGATAATGTACACGGACTCTAACAATGCAGCCGAATACGAGGCCCTTCTACATGGTCTCCGGATGGCGATCTCCATGGGTATTCAACGCCTAGAGGTGCGCGGGGACTCAAACCTCGCAATATCCTAAGTAAATGGAGACTTTGACACCAAGGATCCGAAAATGGCAGCCTATCGTAACGCCGTCTTAAAAATGTCAGCTCGGTTTGAAGGACTCGAATTCCACCATGTAGCCCGGGATAATAACCAGGCAGCCGACGTGTTGGCACGCATCGGCGCAAAACGTGACACCGTCCCTCCAAACATCTTCCTGGAGCGGCTCTTCAAGCCATCCGTACTATGGGAAGAGAAGTCGGGAAATAGCAACCCAGAGCAAACCGCGCCACCCAACACGGAACATTCTGACACAGTCGGTGGCTCAGCCAATGAAATAACACCCTCAGCCCACGAAATAATGGCAGTAATCGCCCCGTGGATGGAACCATTCCTAGCCTACTTAACTAGGCAGAAACTCCCCGAAGACCAAAATGAGGCCCGCTGCATAGTCCGGCGATCTAAAGCCTACAAGGTTCATGAGGGAGAACTTTATAAGAAAAGCACAACCGGAGTCCTTCAAAGGTGTATCTTCGAAGAGGAAGGGCGAAATCTCCTGGCTGAAATTCACGCCGGACTCGGTGGGCACCACGCTGCAGCCCGGGCCCTTGTAGGCAAGGCCTTCCGTACAGGATTTTATTGGCCGACTGCCCGGGCAGATGCTCAGGACTTAGTCCAACGATGCGTCGGTTGCCAGCTCTTTGCTAATCGAAGCCACATGCCACCCACCGCCCTCAAAACTATACCCATCACCTGGCCATTCGCGGTCTGGGGGCTTGATATGGTTGGACCCCTTAAAGGGCGAACCCACAAGCAAAAATACCTATTGGTCATGGTGGACAAATTCACCAAATGGATAGAGGCCAAGCCAGTTAAAACGGCCGAATCCGGACCCGTGATAGACTTCATATTCGGGGTAGTACACCGTTATGGTGTCCCCCACAGCATCGTCACTGATAACGGCACAAATTTCACGACCGACGAGGTTAAACTCTGGTGCAAAAACATGGGCATCAAGCTCGACTACGCTTTAGTCTATCACCCCCAAACTAACGGTCAAGTCGAACGAGCAAACGGTCTAATCATGAGCGGCATCAAACCCAGACTAGTGCGGTCCCTCATGGAATCTAACACGCACTGGGTAGAGGAGCTCGACTCCGTACTCTGGGGGCTGCGGACCACGCCGAACCGCACTACCGGATTCACACCATTTTTTATGGTGTACGACGCAAAGGCAGTTTTGCCCTGCGATATAATTCATGACTCACCTCGCGTGCACATGTACGAAGAAAGAGAAGCCGAGTTGGATCGGCAGGACAGTTTGGACGCCTTAGAGGAGGAGCGGGACGTGGCAAAAGCTCGTTCCGCATTCTATCAGCAGCAGGCTCGAAGATATCAAGGCACAGAAGTACGGGCCAAGACTTACAATGTTGGCAAACTTTTTCTACGCCTGCCGGACAAGAAAAAGGACAAACTTAAGCCCCAATGGGAAGGTCCCTTCATCATCGACCAAGTCCTGACCGGCGGAGCATACCGTCTACGTAACGCCTCTGACAACCGACTCGAGCCGAACCCATGGAACGCAGCCCGTCTCCGAAGATTCTACGCCTAGCGCCGGACTCAGAGTTCGTCTCCCTCCCCCGTCCACCTTTTACATTTTCGCTGTCTCTTGTTCTCCTTCTCCTTTTTTAATAAAAGCCTTTGATGGGCTGATCTGCGTATTGTTCACACATACTTGATGTGCTACTCGCACTCATTATACCTGGGGGCTTCTTTAACAGAAGCTTATTTATACGGGCTTCATGCCCAACACATGTGTCATACTTCCGCATGTACCTTTTATTCACCATTATATGCATCGATATGACTTAAGTTTTGGCCAAGCTGGGTTGCCTGGCTCCTATGCTTACCCCTACGTTCCCGATTGTTCGGCTAGGAGGTAAAGGGAGCACCTCTGCGATTGTTACTGCCGGGTCAGCCGGATGTGTACCTCAGACTAGGTGAAGCCGAAAGCTAGCGTTCTTAAGGGAATATTCGGTCGGTGACTTGAAAGATGATTTATTACTTATTTAACTTATCTGCCCCCAGATGCTTTTTCTGCTCTTTTCGCAGTCTGGACATGCACTTTAGGGCATGCCTCCCAGGGAAAGGAACCCCTAACGGAACTATTCTCCCTGGAAGATGTTTCTTACTAACCATGTAATATAACATAACTAGTTGGGCACTTGTCTGATAAAGCACTAATGACCCCTACGCCTGGTCTCCATGCATGCCCCATTTTTTTCATAATCGAGAAGGTATTCGGACACACTCCGGACTCTAGGGTCCCGAGGTTGAAGCGAAAAGGTCGGCAAAGACAAACGCTCTACAATCCGGCTAGAAGGCATTTTACATGTCATTTTAAAATACATCGTCAAATTGACTGATTGTACTCCTCTTCAATCCCGTCTAACAGGCTGTCTAATTTACAGTCTCGTTGGGAATACTTAGCGGCCAACTCTACTTGGCCGTACATTAAGCTCATAGGGATCTCCTTCCCATCGGGCCCCACAGGTCCGACCTCGGCCATGTGGTACGGATCCGCCTTCTTGTACCGCGTCTCCACCATGGCCCAGGCCTCCCTGGCGCCTTGACGGTAGGCCGATATCTTCCACAGACGGAAGCACCGCCGTGCTCCCTGAAGCTTCTCTGCAAGCCCTTCAAGGCCTCCGGGTAGGGAGACGGACGGCCATAAGGCCTGGGCGACGCCACTCATCGCTTGCCGAACACATTCATACAGTTGCATCAGCTCGGGGAGTTGGTCACCCGTTGAACCGGACATTTCCTCCGCAGGGCGACCTGTGAGCACACCTAAAGACACATTTCTGTCAATCGACTTCCTCGCCGAACTCTTCTTTTCAAAGGAGTTTGCTCAAGCACTTACTATAAATGCCGCGACGAAGCCGCTGATTCTCCTTCACGGAGCCAGACAGCTGGGCCCAAACACCTTTCAGCTCTTCTCCCAGCTGGGTGTGGGCATCTTGGAGTTTGTTCCTCTCCTGCTGCACCTTCATAAGCACCCTCTCACCGGCCTTCAGCTGACGCAGTAGCTGTTGCTTGTTCGGATCTAGTCCGGCACCCTCTGCAATATTATTGTCAGACTTACGCACACGCCGCACTTTATTAACTACTTATCTTTCCGAAGTATGTATTACCAGCGGGGGTCTCTGTGGCTCCCCCTGTGGCGGCCAGTGCGGCCTCAAGTTGGGCCTTGCACTCTTGAAGCTCCTGGGACAGGTGGGTATTCTTCTCCGTAAGATCCTTCTTAACAAATGATCCTTAAATGAGTTATCTTAACTATTTTAAGTCTCGGGGGCTACTGGCATATATAACTATTAAAATTCCTTACCCGTATGTCCTTTACATACTGCTCCGTGGCTCTGGTTAAACCATCTTGAGCGGCACGAAGGTGCGCATCTCCCGCATTAAAGGCATTCAACGCCTCCGGAGAGAAACACACGTCACGAAGAACCGTCCGGCGGCGCCTGTGATTCATGGCGCTCTCCACCTCAGACCTGGTGGCGGACAGCCTGTCGGCATCCTCCGTTGGAGGAGCATCCGGCTCATGCCTTCTGTTCGCCTCCCCATCCGGACCACGCGTTGGAGCATGGCTGGTGGAGGCTTGATTGGCAACCTCTCCGGACACTGTCCTGCGAGTGCTCTTTCTCCTGGAAAAATCATGAGCGTTAATATACCTCCTAGGGATCTTTCCCTTAAACACGGCGGTGCGCCGTACCGTTGCGGCGACGTTTCGATTCGCGCCGCACTCCTCTTCCACCTGCTGGGCCGAACTGACCCTGGTTGGTCAGCCGCCGCGGGTTCGGCTTCCCGTCTTAAAGGCGTCTCCTGCGATGCACCATTGGTACACGATGGTCAAAAATGAGCATGGATCAGATGATGGTGTCAGGACTCCGGTCGTAGTCACCTGGGAAGCCGGAGATAAACCGGGGTAGTCAGCCGTAATGGCGACTAGAGCATTGTCCACGCTAAGTTGGTGGAACACCCCGTCAATCAGCTCCACCTTTATGTCCGGATCCTCTTCGGAGGCCGGATCAAGGGATCGCCCCGGATCCTCGGGTTGTGGAGTCAGGCTTTGTATGCCCTCCACGTCCCGGCGCAGCTCCTGCGTCAGAATCACAAAGTGAGACACTTGACTTTGGGAATATGGATCGGACAGATACACGTCCGCTTACCCAGCTCCGAGGGTTATTCATGGAGAATACATTCAACGGACTCGTGCGGAGGAAGTCCTCCTTATCCCCCTTGTACAAGCCGGACAGGATCTTCACCAGATCGGCGGCCGATCCCGGCCCCTTGCGGCCATGACGGGTGGCGTCATCCTCCCCGTTGAAATACCACATGGGGTGGCCCCTATATTGGAGCGGTTGCACCCCTTGCATAATGCACGTGGCCATGACTCCAATCATGGTCAATCCGGAGTGGGCCAGTAACCTTATCCGGCCCATCAGATATTGAACGCTCCCATCATCTTCCCGTTGAGGGCTCCGCGGGCGCCAACTCAGGCGTTTCTTCAAGGGAGCGTTGCTGAACTTCGGGAGGCCGATCCGAACTGGATCCGGCAGAGGGGCGTCCTCCATATAAAACCATTCTGAAGGCCAGTCTTCGGACGCCTTCTTCAGGGTTCCGGATAGATATCCGGTCCCGGCGATGCGCCATATTTTGGCTCCACCCACTTGATATATCGACCCCTCGTGAGAATGGGGTACAAGGCAAAACAATCTCTTCCATAGCGCAAAATGGGGCTCGATGCCCAAGAACAGCTCGCAAAGAGCCACAAAACCCGCGATGTGCATAATAGAGGCAGGTGTAAGGTGGTGAAGCTGGAGTCCATAGAACTCCAGGAGCCCCCAGAGAAACGGATGTATGGCAAATCCGAGTCCCCTTATTAGATAAGGGACGAAGCATACCCTCTCTCCTCTGGAGGGATTGGGGACACTCTCCGCCTGCTTTCCACCCTTGTAGGTGGCTAGTCCGGCTCGAACCGGAACCATGAAGGCCGGGGGAAGATATCCCTCAGATTGGAGCGCCACCAGCTCGCTATGCGGGACTGAACATCTCCTCCAATCTCCCGGCTGAGGGCTAGGGGCGCGAGAGGAGGAGCCACGTCGACTATCCATGATGGAATGGATCTTTGTCAGAGGAGCTTCGATGAGTACTTGCGGAAGGAGGATGGTGTGAGTTGGATCTAGATCATCGCCTCTCTTATAGGCAGCTCATTCGCGCGGCTGGGGGGTAAAACGCAAAAATACCCTAGCTTTTCGCATTCATACAACACGTGGAAGAAGGCCATTATTGGACGTGGAAACCAAGGAGCGCAACATTTATACGGAAGCCGGACACTGTTCAGGCACTTGGCATTTGAAGGAGAATCCGCCTTGCAACGCCAAAGACAATATACCTGCCGGACTCGTCGTCATTGAAGCCTGGTTCGGGGGCTACTGAGGGAGTCCTGGACTAGGGGGTGTCCGGATAGCCGAACTATCATCATCGACCGGACTCCAAGACTATGAAGATAGAAGATTGAAGACTTCGTCCCGTGTCCGGATGGGACTTTCCTTGGCATGGAAGGCAAGCTTGGCGATACGGATATGTAGATCTCCTACCATTGTAACCGACTGTGTAAACCTAGCCCTCTCCGGTTTCTATATAAACCGGATGGCTTTAGTCCGTAGGACATAACAACAATCATACCATAGGCTAGCTTCTAGGGTTTAGCCTCCTTGATCTCGTGGTAGATCTACTCTGGTAATACCCACATCATCAATATCAATCAAGCAGGACGTAGGGTTTTACTTCCATCAAGAGGGCCCCAACCTGGGTAAAACATCGTGTCCCTTGTCTCTTGTTACCATCCGCCTAGACACACAGTTCGGGACCCCCTACCCGAGATCCGCCGGTTTTGACACCGACAGTCGTGGTTCCGATAGGTGGTGCTATCGTACATCCACGTTGATGGAGACTTCAACCCACGAGGGGTAACGATTGCGCGAGTCCATGGAGGGCTCCACCCACGAAGGGTCCACGAAGAAGCAACCTTGTCTATCCCACCATGGCCGTCGCCCACGAAGGACTTGCCTCACTAGCGGTAGATCTTCACGAAGTAGGCGATCTCCTTGCCCTTACAAACTCCTTGGTTCAACTCCACAATCTTTTCGGAGGCTCCCAAGTGACACCTAGCTAATCTAGGAGACACCACTCTCCAAGAAGTAACAAATGGTGTGTTGATGATGAACTCCTTGCTCTTGTGCTTCAAATGATAATCTCCCCAACACTCAACTCTCTCTCATAGGATTTGGATTTGGTGGAAAGAAATATTGAGTGGAAAGCAACTTGGGGAAGGCTATAGATCAAGATTCATATGGTAGGAATGGAATATCTTGGCCTCAACACATGAGTAGGTGGTTCTCTCTCAGAAATAACAAGTTAGAAGTGTAGGTTTGTTCTGATGGCTCTCTCCACGAATTAAGAGGAGGTGGAGGGGTATATATAACCTCCACACAAAATCTAACCGTTACTCACAACTTGCCAAACTCGGTGGGACCGAATTGGTAAACTCGGTCGGACCGATTCAGCAAATCTAGTGACCGTTAGGATTTTCGATGGGACCGACATGCAACTCGGTAGGACCGATATGGTTAGGGTTAGGGCATAACGTAATCTTGGTGAGACCGATTACACAAACTCGGTGAGACCAATTTTGGTAATAAGCTAACCAGAGAGTTGGCCAGGTAAACTCGGTGGGACCGGTTCGCTCATTTCGGTGGGACCAAAATGTTACAAAAAGGAAACAGGGAGTTTACATTGCAATCTTGGTGGGACCGATTGCTCATCTCGGTGGCACCGAAACGCTTTGAAGGGAAACAGAGAGATTACAATCCCATCTCGTTGAGACCGAGATCCCTATCGGTGAGACCAATTTTTCTAGGGTTTGTGGCAGTGGCTATGATATCTGAACTCGGTGGCACCGGGTAGAAAGAATCGGCAGGGCCAAGTTTGACTTTTGGTTTAGGTCATATGTGGATGTGGGAAAGTAGTTGGGGTTTTTGGAGCATATCACAAAGCACTGTGGAGCAAGAAACTCATTAAGCAACACCTCATCCCTCCTTGATAGTATTGGCTTTTCCTACAGACTCAATGCGATCTTGGATCACTAAAATATAAAATGTAGAGTCTTGAGCTTTTGAGCTTGAGCCAATCCTTTTGTCCTTAGCATTTGAAGGGATCCACTTTTCTCATCCATGCCATGCCATCCATTGAGCTTTTCCTGAAATATTTATCTTGGAATAATGTTAGCTCAATGAGATATATGTTGTTAGGAATTACCAAGACCACCTAGAGATAGTTGCACTTTCAGCGGCGTTGTCGGCAGGCGACGGGGAACGACGGGGACACCCGCTGACGTGAGCCGTCTGGGCGACGCGGGCGGCGAGAGCAGCCCGACGCTTGGTGCGAGCCCGACGAGCGTCAGCCATGGACATGACGGGTGATCGACCACGGAACAACGGAAGAAAGATTCCGGCGCACCCCTACTTGGCGCGCCAAATGTCGGATGTTGGGTTCCGGCAGACCCTTAAGGTTCAAAATCTGGGGTGCGCGCGAGGATCTTCCCCCTACCTATCAGCGTCTGATCGCCTCGCGAGAATCTAAGCTAAAACGATGAACAACATGAGGGACACAAGATTTATACTGGTTCGGGCCACCGTTGTGGTGTAATACCCTACTCCAGTGTGTGGTGTGGTGGATTGCCTCAGGGGCGGATGATGAACAGTACAAGGAAGAACTGCCTCGCGAGAGGTGTTCTTGAGCTGATGCGGTGTTCTACTTGGGATGGATCTTTCGGCCTCTAGATCCCATGCTCTCTACTGTGGTGGCTAGCTCTATTTATAGAGGCCCTGATCCTCTTCCCAAATATTGAGCGGGAAGGGCGCCAACAACGGCCATTTTGAAGGGCAACATCTAGTACAAGTTATCCTGACTAAAGTTGGTCTTCGGCTGCCAAAGGCACTGGTGATGACGCCGTCTTGGGCTCCATAGTGACCTCCGTCCTGCCGCTTTGCTGGTCTTGGTCTCATTGCACTGAAATGGCAACCTTTGCCTGATGCCTCGGTACTCCACGCCTGTGCTTGCCCCCTTTGCACCAAAGAGGAAATAAGGACACTGCACAGGCCGGCGCCTGTCTGGCGCCCGCCTAGTCTCGATCATCATGGCTTGCGTCACAAGCACCTCGCGAGGTACCCTTGCCTTGATCTCTCCGCCTCCTCGCGAGCCTGCCTGGCAAGGCTGCTCCTGAGGAAGCCTTGTGTCGTCCGCCCCGCGAGGCTTGGCCCCTCGCGAGGGTCTTGAGTCTTGCGCTGATGAAGATGGGCCGTACTAGGCCACCGCTCGAGCCACGCCGCAGGCCGCAGGTAGGCAAGTCTAGGGACCCCCATTCCCAGAACGCCGACAGAATGTACTTTCACATCATACATATTTGTTATGGTAAATGTTTATATTTTTCTATAAACTTGGTCAAACTTTAGGAAGTTTGACTTCGGTCAAACCTAATATGCAGAGTTAATAAAAACGAAGGGAGTACTAGTAGTTACTAGTACTATTCGCTAGTTGCTTAGCCGAATCACCCAACACGCCACACGGGGAGTTCAGTGTCACAAAATTTTGAGGTCGGCGGGAAAATCTCCCGCGACCCTGCTTCGAGCAGTGGGAAGTTACCATCATAGCCTTCGGAACATGGCTACGGATGATGCTTGGTAGGGGTTGTTTTCGTAACTTCAGGTTCACCCTACCCAGCCAACCCCACCCCGACACCCGGAGTAGTACACCTGAATACTCCCCATTTTCTATCCCCACCTCAAAACAGACTTCTCCACGGCACCACAACCTTCGTGCTCCTCCCCTTCTACATCAGCGCACTCATCCACCGCAGCGCATCTACCTCATCGATGACCTCGTATGCCGCATTAGAGTCGGTCCACCATCGTCGTCGTACACGGAGCCTCTTCCCGGCATCGTCTTCCACGGTCTCGGATCTGCTTCCCGGAAGCCGACGCCAAGCGCAGAAGCACCACCGTCGTGGAAAATGAACTGACTCCCGTTGCCGACCATGATGCACAGAGGCCGCCGCGACCATCGTTCTCCTCCTCGATTGGTAAAGTGTGTATTGAATCACTTAGCGGTACATGTGCAGTTCCAACTTTGTTCATACCTACCCTTCAAATTTCCTGGTTGCTATTGTCCCGTAAAAGTAATTGGTTATAGCCTCCATTGTCCAACAGAATATCAACTTGTAATTGTGCGCCACTCCTGTATCGCGCTGTGCTTGGGTAGGTTTTTCATCTGCAACCAGTAGTGTGGCAAATGATGGAAAGTTTTTTAGAACTAGCAAGATGTCCATGCGTTGCACGCATCAAGATGCATTTGTATGAGTAGTTTATCTTGTGGGAAAAAGGATGAACGAGGGAAGGCCTTATTTGCAAATATGGAGAGGGGTGTGGGTATCTTTTTGCAAAATTGCCATTGTTTCCTTCCTATCTGTCAGATATAAATCGGACGTCCTATATTGCAGGATGGCAGGCACACCATCATCACCAACTCTGTTTTTTATAAGAGTAGAGAAAAAAAGTAGAGAGTAGAGAAGTAGAGATAAATATTAAATATAAAATAAATAAAACAATAGAGAAGAGAGTAGAGACAACAGGGACGTCGGGAAAGGATTGCACGCACGCGGGAAAAAGCGGCCGGGCGTGCGCTAGTTTTGGCGCGCGGCGTCTGGCGCACTTTATAAAATCCAACTCCCTGCCACCACTTTGTGCCTTGCCACCGCTCTCTCCCCACTCTGTGTCTCGCCACCGCTCTCTCCCCGCTCTTTCGCGCCTCGCCGCCGCTGCACCACCATGCCGCTGCGTCACCGGGAAACTTGGGGATACCACGGAGTCCGTGTGCGCCCCTCCGGAGGCTTCTCCGCCGAGATCCGGTTCCGCGGGATACGCCTCGGCCTCGGCAATTTTGACACCGCCAACGAGGCCGCCCGCGCGTACAATGCGGCGGCGTGGTGATACGTCTCCAACGTATCTATAATTTATGAAGCATTCATGCTATTTTATTATCTGTTTTGAATGATTACAGGCTTTATTATAGACTCTTATATTACTTTCGGGACTAACCTACTAACCGGAGGCCCAACCCATATTGTTGTTTTATTGCCCGTTTCAGTATTTCCAAGAAAAGGAATATCAAACAGAGTCCAAATGGAATGAAACCTTCGGGAGCGTGATTTTTGGAAAGGATATGATCTGGGGACTTGGAGTTCAAGCCAGGGAAGATTCGAGGAAGCCAGGAGATAGGAGGGCGCGCCTACCCGCCTGTGCGCGCCCGCCTATCTCCTGGGCCCCTCGAGGCTCCCCCGAACGACTTCTTTCGCCTATATAAGTCCACGTACGCTAAAAACATCAAAGACGAAGATAGATCGGGAGTTCTGCCGCCGTAAGCCTCTGTAGCCACCAAAAACCTCTCGGGAGCCTGTTCCGGCACCCTGCCGGAGGGGGAACCCATCACCGGTCGCCATCTTCATCATCCCGGCGGTCTCCATGACGAGGAGGGAGTAGTTCACCCTCGGGGCTGAGGGTATGTACCAGTAGCTATGTGTTTGATCTCTCTCTCTCTCTCGTGTTCTCTCTATGGAACGATCTTGATGTATCGCGAGCTTTGCTATTATAGTTGGATCTTATGATGTTTCTCCCCCTCTGCTCTCTTGTGATGAATTGAGTTTTCCCTTTGAAGTTATCTTGTTGGATTGAGTCTTTAAGGATTTGAGAACACTTGATGTATGTCTTGCCGTGCTTATCTGTGGTGACAATGGGATATCATGTGCCACTTGATGTATGTTTTGGTGACCAACTTGCGGGTTCCGCCCATGAACCTATGCATAGGGGTTGGCACATGTTTTCGTCTTGACTCTTCGGTAGAAACTTTGGGGCACTCTTTGAAGTACTTTGTGTTGGTTGAATAGATGAATCTGAGACTGTGTGATGCATATCGTATAATCATGCCCACGGATACTTGAGGTGACAATGGAGTATCTAGGTGACATTAGGGTTTTTGTTGATTTGTGTCTTAAGGTGTTATTCTAGTATGAACTCTTGAATAGATTGATCCGAAAGAATAACTTTGAGGTGGTTTCGTACCCTACCATAATCTCTTCGTTTGGAGTAACTCTTTGTTGCATGTTGAGGGATTGTTATATGATCTATCTATGTTATTATTGTTGAGAGAACTTGCACTAGTGAAAGTATGAACCCTAGGCCTTGTTTCCTACCATTGCAATACCGTTTATGCTCACTTTTATCATTAGTTACCTTGCTGTTTTTATTATTTCAGATTACAAATACCTTTATCTACCATCCATATTGCACTTGTATCACCATCTCTTCGCCGAACTAGTGCACCTATACAATTTACCATTGTATTGGGTGTGTTGGGGACACAAGAGACTCTTTGTTATTTGGTTGCAGGGTTGCTTGAGAGAGACCATCTTCATCCTACGCCTCCCACGGATTGATAAACCTTAGGTCATCTACTTGAGGGAAATTTGCTACTGTCCTACAAACCAGTGCACTTGCAGGCCCAACATCTACAAAAAGAAGGTTGTGTAGTAGACATCAAGCTCTTTTCTGGCGCCGTTGCCGGGGAGGTGAGTGCTTGAAGGTATATCTTTAGATCTTGCAATCGCATCTTTTTGTTTCTTGTTTTATCACTAGTTTAGTTTATAAAATAAAACTACAAAAAATGGAGTTAAGTTTGTCTCATACGCTTCGTCTTTTTAATATCTTTCGTGAGTATGATGGAAAGGAAATTTGTGCTCAAGTGCTAAAAGAAGAATGCATTAAAATGCTTGGTACTAAATCTTTGAATGATGAGCATGATTTCAATGTTGTTAGTATGAACTCTTTGAATATCGATAGTACTAATGATGATTGCACTAGTTATGATGAAAATATTTCTTATAAGCATGTTGATTTTTGTGGAGTAGATTGGATTTGCAAGTAGACACCAAATAGGGAAGATAGATATTGCAAGAGGCATAAGTATTTAGAAACTAAATTGTTGCAAGAAAGACTTGATGATTGTGCTAAAAGATTTAATATTTTTTGAGCTCCTTGTGAACTTTGCAATGAACATGGTCATTTAAATCTCCAATGCAAACTATTTCATGATCGTATCGTGTCCAAAAATTGTGATAGCTTGATTACCCTTGGGCATCATAAAGAGCTTAGTCTTCTTTTGGGGTATGAAGAAATGGTATAACTGAGGGTATTCCAAAATTTAATCTTGATAGATTTCTTGATTTTGATCTAGTGAACATTTATGTGTATTGTGCGGTGAATTGCATTGAAAATCCTTGTATTGCCAATTACCTAAAGAAAAGAAAGCAAATAGAAGATGATGAGAATACTAATGAAAGGGAAGAGACTTCCCAATATCCTCCTATTATTTCTTATGATGAATCAGGTAACGAGGAGGATCTTTCTATTGGGATAATTAATTTGGTGCCCTTAGTTGTGTCCCACTCGGCAGGTTTACCCCTAGTTTCCGAAAACACTTGTTCCTGCCCAAACCACTTTGCTCCTCTTATGCTTTTGGCCTTTGACCGTTTGACCATCACTTTGAAAACTTCATTAAAAATTCATACTAACTCAGAAAAATTCAAATAAGATATCAAAATGTTCAGAAAAGCATCACCTATATGTGCATGTCATTTTCATTCATGAAAAAAGTGTTGGCCAGTCCCCATCTTAGTTTTAGCTCAAATGATCTTAGCATGAATAGTAAAATCTAAAAAAATTCTAAAAATTCTAAAACAAATTGATGTGAAACTTTGACCAATGTTTTGAGTGCTTGCCAAGTTTCATGAGGGAATGACATTCGTGGAAGTCGTGGCAAAAAAACAAAAATTAATGCTCCAAAATTTCATTTTTTTGCCATGACTTCCACGAATGTCATTTCCTTATGAAACTTGGCAAGCACTCAAAACATTAGTCAAAGTTTGCCACCAAATTTTTTTAGAATTTTTAGAATTTTTTTAGATTTTAAATTTCATGCTAAGATCATATGAGCTAAAACCGAGATGATGACTGGCCAACACTTTTTTCATGAATGCAAATGACATGCACATATAGGTGATGCTTTTCTGAACATTTTGATATCTTATTTTAATTTTTCTGAGTTAGTATGAATTTTTATGAAGTTTTCAAATTGATGGTCAAACGGTCAAAGGGCAAAAGCATAAGAGGAGCAAAGTGGTTTGGGCAGGAACAAGTGTTTCCGGAAACTAGGGGTAAACCTGCCGAGTGTGACCCAACTAGGGGCATAAAATCAATTATCCCCTTTCTATTCAACCAATCTCGTCAATAAGGAGCTCAAAGAGAACCCGCACATAATATGAAGAAGAAACAGAAAAGAAGGAGCAACAAAGGTAGAAAGGTATCCCTCCCAAATGATGTTGCTCCTACTACTCATTGTGATGATGATAATTGTTTTGCTATTGGTGCTATCCATATTTTTAATGATGAGAGTGATTACGCTTATGATATGAAAGGGCCCAAGCTTGGGGAAGCTATGTTTGATGAGGATGAAATATTTGAGAATATATTTGCTGAAATTAATGTTTGTCCCAAGCTTGGGGATGCTATGTTTAATGAAGATGATATTTTTAGCCTCCCAAGTTTTTATATGCAAAGTTTTTATGATGATAGCATGCCTCTTACTTATGATTATATTGATGAAAGTGGATTTGGAAGAGTGTCAACTTTATTAAGTGATGATTCCACTACCTTGGAAGAGGTTTCAATCGATTATGAGGAGAACGAAGTTGCTACTTATGATGATTATTGTGATGAAACTTATGCTATAAAAGGTTGTGATGATTATATTTATAAAACTTGTCATTATTATGATTACCCTTTTTCTGAACATTACTCTTTTAATGTGGAAACAATTTTTAGTGTTCAAGTCTCTTATGATATTCCCACTATTCCGAATGAGAAGAATTTTGCTTATGTGGAGAGTAGTAAAATTTCTATGCAAGTAGATCATGAAAAGAATGCTTTAGGCGATGGTTATATTGTTAATTTCATTCATGATGCTACTGAAAATTATTATGAGGGAGGAACATATGCTTGTAGGAATTGCAATAATGTCAAGTTTCCTCTCTATGTGTTGAAAATCTTGAAGCTATGCTTGTTTTACCTTCATATGCTAGTTGATTATTGTTCCCATAAGTTGTTTGCTCACAAAATCCCTATGCATAGGAATAGGGTTAGGCTTAAAAGTGCTAGTCATATGCTTCATGATGCTCCTGTTATGTTTCAATTCTTATCTTTTATGTGACCATCATTGTCATCATCATGCCTAGCTAGAAAGGCATTAAAGAAAAGTGCTTGTTGGGAGACAACCCAATATTTATCCTTACTTTTTTGTGTGTTCACATGATTATGCTACTGTAGTAATCATGTTTTATATCTTTTGTTTCAATAAATTGCCAAGTAAGACCTTTAGGATAGCTTACAGTGATAGTTGTGTTGATCCTGCTGAGAATCAGAAACTTTTGCACCCAGTAAATTAGTTTTGTTAATTCATAGAAACGTGCTTATGATCTGATTCTTTTTGCTCTGAATTTGTACACACATTTCTTAGGACTTCATAATTTGGTATGATTTGTGGAGTTCCAGAAGTATACGTTTGATACAGATTACTATAGACTGTTCTGTTTTTGACAGATTCTCTTTTTCGTGTGTTGTTTGCTTATTTTGATGCATCTATGGCTAGTATTAAGTGGTATGAACCATAGAGAAGTTGGAATACAGTAGATATTACACCAATATGAATTTAGAATGAGTTCATTACAGTACCTAAGTGGTGGTTTTATTTTCTTATACTAACGGAGCTTACGAGTTTTGTCAGGACCCCGACTCGATGTCACATCGATCTAGCCTGTAGCACCTCATATCACTTTGCGGCCTCACGCACGGTATCCCCACGGGTGTCGCCTTACCTTTGCCCGGGACCGTTTACGCCTTTTGGCTCACGTATATGATAGTGTCGCTAGCATCCATATGATAAGGAGCCCGGGCTGACATGACTAGTCGTAAACCCAAAGTGGCACAGACTTACAGGGACAGGCATTCATGACCCAGCCTCGAACGTGTCGATCAACAGCAAGTGGGTCCGGGCTGTAGCACTGGGCTAGCAGGACTCCGGTAAACCGGGCTGTAGCGGGCTAACAGGACTCCGGTACTCAATGCGTGACATTTCCCCGAAGGGACAGACACTGGAACAAGGAAGGACACATGCCGGCCAGCCTAAGTGTTCCAGAGCAGTAGCAAGCTACCATGGCTCAGCGGTAACACTAGGAGACATTTCCCGGTAAGAGAGGCTACTAAAGATAAACAACTAGATAGTCAGATCCCACACATACCAAGCATTTCAATCATACACACAATATGCTCGATATGTGCAAATACAACGAAGCATCACAACATGACTCTACGACACAAGTACTTTATTTAAGGCTCAGAGAGCCATACATAACATACACAAAGGTACGGGTCTCACGACCCAACATTCAAGTCATACAGTCATACAAACCAGCAGCGGAAGTAACTTGTCTGAGTACAGACAACTAGTAAAATAAAAGAGGCTTGGAAAGCCTAGCTATACTACGTGGTCCTTCACAAGCTCAGGATCACCACCTGGGCCTTCGCCTACTCATTGATGTCAACGTCTACGTAGAACCCATCAGAAGGGGTGGCAGCGTCTTCTGTAAAAAATGTAAATTATAGCAACATGAGTACAAAGGTACCCAGCAAGACTTACATCAGATCCTACATACATGCATATTATCAAGAAGGGTTGGTGGAGTTATTGCAGCAAGCCAGCTTTGACTATTGGCTAGGCTAACCTACGAGACTCCAACTTGAAATGGTTTTGCGTACACGAGTCCACTACGCACCAATTCAATACACTACCGAGGATCCGCCTCCGTCTTCCTACGGAAGAGCCATCCTCGGCACTCACACTTATCTTGAGGCTTTTAGTAGTTTCCATTTACTTGTCTATGAACTGTATAGGCAACCAAGTAGTCCTTTACCATGGACGCGGCTATTCGAATAGATCATGTTAACCCTGCAGGGGTGTACTCCTTCATACACGCTCTCACCACTTACCGTTGTTTACACGACATGTACTCGGCAACCTTCAAGCGGAAGCCCAACGTGGGTGTCGGCCACGACCTACCTAATCACCTAAGTCTCTAGTCCAGGTTTATCGCCTATTCGGGTTCCATCCATGAGGAGATCCGGCCGAGGTATCGCTCACAGCCCCAAACGATGTGAACAGGGTTCCCGAGATACCTAACTGGTATTCGGTACACCGTGCCACGTACCTACCGCATCACAGCCCACCCCTACGGTCAGCGCTGTCCACGGCCTCCAGTATACTACAAACACCAGAAACTACTTGCAACTCCTGGACAGAGAACTAGGGTGACTAAGAAGTCGAGAGGGTCCATTGGTTTCGGGCCCAATGCATGGTAGTAGCTGAATCTTAAATCACACATACAGATCTCAGTGCTTAAGGTCGGCTTCAATGAAACAACCCACCATGTACTCCTACATGGCCTCTCATTGATACCTTTACCAAATCATGTTCACCACACCACTTTCATTACCGACATAATCATTTCACTCTAGTCCATCACCCAGATGAACCAGACCTGACACGACTCTAAGCATAGCAGGCATAGCAAGGTAGGAACAACACATACATATGGCTCAATCAACTCCTACACATGCTAGTGGGTTTCATCTAGTTACTGTGGCAATGACAGGTCATGCAGAGGAAGTGGGTTCAACTACCGTAGCACACAGCAGTTTGAAACGCGTTGTCTTAATGCAGTAAAAGAGAGCAGGAGCGAGAACATGGGATTGTATCGATATGATCAAATGGTTGGTTGCTTGCCTGATGGTTCGATGCACTGATACGGTTCTTCGTTAGGGTAATCACGATACTCCTCGGAGGCAGAACCTGTCGCAAGGGACACCGATACACAACCATCACCAAACAATGTGCAACAATATGATGCATGCATGAAACATGGCAATATGAGTGTGTTGGGCTAATGCAACTAAAACCAGAAGGGTTTGAACCAATTTGAATCAAAGATTCAAATTTCAAACCCAAACATGGCCTTTTAAAGTGCTTTTCCTTGTTCTGCGTTAAACATCAGGTTAACTTGTTTAATCATGCATGAAAATAGTACAGATGGATAGATTGGATTTTTCTGATCATTTTTCATATATAATTTGTTTGATTTGGAGTTACAGATTAAAAGTTATGAATTTTTGAAGTTTAAACTATATTCTGGAATTTCCTATATAGAATAATTCCAGAAAATCAATTATTGCGTTAGCCTGACGTCAGTGTGACGTCAGCAGGTCAACGGAACACGTCCGGGTCAAACCTGACAGTGGGTCCCGCGTGTCAGTGTGATTAGTTTAATTAAAGTTTAAATAAAACTAAACCTGTTTAATTAACTGGGCTGGGCCCCACCTGTCATTGACTCAGGGGAGTCAACCAGGGCCCACCCGTGGTCAAAGTCAACGCCAGCGGCGCCGGCGTTTAGCCGCCGGCGAGCCCGACGCGGCGGCGGGAGTGGTTTTGGCCGTTTCGGCCACCAAATGGGTCACGGAGACCACCGAAGTGGAGCTGAGGACGAGCCGCAGCTCTTGGTGGAGTCCGTTGGGGTCGGGGTGGCCAGAGTTGGCGCCGGCGACGACTTTGGTGGCCACCGGAGTTCGGGTGAAAGTGAACTCGGCCTAGGGTGTGCGGAGAGGTGCGGGAAGTGCACGGTTGGGCCCAACGCAGCGTGGTGAGTGCGTTGGACACCGCGGGTTGGCCGGAGGATGGCCGGGAGCACGTCGGCGACGAGATCCGCGGCGGTGCGTGCGTGTGATCTTCGTGCGGTGGCTACACGGCTCGGGAATGAGATAGGAAGGGTCGGAGGGGTAGCTAGGCTTACAGCGTTCCCGTAGAGGCCACCGGCGGGGTCGGGGACGAGCTGAGGCGGCGACGACGTTGAAGGGGATCTCCGGCGACGGCGAGGTCGGGCGAGGTCGGTGCGGTGGTCTCGGGACGCACGAGCACACGGGGCTCGGCTAGCTCGATGAAGTGGACGGCGGCGGAGCTCCTGGACACGGCGGCACGGCGTGGGGTTGACGGAGGGCGTGGCTACGGCGAGGGGGTGGCGGCGATGGCGTCGGCCATGGCGTGGGAGAGCGAGGGAGAGGAGCTGGAGAGGAGAGGGGGTGTCTGGGAGGTTCGGGGGAGAGAGAGAGGCCGATTCACGGCGTTAGCCGGGCGGGGAGGCGGCGAGGCGGCGAGCAGGTGCGTGGCACCCATGCGGTGCTCGCCGTCGAGCACCTGCCTGCCTGCCTGGCCGGCAAGCAGCTCGCTGGCGCGGTGCTGGGCTGGGCCGGCAGGTGGGCCGGGTGCTGGGCGCCAGGTAAGCTTTTTCCATTTTTTTTTTCTGTTTTCTGTTTTTTTAATACTTCTGCAACTTTGTTGAATTAAATAAAATACTTAGGCTACTCCTAAAATCACCAAACTACTCCTGGTCCATAGTTGGATTATTTCCAACATGAAACATTTTAGTTTGGAGTTATTTGAGCATTTAAATATTTTATATAATTTTAAATGCCCAAATTCAAATATTTATTATTTAATTCAAAACCCTAAGATGGCCTAGGAAAATGTGCACCACTTTTGGCAGAGGTTCTGAACCAAGACAAAAATGATGGGCATTTTAGAAGGGCATTTCAGGTTCATTGAAAATATTTTTTAGTAACCCTAGTTGGTTTCAGAGGGGGCTGGGGGTTCTGTCATCCCCATTTCAAGTTTCTGATGAAGAATAGACATGATGCAACACTCTAATGCATGAAGTAGCTAGGGTGTGACAACTCACCCCCACTCAAAAGAATCTCGTCCCGAGATTTGGGTTCCTCCGGGAAGAAGGCGGGATACTCGAGTCGAAGACGATCCTCCCTTTCCCAAGTTGCTTCATCCTCAGAATGTTGCGACCATTGAACTTTGAGAAACTTGATATTATGACGTCGAGTGGTACGCTCGGCCTGATCGAGGATACGAATGGGGTACTCTCGATATGTAAGATTATCTTGGAGATCAAGCGTTTCGTAGTCCACTCCACGGACAGGATCCGAGAAGCAATGCCTGAGTTGAGAAACATGGAAGACATCGTGGACTCTGGAGAGGTGCGGAGGTAGTTCCAACTGGTAGGCAACTTCTCCTCGTTTGGCGAGAATGCGAAAAGGTCCAATGTAACGAGGAGCCAATTTGCCTTTGATACCGAAACGATGGGTTCCCTTCAGAGGGGTAACCCGAAGATAAGATTTCTCGTCAACCTCGAAAATTGTAGCCTTATGTTTTCGGTCATATTGACTCTTTTGACGAGATTGGCTGTTTTCAACTTTTCACGAACGATGCGAACTTGCTCTTCTGCTTCCTGAATCATATCCGGGCGAAAGAATTGTCTTTCCCCGGTTTCTGACCAGTTAAGGGGTGTTCGACACCGTCGTCCATAGAGAACTTCAAAAGGGGCTTTACCCAAGCTAGATTGATAGCTGTTGTTGTAAGCGAATTCGGCAAATGGAAGGCACTTATCCCAACCCATTCCGAATGAGATAACAGAGGCTCGAAGCATGTCTTCTAGAATCTGGTTGACGCGTTCCACTTGACCACTCGACTGAGGGTGGAAAGCGGTGCTAAAGGAGAGACGGGTTCCCATAGCATTTTGGAAACTTTCCCAAAATCGAGAGGTGAAAAGACTTCCTCGATCCGAGTTAATTTCCAAAGGAACACCATGGAGAGACACTATCCGGGAGATGTATAAGTCTGCCAGCTGACTAGCGGTTATACTCTCACGAACAGGTAGGAAATGGGCTACTTTGGAAAGACGATCGACAACGACGAAGATAGCATTATTCCCTCTCTTGGTCCTGGGAAAACCGGTAATGAAATCCATACCAATTTTATCCCATTTCCATTCAGGAATAGCTAAGGGTTGAAGGGTGCCAGCAGGCCGTTGATGCTCTGCTTTTACACGACGACAGACATCGCAATTAGCAATATACTGAGCAATTTCTCTCTTCATCCTAGTCCACCAGAACCTCTGGCGTAGGTCCTGATACATCTTAGTACCACCGGGATGAATGGTGAGAGGAGATTCATGAGCCTCCTTAAGGATCAATCGTCTCAGGTTTCGCACTTTGGGAACCACTAGTCGATTCCCGAAGTATACGACCCCTTGATCATTAATGGAGAAACAATTCGCAATTCCTTTCTTGATGTTTCTCTTGATGCGGGAGATTCCCGGATCTACCTTCTGTGCCTTGATGATCTGGTCCGAAAGGGTAGGTTTCGCCACCAAGGTGGAGAGGAAACCTTGAGGAACAATGTGAAGGTTAAGCTTCCGAAATTCCTCATGGAGAAGCGGTTGACTTTGTTGTAACATTAGGTTGTTACAATAAGATTTACGACTTAGCGCATCAGCCATGACATTGGCTTTCCCTGGGGTGTAAGTTATTCCTAGGTCGAAATCTGTGATCAACTCGACCCAACGTCTTTGCCTGAGATTCAAATCCGGTTGGGTGAAGATGTACTTCAGACTTTGGTGATCAGTGAATATTTCGCAACGATTACCGAGGAGGTAATGTCGCCAGGTTTTAAGTGCATAGACTACAGCTGCAAGCTCTAGATCATGAGTAGGATAATTCTCCTCATGTGGGTGCAATTGCCGGGAGGCGTAAGCAATTACATGTCGATCTTGCATGAGAATACAGCCTAGTCCTTGTCGCGAGGCGTCGCAGTAGATAACAAAGTCTTTGGAGAAGTCTGGCGGTACCAGTACGGGAGCAGAAGTCAGGCGTCTGTTCAGTTCCTGAAAGCTGTGCTCACATTGTGGAGTCCATTCGAATTTCTTATCTTTCTTGAGGAGTTCGGTTAGAGGTTTAGCAACTTTGGAGAAGTTTTCGACAAAGCGACGGCAATAGCTCGCTAAGCCCAGAAAACTCCGAACTTGCTTGACCGATTCAGGTGGAGTCCAATTAAGGACGGCTTGAACTCGCTCAGGGTTAACAGCAATACCTTTACCAGATATTACATGACCCAGATAGGTCACTTCTGACAACCAAAATTCACATTTGGAAAACTTGGCATAAAGGCGGTGCTCTCGAAGTTTCTTCAACACTAGCCTTAAATGTTCGGCATGTTCTTCCTCGTTCTTGGAGTAGATGAGTATATCATCGAGATAAACTACGACGAATTTATCCAAATACTCCATGAAGATTGAGTTCATTAACCGAGAAAAGGTGGCTGGAGCGTTGGTTAAGCCGAAGGACATGACGGTGTACTCGTATTGGCCATAACGAGTAACAAAGGCCGTTTTAGGAATGTCCCCGTTTCTGATTTTGATTTGATGGTAGCCCAACCTCAAATCCATCTTGGAGAAGACTGAGGATCCAGCGAGCTGATCATACAGGTCGTTGATCCTGGGGAGCGGATATTTTTTCTTGATTGTGACCAAATTGACAGGTCGGTAATCTACAACCATCCGGTCCGTACCATCCTTTTTCTTGACGAAGAGGACGGGGCAAGCCCACGGAGATGAACTAGGTCGGATGAAACCCTTTTTCAAGGACTCATCGAGTTGTTTCTTAAGCTCGGCTAGTTCTAGTGGTGCCATCTTGTAAGGTCTTCTGGCAATCGGGACTGTTCCTGGAATGAGGTCTATTACGAACTCAACATCCCTGTCGGGTGGAACACCTGGCAATTCCTCTGGGAAGACATCCGGAAAGTCACGGACTACCGGGACGTCCTCAAGGTCTGGCAAAGGGCTAGCGTTAAGAGAATATAACTGTCGCTTGTCTATTCGGGTCAAGACATTGACTATCTTCCCCGAAGGATGGGTAAGTTGAACAGTCCTAGTGAAGCAATCAATTTGGGCATGATGAACTGACATCCAGTCCATACCCAGAATGATATTAATATCTGAAGATTTGAGGGCTATCAAATATGCGAGGAAAACTAGTCTGTCGACTTGGATTTCATTTCCATGGCTTACTCTAGAAGTTTGCCATTTGGATCCCGGAGTTTGAATTACCATAGAGGTTGGCATGTCACAGAATGCGATGTTATGCAAACGAGCATAATTTTCGGATATAAAAGAATGAGAGGCTCCTGTATCAAAAAGAACAGATGCCGGGTGGCAATTAACAAGAAGCGTACCAAGAACGACGTTGGGATCCTCTTGAGCTTCCTCGGCAGAGATACAGTTGACATGGCCACGTGCAGCGGTGGCCGGCTTGGCGTGGAACACTTTCCCTGTCGGCTTGCCACGGCCAACAGCTTTAGCAGATTGGTTGGGGTTGGTCTGGGGACACTCACGCATATAGTGACCAGATTCCCCACACTTGAAACAAGTCACGGAACTGGTACGTGGAGGAGCATTGTTGGTTGGACCCCCATAGGGCTTGGCTGGTGTAAACTGTTGAACGGGGTGAGGCGCCTGGAAGGATGGCCTCGGTGTGAACCTGGGTGGCAGGGCGGTGTTGGGCACCCATACGCGGCGCTTCTGAGGACCAGCACCGGATGAGGAACCCGCGTCACGGCCATGCTTGCGCGTTGCGTCATAATCAGTCTGACCAGTCTCAGCACTGATGGCCTTGTTAACAAGTTTCTGAAAGGATGTGCACTCATGCAGACGGAGGTCGCGGCGAAGCTCAGGACTAAGCCCCTTACGGAACCTTGCTTGCTTCTTGGCATCAGTAGAAACTTCCTCAGTTGCATATCGTGCGAGGTTACCGAACTCCCTGCTGTAAGCATCCACAGAGAGTCGGCCCTGAGTGAAACTGCAAAATTCCTCACGCTTACGGTCCATGAGACCCTCCGAAATGTGATGTTCACGGAAAGCCTCGCTGAATTCAGCCCAAGTAGTGGCATGGCCCGCTGGACGCATAGCTCCATAATTCTCCCACCATAGACTGGCGGGGCCTTCAAGATGATATGCAGCAAAGGTGACCTTGTCAGCCTTAACTACTAGCGCAGAACGCAGTTTGTGAGAAATACTGCGAAGCCAGTCATCAGCGTCGAGAGGCTCGACGGAGTGGTGGAACGTGGGTGGATGTAATTTGATGAAATCACTGAGTGACACCACGTTAGTCCTCTGATGGTGTGCTGTGTTCTGTTCAATACGCTCCAACAAACGGTTGGTCTCCCGCTTGTTTCTTTCGGCTTCCATCATAACCTCGGCTAGGGAAGGAGGATGAGGCAGATTTGCATTCCTGACTTCGCTGCCTTCGGCCTGCTCTTGGGGAGCAGGGTTAGTGCGCGTGTTGACCATCCTAGGTAAACAAGACAATGATTTAGTCAGGATGATAAAGTTCCGACATAGGATACAGAATGTAAGGAATAACTCGGAATGCAAGATGATCATCCGTATGACAAGGTAGATACATAAACTGCTTCTTTATTCCATCGTCATACACACCATACAAGGTTTAGTACAAGACCAAACAAGGTACTATTACGGTGAAAAGAGGGTTACATCTCATCGGAGGCATTCCAAGCTCCTAAACATTATTTTTCCACACCTCCGGAAGGCGATACAAACTAGGTCATATCCCACGAGTCACGCAGGACGATAGACGACACAGCTAACACGAACTAGTGATACTACTACTAACTCAGACCGATCCGTAGTAGTCCTCGTAGAAGTCACCTCCATAGCCCGGAAGCTCAACATGATCATCCGGAAACAGACGATCTCGCGGAGCTTGTGGACCATAGGGGCTAGGATGAGGTCTTGGACCAACAGACGGTGGCCTGCGGGGACCACGAGGTGGGGTGATGCCTCCTACATCACGCCAACCCATCACGTCTGGCAGAGCAGATCTCACAGGATAGAGATCGCGCATATCCGAATATCCAGCTTGCACCGCCGGTGCAAACCGAGTCAATGTGGCCCAGTGGTCAGCACGGGTATTGAAGAGCTCTAACCTCAAGGCCCGATTTTCACGGTCCTTATCCTCGAGCATCTCAGCAGTGGTGCGGGTCCGTGAATCCTCCTGGGTGGGGTCAGCATAGATAGCTTGGAGATACCCTTGTGCTCCCGGAAGTGATCCTGGCATATACCGGAAATCAGAGTCCCGAAATAGACCAGATCTGACTCGCATAATGGTCATCATAGAGTAGGCGGCGTCCTGCACAGCCATCTCAATAGTAACCCCGAGTCCATAGGAGCAGTGAAGGGGCTCGGTGGACCCAGGATAAGATGGAAATATCCTGACAGTGCAGAGATACTGGCTTTGATTAAAGTGTCGGAATTGCTCTTCGACCGTGTACTCAGGATACCAGCGGTATCCAGCCTCAGTCATTACCCTGACCAACATGGCGGTATGACCGGGTACATCTAGGCATCGAGTCAGGCGAACCACTTGATTGAGGTCGCGAGTGGCCATCTGAAAACACAATCCTAATGCAAAGGCATTAGGATTTCTAGCAAAATTTCGGCAGCATAACAGCTGTAAATGCTCAAGAAGGATTTTGAGACATTTGACAAAGGATTTCATTCACACTTAACATCATCATATCAAAGTTCTGAGTCCATCCTAGCAACATAATGTGGTAGTAGAACTAAACTAGGCTTGTAACCATCGAACCTATAAGGTACTATTGATTAGTAACGCGTGATCCTGATAGAGAGAATAGATCCTAATTCCTTAACCCCCGGTGGAAGAATAGACTGACTCAGATCAGAATGTCATAAGATAAAGAAGTAAAAAGAGCCTTACGTTCCAACCCACAAACAATTCCCCTACATATAACTAAAGAATTTCTAGACTCAACATCGACCAGTTTGGCTTGGAGAACCTACAGGCAGTCCGGCTCTGATGCCAACGCTGTCAGGACCCCGACTCGATGTCACATCGATCTAGCCTGTAGCACCTCATATCACTTTGCGGCCTCACGCACGGTATCCCCACGGGTGTCGCCTTACCTTTACCCGGGACCGTTTGCGCCTTTTGGCTCACGTATATGATAGTGTCGCTAGCATCCATATGATAAGGAGCCCGGGCTGACATGACTAGTCGTAAACCCAAAGTGGCACAGACTTACAAGGACAGGCATTCATGACCCAACCTCGAACGTGTCGGTCAACAGCAAGTGGGTCCGGGCTGTAGCACTGGGCTAGCAGGACTCCGGTAAACCGGGCTGTAGCGGGCTAACAGGACTCCGGTACTCAATGCGTGACATTTCCCCGAAGGGACAGACACCGGAACGAGGAAGGACACATGCCGGCCAGCCTAAGTGTTCCAGAGCAGTAGCAAGCTACCATGGCTCAGCGGTAACACTAGGAGACATTTCCCGGTAAGAGAGGCTACTAAAGATAAACAACTAGATAGTCAGATCCCACACATACCAAGCATTTCAATCATACACACAATATGCTCGATATGTGCAAATACAACGAAGCATCACAACATGACTCTACGACACAAGTACTTTATTTAAGGCTCAGAGAGCCATACATAACATACACAAAGGTACGGGTCTCACGACCCAGCATTCAAGTCATACAGTCATACAAACCAGCAGCGGAAGTAACTTGTCTGAGTACAGACAACTAGTAAAATAAAAGAGGCTTGGAAAGCCTAGCTATACTACGTGGTCCTTCACAAGCTCAGGATCACCACCTGGGCCTTAGCCTACTCATTGATGTCAACGTCTACGTAGAACCCATCAGAATGGGTTGCAGCGTCTTCTGTAAAAAATGTAAATTATAGCAACATGAGTACAAAGGTACCCAGCAAGACTTACATCAGATCCTACATACATGCATATTATCAAGAAGGGTTGGTGGAGTTATTGCAGCAAGCCAGCTTTGACTATTGGCTAGGCTAACCTACGAGACTCCAACTTGAAATGGTTTTGCGTACACGAGTCCACTACTCACCAATTCAATACACTACCGAGGATCCGCCTCCGTCTTCCTACGGAAGAGCCATCCTCGGCACTCACACTTATCTTGAGGCTTTTAGTAGTTTCCATTTACTTGTCTATGAACTGTATAGGCAACCAAGTAGTCCTTTACCGCGGACGCGGCTATTCGAATAGATCATGTTAACCCTGCAGGGGTGTACTCCTTCATACACGCTCTCACCACTTACCGTTGTTTACACGACATGTACTCGGCAACCTTCAAGCGGAAGCCCAACATGGGTGTCGGCCACGACCTACCTAATCACCTAAGTCTCTAGTCCAGGTTTATCGCCTATTCGGGTTCCATCCATGAGGAGATCCGGCCGAGGTATCGCTCACAGCCCCAAACGATGTGAACAGGGTTCCCGAGATACCTAACGGGTATTCGGTACACCGTGCCACGTACCTACCGCATCACAGCCCACCCCTACGGTCAGCGCTGTCCACGGCCTCCAGTATACTACAAACACCAGAAACTACTTGCAACTCCTGGACAGAGAACTAGGGTGACTAAGAAGTCGAGAGGGTCCATTGGTTTCGGGCCCAATGCATGGTAGTAGCTGAATCTTAAATCACACATACAGATCTCAGTGCTTAAGGTCGGCTTCAATGAAACAACCCACCATGTACTCCTACATGGCCTCTCATCGATACCTTTACCAAATCATGTTCACCACACCACTTTCATTACCGACATAATCATTTCACTCTAGTCCATCACCCAGATGAACCAGACCTGACACGACTCTAAGCATAGCAGGCATAGCAAGGTAGGAACAACACATACATATGGCTCAATCAACTCCTACACATGCTAGTGGGTTTCATCTAGTTACTGTGGCAATGACAGGTCATGCAGAGGAAGTGGGTTCAACTACCGTAGCACACAGCAGTTTGAAATGCGTTGTCTTAATGCAGTAAAAGAGAGCAGGAGCGAGAACATGGGATTGTATCGATATGATCAAATGGTTGGTTGCTTGCCTGATGGTTCGATGCACTGATACGGTTCTTCGTTAGGGTAATCACGATACTCCTCGGAGGCAGAACCTGTCGCAAGGGACACCGATACACAGCCATCACCAAACAATGTGCAACAATATGATGCATGCATGAAACATGGCAATATGAGTGTGTTGGGCTAATGCAACTAAAACCAGAAGGGTTTGAACCAATTTGAATCAAAGATTCAAATTTCAAACCCAAACATGGCCTTTTAAAGTGCTTTTCCTTGTTCTGCGTTAAACATCAGGTTAACTTGTTTAATCATGCATGAAAATAGTACAGATGGATAGATTGGATTTTTCTGATCATTTTTCATATATAATTTGTTTGATTTGGAGTTACAGATTAAAAGTTATGAATTTTTGAAGTTTAAACTATATTCTGGAATTTCCTATATAGAATAATTCCAGAAAATCAATTATTGCGTCAGCCTGACGTCAGTGTGACGTCAGCAGGTCAACGGAACACGTCCGGGTCAAACCTGACAGTGGGTCCCGCGTGTCAGTGTGATTAGTTTAATTAAAGTTTAAATAAAACTAAACCTGTTTAATTAACAGGGCTGGGCCCCACCTGTCATTGACTCAGGGGAGTCAACCAGGGCCCACCCGTGGTCAAAGTCAACGCCAGCGGCGCCGGCGTTTAGCCGCCGGCGAGCCCGATGCGGCGGCGGGAGTGGTTTTGGCCGTTTCGGCCACCAAATGGGTCACGGAGACCACCGGAGTGGAGCTGAGGACGAGCCGCAGCTCTTGGTGGAGTCCGTTGGGGTCGGGGTGGCCGGAGTTGGCGCCGGCGACGACTTTGGCGGCCACCGGAGTTCGGGTGAAAGCGAACTCGGCCTAGGGTGTGCGGGGAGGTGCGGGAAGTGCACGGTTGGGCCCAACGCAGCGTGGTGAGTGCGTTGGACTCCGCGGGTTGGCCGGAGGATGGCTGAGAGCACGTCGGCGACGAGATCCGCGGCGATGCGTGCGTGTGATCTTCGTGCGGTGGCTACACGGCTCGGGAATGAGATAGGAAGGGTCGGAGGGGTAGCTAGGCTCACAGCGTTCACGTAGAGGCCACCGGCGGGGTCGGGGACGAGCTGAGGCGGCGACGGCGTTGAAGGGGATCTCCGGCGACGGCGAGCTCGGGCGAGGTCGGTGCGGTGGTCTCGGGCCGCACGAGCACACGGGGCTCGGCTAGCTCGATGAAGTGGACAGCGACGGAGCTCCTGGACACGGCGGCACGGCGTGGGGTTGACGGAGGGCGTGGCTACGGCGAGGGGGTGGCGGCGATGGCATTGGCCATGGCGTGGGAGAGCGAGGGAGAGGAGCTGGAGAGGAGAGGGGGTGTCTGGGAGGTTCGGGGGAGAGAGAGAGGCCGATTCACGGCGTTAGCCGGGCGAGGGAGGCGGCGAGGTGGCGAGCAGGTGCGTGGCACCCATGCGGTGCTCACCGTCGAGCACCTGCCTGCCTGCCTGGCCGGCAAGCAGCTCGCTGGCGCGGTGCTGGGCTGGGCCGGCAGGTGGGCCGGGTGCTGGGCGCCAGGTAAGCTTTTTCCATTTTTTTCTGTTTTCTGTTTTTTTAATACTTCTGTAACTTTGTTGAATTAAATAAAATACTTAGGCTACTCCTAAAATCACCAAACTACTCCTGGTCCATAGTTGGATTATTTCCAACATGAAACATTTTAGTTTGGAGCTATTTGAGCATTTAAATATTTTATATAATTTTAAATGCCCAAATTCAAATATTTATGATTTAATTCAAAACCCTAAGATGGCCTAGGAAAATGTGCACCACTTTTGGCAGAGGTTCTGAACCAAGACAAAAATGATGGGCATTTTAGAAGGGCATTTCAGGTTCATTGAAAATATTTTTTAGTAACCCTAGTTGGTTTCAGAGGGGGCTGGGGGTTCTGTCATCCCCATTTCAAGTTTCTGATGAAGAATAGACATGATGCAACACTCTAATGCATGAACTAGCTAGGGTGTGACAACTTTTCTGTTGAGTTTTGTGTTGTGAAGTTTTCAAGTTTTGGGTAAAGATTCGATGGACTATGGAATAAGGAGTGGCAAGATCCTAAGCTTGGGGATGCACAAGGCACACCAAGATAATATTCAAGGACAACCAAGAGCCTAAGCTTGGGGATGCCCCGGATGGCATCCCCTCTTTCGTCTTTGTTCATCGGTAACTTGGAGCTATATTTTTATTCACCACATGATATGTGTTTTGCTTGGAGCATCATTTTCTTTTGTTAGTATTTGATTGCTGTTATTTAGAATAATGTTTTGCATCTTTAGTTTCAATAAAAATGTCAAGGATAGCCTTTACCATGCTTATTTTGCTAGTACACATGTTGCTGTTTGAAAACAGAAAGTTTACCGCTGTTGCAAAAATTCCCTAGAAAAGTCAGAGAATGATATAATGTTGAAACTTTTTGCATAATGAGCTCTGATAAATATTCTACAGCATAGAATTTTTATTATAATTTTTTGACTTAGGGAAGTATGATGAATCATTCATTTTTTCAGACTGTACTGTTTTAACAGATTGCTGTTATGTTTGCATTGTTTGCATATGTTTGCTTTTTTAATGATTCTATTTGAGGATAGGAGTATTGAATATGCAGAGACATTTAGTATGCAATGTTGAATAATAATTTTAGTGATTTGTTGCAGTAGAAAATGATAATGTTTTGCATTGGTTTATACTAACCTATCTCACGAGTTCTTGTTGAGTTTGGTGTGGATGAAGCTTTTGATAAAAAGAGAAACCATGATATGAGAGGAATTAAGGAGACACAAAAGTTAAAGCTTGGGGATGCCCAAGGCACCCCAAGATAATATTTCAAGAAGTCTCAAGCACCTAAGCTTGGGGATGCCCCGGTAGGCATCCCACCTTTCTTCTTTAACAACTATCGGTTAATATCGGTTGAGCCTAAGTTTTTGCATCTTCACATGAGTTGTGCTATCCTTGCAATGTCATTTTATTTTGCTTGCTTGCTGTTTGAATACAATACCAAGATCTGAAATTCTTAAATAAGAAAGTCTTCACATAGTTACATAATTATTTAGCTACTCATTGATCTTCACTTATATATTTTTGGAGTAGTTTGTCATTTACTCGTGTGCTTCCCTTATATCCTATGAGTAAATGGTTGAATGAGTTGAATGTCATAAATCTGAAATTATATATGCTTCATTTGCTTATCCCATGGGGAGTAATGACTTCACATCTAAGAAGTAGGGGTCGTAAATTTATTCAAGGTTAGCAAGCATTGTATTGGTCATTTGAATAATTCATGAAAGAATATTGAAGGAAGAGAGATTTCACATATAAATATACTGTCTTAGACATCTTTTATAATTGTGAGCACTCATTAAGTATGACATGCTAAAGAGTTGATATTGGACAAGGAAGACAACGTAATGGGTTATGTTTTCTCACATCTCAGTTAAAGTATATTGTCATGGATCATTCAAACATGTTGAGCTTGCCTTCCCCCCTCAAGCTAGCCAAATTCCTTGCACCAAGTAGAGATACTACTTGTGCTTCCAAATATCCTTAAACCCAGTTTTTGCCATGAGTGTCCACCATACCTACCTATATGCAGTATTTACCTGCTGTTCCAAGTAAATTTGCATGTGCCAAACTCTAAACCTTCAAATAATTATCTGTTTTGTATGCCCGAATCGCTCATGTAGCGACTAGGGGCTGTCAGTATCTTCCATGCTATGTTGGTTATTCTCAAGATGAGTTGACTCCGCTCATCATGCATGAGAAAAATGGCTGGTAACCGGGATGCCCAGTCCCATGATCAAAAGATCAAAGTCAAATAAAAAATAATTGCAAACAAAACTCCCCCAGGTTTGATGTTAGTTGGAGGCACCCGTTGTTTCGGGCAAGCCATGGATTGATGATTGTTGGTGGAGGGGGAGTAAAAACTTTTACCATTCTATTTGGGAACCGCCTATAATGTATGTAGTACGGAAGATATTGGGAACTCTTGGTTGTTATGTTGACAATGAGATCATACCTCTCAAAATTATTTATCTCTATTTCAAAATTGAGCTCTGGCACCTCTGCAAATCCCTGCTTCCTTCTGCGAAGGGCCTATCTTTTACTTTTATGCAAGAGTCAAGGTGATCTTCACCTTTCCCTTTTTCATTTTATCCTTTGGCAAGCACCTCGTATTCGAAAGATCCTGATATATATATATATATATCCAACTGGATGTAAGTTAGCATGAACTATTATTGTTGACATCACCCAAAGGTGAATATGTTGGGAGGCAACACTATAAGCCCCTATCTTTCTCAGTGTCCGTTTAAAACTCCATAACCATTAGTATTGCGTGAGTGTTAGCAATTGTAGAAAACTATATGATAGTTGAGTATGTGGAGTTTGCTAAATCAAAGCTCTGACATTGACCCTTCCTGAAAATAAGATGAATTGTAATTGTTGATGACTGAGAACATAGTTTGCTAGTTTATGGTCTATGCTTTAACATGTGAATAGTTTGTTACTTGATTGTGAGAAGTTTTATGAGATGAACTACTGTTATGACATATAATCATGCTAGAAAAGGTGATTGAAATTATCATTGATCAAACTTGTGCACCTGCTAGCATTCACACTTCATAAATTCTTTCTTTTATCATTTACCTACTCGAGGATGAGCAGGAATTAAGCTTGGGGATGCTGATAATTCTCCAACATATCTATAATTTATGAAGCATTCATGCTATTTTATTATCTGTTTTGAATGATTACGGGCTTTATTATACACTCTTATATTACTTTTGGGACTAACCTACTAACCGGAGGCCCAACCCATATTGCTGTTTTATTGCCTGTTTCATTATTTCGAAGAAAAGGAATATCAAACGGAGTCCACATGGAATGAAACCTTCGGGGGCATGATTTTTGGAAAGGATATGATCCGGGAGACTTGGAGTTCAAGCCAGAGAAGGTTCGTGGAAGCCAGGAGATAGGAGGGCGCTCCCACCCCTGGGCGCGCCCCTGTCTCCTGGGCCCCTCGAGGCTCCCCCGACCGACTTCTTTTGCCAATATAAGTCCACGTACCCTAAAAACATCAAAGACGAAGATAGATCGGGAGTTCCGCCACCGCAAGCCTCTGTAGCCACCAAAAACCTCTCGGGAGCCCGTTCCGGCACCCTGCCGAAGGGGAAACCCATCACCGGTGGCCATCTTCAACATCCCGTCGCTCTCCATGACGAGGAGGGAGGGTATGTACCAGTAGCTATGTGTTTGATCTCTCTCTCTCTCTCTCTCTCTCTCTCTCTCGTGTTCTCTCTATGGCACGATCTTGATGTATCGCGAGCATTGCTATTATAGTTGCATCTTATGATGTTTCTCCCCCTCTACTCTCTTGTGATGAATTGAGTTTTCCCTTTGAAGTTATCTTGTTGGATTGAGTCTTTAAGGATTTGAGAACACTTGATGTATGTCTTGCCGTGTTTATCTGTGGTGACAATGGGATATCACGTGCCACTTGATGTATGTTTTGGTGACCAACTTGCGGGTTCCGCCCATGAACCTATGCATAGGGGTTGGCACACGTTTTCGTCTTGACTCTCCGGTAGGAACTTTGGGGCACTCGTTGAAGTACTTTGTGTTGGTTGAATAGATGAATCTGAGATTGTGTGATGCATATCGTATAATCATGCCCACGGATACTTGAGGTGACAATGGAGTATCTACGTGACATTAGGGTTTTGGTTGATTTGTGTCTTAAGGTCTTATTCTAGTACGAACTCTTGAATAGATTGATATGAAAGAATAACTTTGAGGTGGTTTCGTACCTACCATAATCTCTTCATTTGTTCTCCGCTATTAGTGGCTTTGGAGTGACTCTTTGTTGCATGTTGAGGGATTGTTATATGATCTATCTATGTTATTATTGTTGAGAGAACTTGCACTAGTGAAAGTTTGAACCCTAGGCCTTGTTTCCTACCATTGCAATAGCGTTTACGCTCACTTTTATCATTAGTTACCTTGCTGTTTTTATTATTTCATATTACAAATACCTTTATCTACCATCCATATTGCACTTGTATCAGCATCTCTTCGCCGAACTAGTGCACCTATACAATTTACCATTGTATTGGGTGTGTTGGGGACACAAGAGACTCTTTGAAATTTGGTTGCAGGGTTGCTTGAGAGAGACTATCTTCATCCTACGCCTCCCATGGATTGATAAACCTTAGGTCATCCACTTGAGGGAAATTTGCTACTATCCTACAAACCTGTGCACTTGCAGGCCCAACAACATCTACAAGAAGAAGGTTGTGTAGTAGACATCACGTGGCGCCTCCGGTGGCCTCATAGAACATTGAACTTCCCCGATGTGCCGACGCGTGAGCGGGCGCAAGAGCTCGCGCCTCTGCCGCGGCTTATCACCGATGAGGATCGTCGTGACAACCAGAGGCAGGAGCACCGTCTCAGCATCGCTGTCGGTGTTCTGGGAACGGGGGTCCCTAGACTTGCCTGTCTGCGGCCCGCAGTGTGGCTCAAAGGGGGCCCAGCATGGCCCATCTTCATCAACACAAGCTCAAGACCCTCGCGAGGGGCCAAGCCTCGCGGGGCGGGCGACAAGGAGGTTCCTCAGGCACGGCCTCATCAGGCTGGCTCGTGAGGAGGCGGAGAGATCAAGGCGGGGTACCTCATGAGGTGCCCATGACGCAAGCCATGACGACCAAGGGCGCCAGTCGGGCGCCAGCCCGCGCATTGTCCTCCTTTCCTCTTTCGTGCAAAGGGAGCAAGCGCAGGCGAGAGCATCAAGCAAAGGCATCCATTTCGGTGCAACAAGACCAAGACCAGCCCAACGGCAGGGAGGAAGTCATTGTGGTGCCCAAGCAGGCGTCACCGCCAGAGCCTTTGACACGGGAGGACCAACTTTAGTTAGGATAAGTGTACCCGATGTTCCCCTTCAAAATGGCCAATTGTTGGCGCCCTTCCCGCTCAATATTTGGGAAGAGGCCCAGGGCCTTTGCCTATAAATAGGACTAGCCACACAAGATAGAGGAGAAGAGAATCCTCACCAGAAAACCAGTAGAGAGAGTGACTGAACTCCTCCTAGCAGTTCATCGCACCAGCCAAGAACAGACCCTAACGAGGCTGTTCTTCCTTGTATTGTTCATCAACAGCCCAAGAGGCAATCCACCACACCACACACTGGAGTAGGGTATTACACCGCAATGGTGGCCTGAACCAGTATAAAATCTGTGTCTCTTGTGTTGTTCCTTTCGTAGTTTAGATCCTAGCGAGTCGGCGAGGAGCAGGTAGGTAGAGGGTGAAATCTCCGCGCGCACCCTAGTGTTCGAACCTCAAGGGTCTGCCGGAACCCGAAATCCGACATTTGGCGCTCCAGGTAGGGGTGCGCCGGGATCCGCCTTCTGCCACTTCGCGTCCCGTCGCATCGTCATCACCATGTCCGGCGACCAGGCGGGCAACCCTGATCCCTGGGCAGCTTGGCCCGCCCGCGCAGAGCCGCTCGCCCCGGGCGTCCCCATGCCCCAGGCAGCTCGCGGTCCGCAGGGCACTGCGGGCCGTGGGCGACGCGGACAGACTCTGACAGAGCTCACACCGCGACAGGCGCGGTCGACGGCAAGGGCCTCCAACCACGCCACGGCCACGACACCGTACACCCGCTGGGAGCAGGCGAACTCAAGGGCCGCGCTCACAGTGGCCCGAGAGCTGCTGCAGTACAGGCTAATGGAAGGCGGCCGCGACGTGCTGCTAGAGCGGGTGGCAGAGCTCCTGGGCTTTGTCGCCTCGGGGGCTCACCCCTTCTGCACCCAGCTCCCATCTCAGGTCCAGAGCGGCCTGCGCGGGGCTCCACGCGCGCCCGTGGGCTCTCAGGCTGCTCCAACACCAGCGAAGCTGACAGCACCGGGCCGGCGGCGACGCTGACTCCGCCCCCGGCCAGCGAAGAAGGACTCGTCGTGACCCATGGCCCCAGTGGGCCGCCGCGCTACCATCCCCAGGTGGGCGCATCAAGCAGAGCTGCATGGCACGCGGAGCGCTATGGCGCGGCCTTCGAGATGGCGGCCCCAGAAGAATACGTGCCCCACATGATGGACCAAGGGCACCCGCATGAGGGCAAACAAGGCTCGCTCCTCAGCCCAAGCTGGGGGGACGAGGCGCCAGAAGCTGAGCTCTTCCAGGAGCCCCGGGACGGCCCCACCAGCCACGTAGGAAGTGACGATTATCAGGTATCACTAATTCCTCAGGAGCAGGCATACGCTAATCATGGATTGCAGGAGGTGCAGGTCGCCGCAGCGAGCAACTCCCCCGCTCCCGCGGTCTCCTACCACTCAGTAGGAGGGCGTCGGGGGCTGCAGGAGAGGGGCCGGGATTCGGCATCACCACCACGGCGTTCGGAGCAAGGCGTTCTCAGGAGGTAGGCCCTCCGTTGGGGAGGTGCCTCAGGGCCTGCCCCTGGCGGAGGACCCGTGGTCGTCGGGGGAACCGCTGGCGACCGCTCTACCCCATCGGCGGCGTCCTGGTTTCCGGTCGTCGTTGGTGCCACTAGAGTGTGGTGCAAGGCAGGGCCCTCGTCTGGCGATATGAAGCAAGGCCGGTACCTGTGAAGAAGGCCCAGTGCCTGTGAAGCTCGCCGCCCCGTGACACTCTCACGTAATAATGAGTGGGGCTGTACACTCCCCGGAGTCTCAGGGGTGCCGACCTCAGGCCCTAGGCCTCCCTCCCACGCCCAGTGGCAGCACTTAGCTCCATGCTGGTGAGAAGACGTCCAAGACTAGACTAGGTGCCAGACGCGGCCTTTTTTCTGCTTTCATTGCTTTTCCCTTGGTTGTCGCTTTTCCCTGCTGGATTTAAGTTGGACTCGAGTTTGAGATTTGCGTGTGTTTGGGGAAGGGGTGCTTAGTCTCGTTCGAGCAATCTCTCGCGTTTCAGTTACCACTTCGCCTCAGCTGCCTCCCCTCGTGAGCCCCTCGCGAGCCGGGTCTGGCCTAGCTTGCGTGCAGCCCAGACTGCCGCCGTCGTATCCTCTCAGGAGGCTTCTACTGCGGGTCCTACGGATTCGATCAGGAGACACTCGAGACACCACAGCCTCCCACAAGCTATCTCAGGGCCCGCACGGGACAAAGGTAAACTAGCCAGCCGGCTCGTCGCCTAGCCAACCACTTGGCGCGAGCGTACGGGTGATGCAGCATCCACTAGTACGCCGAACATGAGTTTTACATGAGGGGCACCCCCTCCCAAAATTCTCTTACAACCATCAGGTCGAAACCTGACATCTATTCATGCAGGGTAAGGAGACAGGAACGATACGCGGTCAGTCGGATAAATCCCCCAATTCATCCTCAGGAGCACCGCCCGAACTGTTGCTGGCGTCGCTGGCCTCGCCATCGCCCTCTGCATTGTCATCAGCGGCGTCAGGACCGTTCACCACGCCGCCCTCATCGGCGGCCACGATCGCGTTGTCGTTATCTGAAGCGAAGGCCCTGACAAGAGCGTCCACGTTGTCTTCCACCCAGTGCGCCAGGTCGTCCCGGATGGCCTGGGGACTGGGGCGATGGAAGCGTCGAAGTCGAAGTGGGGATCCATGTTCCGGAGGTGGCTGAAGACGCGAGAAAAGGCGCGCCCGAGCAGGGCGCGGCTCCTCTCCTCCACCAACCTGTCAGCTCTGACCGACCGCGCCTCCAACTGCGTCACCACGTCGGTGAAGAACTGAAGGTTGCCGGCGTTGTTAACTGCGTGCGGCTCGCCAACAGCCGCCTCACAGATGTTACCCAAGGCTGTGTTGGCTCTCTCCCAAAGAGTGGTGAGCATGGGGCCATGCTCATGCTCCAGGACCCGCCGCTGGCGTATCTCGTCCGCATTCTGGCGCGCAACAGCCTCAGCCTCGTCCACCCGTTGGCGAAGGAGGAGCACCTCGGCATGGGAGGTAGTTGACTCCCCCTGCGCCACCTCAAGTGCGGCCCGCAAAGCATCGACCCCTCCGCGTCGCTTCCTCCAGCTTGACCCTCAAGACAGTGGTCCTACCTTCAGCCTCGGTCCGGACCAACCCCAGCCTCTCCTCGAACTCACGCTCGAGGTTCAAGCGCGCCGTCACCACCCGACGTCCGATCTCCTCCAGGACACGGGTTTCATGCGCAGCGACATCATCCTCCGCCTGCGTCACCAAGCGCTCCCTTGTCTCCAGGCGTTCATACTCGCGTGCGTGTTCAGCGGCTTCCAGCGTCAGCGCCTCCTCACGCTTCTGGAGCTCCGCTAGGTCGCCTGAAGACACCTTCATCAACGCGAGGGCCGCCTCGCGCAGCTCCACCTGCTCCTCCAGTGAGCGGCACCCGGCCAGGAGTTCCCGTGCACGCTCCTCCGTCGCCTCTCGCCGCCGGTCAGCTTCCCGGGCCTCCTCGACAGCCTGGGAACGGAACTCCCGAGAGGCCGCCAGCGACGCCTTGACCTCCTCATCGCCAAGATTGCACTGATTGCGCGCGAGGGTGACAGCCGCCTCCAGCTCGCGCCTCTCTGCAACCAGGCACAGGCCCTCAGCCTCAAGGCGCTCGTCCTCATCAGCGAGCTCTTCACCAAGCAGGATCACCGCGTTGGCCTCCCTCCAAAGAAACCCTTGGCGAAGAGCGCGACGCTTCCGGGCGCGCTCGAGTATGTCTTCCACACCATCATCCGCCCCAAGCGAGCGCCGGGGGGCACGAATGAACACTCCCCCTCCAGGCAGGGGGCTGGGGGCTGGCGCCCTCGAGGCGACCGGGTGTGCCTTGCCAGAAGCCCGGCCTGGAGCCAGTCCATCCCCAAATGAAGAGCGCAGCCAATCACGGTCCACGACCAGACGAGAAGTCCACGGCAGGCTGGCTATGCCGCGAGAAGGCTCGCGAAAGAAGGTCGCGAGGCGCGCAGGGTCGTGATGCGCCTCAGGATGGTTCGTCTCTCCAACCGGCCTCACCGCAAGGGCTCTGCTGTTCGAAGTGCTCGAAGACGGTGGAAAGGGCGGAGACAAGGGGGATGGCTCCTCAGTCATCTCCGTGAGCTCGGAGGGAAGGGCCCTGCGGAGTAAAGGATCAGGAAAAGCAACGGAAGGATCAGGAGCTGGGAAGGGAGAAGACTTACTCATCGGTGGCGAAGTACTTCCTATGCTTCAGCAGGCGACAAGGGTAATCGTCACCCAGGGCCTCCCTTCTCTTCCGGAGGGCCTCGAAGTCCATGCGGAAGCGACCCAAGAGTCGAGCGCGGGGGTCAGCCTGCAGCGAGGAAGAAGCGTCAAGGCGACCCGCGTCTGGGGCGTATACCTGATGCGCGCTGCCGGTCGCCTCACCAAGAAGAGCAGCTGGGGCCTCAGGGGCCTCAGCCGCATGCGCTGCGGGCAGCCGCTCGCCGCCCTCAGCCACAGCAGCACGGGCCTCAGGGGCAGCTCTCTCATGAGCGCCGCCCAGCGCTGTCACCTCAGCGAGGGCCCCCTCGGCCTCCGGCGGCTCATGCCTCCCTGCTCCGCCACTTGAGGAAGAGTCGCCTTGGCCGGCTGCAAGGGTGGCCACCACCACTGGGTTCTCGTGAGGCCCCTGGAGGCCAGTGGGGTGCAGCCCCCATTCGTCGAAGATGGGCATCTGATTCACAAAGGCGCTTCTATTCGGGCAGAGGTACAGCAAGGCCCCCCCTTGCCGGATGCTGCCGGTGGAGGGGTCCCCAGTCAAGACCAAGAGCACCTTCCTCAGTGCTTCAGGTGTCAGATCCTCTTCCTGGAGCCTCGTACGATCCTCATGCCCGCTGAAGGCCCACATCCGGTGAGAATGGCGTTGGAGAGGGGCAACACGGCATAGCAGGAACTCCTTCACCACCTTGGGCGCTGTCACGCCGAGCGCCCTCAAGAACGTGAATCGACGCCAGACGAAGACGAGCCGGGAACTCGTGAGCGTCTCTTGGCCCCAGCCCTAGTTGGGGACAGCAGGCGAAGATGTCTCCGACAGCAGGGGGCTGGGCACCCCTACGTCCACATACAGCCAGCGCTCACGAAACCCAGGTGCGGGCGGAGGAAGACTGAAGTCGATCCCTGAAGCCGCTCTCTCAGGTGCAGCAATGAAGCCCACGCACCCCGAGCATTGGGCGGGATCAACAAGACGCAGAGCGAAGAAGTGGCGTAGCAAGGCAACCGAAGGAAGAATGCCCATCATTGCCTCACAAACGAAGGCGAAGACCGCAAGAAGAGTGATGGATTCGGGGCCCAGATGCATCATGTGGATATGATAGTGGGAGAGCACGGTGTTGAAGAAATCGGAAAAGGGGGGAACCAGTCCCGCCCACAGGGCGTCGGTGAAATACCGGACCTCGATGACTATCCTGTCGATGGAGAAGCGGGACGCGGGCCAGGCCGTCGTCCTCCCGCATTCGTTGAAGATGGTGGCCAGAGCCCAGCTGACCTTGCCCAAGCCCTCTCGATTGGTTATGATCGACCGGTCGACGGCGGGGGCCGCCAGCGATGGTGAGCGAGGCGGAGGCATGGGCTTCTTCCCTCTTCCCTTCTTTGTCGGAGCCATGGCAGCAGAAGGGGGGAGGTTCGAGATTGGATTGAGAGCGGAAGCTGGAGTTCGAGAGTAGGAAGGGCAGAGGACGCTTGGGCGACGAAAAGGGGAGCGGCTGTGTGCGACTACAAGTCCTCCTAGCATGGCACCAAATAAGGAGGCATGGGGGAACAGTGCCGCCCACATCCAATCAACCGCCATGCAGCGCCCAAGGCCGCAGGCTGTTAGGGCCCGTGGCGCTTCGCACTTGCCCTTTCGCCTCTCTGCTTGGCCAAGACCGGGCGCGCCTTGGGCCCGGGGGCTACTGTCGATGTTCTGGGAACGGGCGTCCCCAGACTTGCCTGCCTGCGGCCCGCGGCGTGGCTCAAAGGGGGCCCAGCATGGCCCATCTTCATCAACACAAGCTCCAGACCCTCGCAAGGGGCCAAGCCTCGTGGGGCGGGCGACAAGGAGCTTCCTCAGGAACGGCCTCATGAGGCTGGCTCGCGAGGAGGCGGAGAGATCAAGGCGGGGTACCTCACGAGGGCCCATGACGCAAGCCATGACGACCAAGGGCGCCAGTCGGGCGCCAGCCCGCGCAGTGTCCTCCTTTCCTCTTTGGTGCAAAGGGAGCAAGCGCAGGCGAGAGCATCAAGCAAAGGCATCCATTTCGGTGCAACAAGACCAAGACCAGCCCAACGGTAGGGAGGAAGTCATTGTGGAGCCTAAGCAGTTGTCACCACCAGAGCCTTTGACAGGCGAGGACCAACTTTAGTCAGGATAAGTGTACCCGATGTTCCCCTTCAAAATGGCCAATTGTTGGCGCCCTTCCCGCTCAATATTTGGGAAGAGGCCCATGGCCTTTGCCTATAAATAGGACTAGCCACACAATATAGAGGAGAAGAGAATCCTCACCAGAAAACTAGTAGAGAGAGCAACTGAACTCCTCTTAGCAGTTCATCGCACCAGCCAAGAACAGACCCTCGCGAGGCTGTTCTTCCTTGTATTGTTCATCAACAGCCCAAGAGGCAATCCACCACACCGCACACTGGAGTAGGGTATTACATCACAATGGTGGCCAGAACCAGTATAAACTCTATGTCTCTTGTGTTGTTCCTTTCGTAGTTTAGATCCTAGCGAGTCGGCGAGGAGCAGGTAGGTAGAGGGCGAAATCTCCGTGCGCACCCCAGTGTTCGAACCTCAAGGGTCTGCCGGAACCCGAAATCCGACAATCGTCGAGATGGACGAGGAAGCCATGGCGCTTTGGGGCCAATTCCCTGGGAATTCAATGACGATTGGTATCTTCACGACTACAGGTAGACGTCGGAGGAGGACATCACCGAGGAGGAGTCGGACGATGAGGAGTAGTTCAATTATCTATTTTTTATCTATCTATGTTGAGAACTATTCTCTACTCTCTAGTCTCTACTCTCTATCTCTACTTCTCGATCTCAGCACTGTAAACGCTTTTTTAAAGCGCCGCGCATTGCGATTCTTTTGGAGATGCTCTAACATGGCAGCCACAAGATGCGCGAGTATTACTAGTAGTATATTTTTCTTGCCATGTTGAGATTTTAAAACCACGAGTGCGAATATGCAGAGGAGCAATGAAGACCAAACAAGGGATATTGGGGTCATCTTCAAGGAGCGTGGCAAGTTAAAGAGGAGCTGCACCGAACCTGTAAAACGAGCTTTGGTAAGTAACACCCTTTCAATTACTTTTGTTTAGCCTCGTGTTTTTTGATGTGTATATATTGTAGTTTCTATTTCTCTTAGCCTCGTGTTCTTCGATGTGTAATAAGAAGTGTCTTAATTGTCCTAATGCCTTCATTTTTAGCTTGATGTAGGAAGTGGGTGTTCTCATCTTGTAGTCTGTTTTTATTTTTTTCCTTTTGCATTCACTTCTCTGAGTCCTGTTTATCTGGCTTCTACTAAATTGATCTGTGTTGCTCTGAGTATTGATCTAAAAAAGAAGTAACTTCATGTCAGGATGCAGTTCCTGCGAGGAGGGAAGTACGGTCAACCTCGAGATCATGTTTCCAAAATGAGACTGGATTACGCACAAGGTGCCAGTTCCCTAATGATGTTGGATTATACACAAGGTGCAAATTCCCAGATGATGTGAGATTACACACAAGCCAAGTGGAGTCGTCAGCTGTTCGTGTCCTCATGGCTCTAGTAAAGGCTGAAAGAAAGCGCGCAACATCCCTTGAGAATGTAGCTGAGTTCCTGAAGAAGCGAAAAGAGCAATCGGATGCTCTCTTCACCCAAGCAAAAGAAGAGATGGAAGGAGCTAGAAATAAGCTAGCAGAGGCAGAGCAGGCTAGGCGTCTCCTGCTATCTAAAACTATTGTCAATACAAAATTTCCTTCATAATAGCTAGGTTCAAATGTTTATCCAGTCAGCATGCCTGTTGTGATGTCCGTGCATCTACTGATGTGGCACAATTTTTTTGGGTCATGTAATAACAACAATTACTTTCCAAACAATAACAGATGAAGCATTGGACATGGTATAGTTCACGCGCAAGCCCAACATTCCAAGTTCAACTTCCACATCGAACTCATGTTCACAGATATCTGCACATTCATAGATAATGTCCACAACCATGATTCACTTTAAAGCCAAAAAAATGTGAGGAGATTTATAAATAAAGAAAAACCTCTAGTTCCTGCTACAAGTGCGAGCACAACAAGTCAAGACCATGCGTAATTAATTATATTTTGGTCATTTTTTGTGTTCTAAATCACCCCCAAAGTAAAATTCATGGAGAAACTTTGACCCAAAATACGATGGGGACTAGTAAACCAGAACGGAAGTAGTAGTTTTTTTTTATCAAAGAAGGGTTTCCCCCTTCTAATTTTCATTACTGAAAACCAACATCTAAACCATAGTATTTACCCTAGAACTACCAGGTTCAACATATCGCAACATAAACCCATACAACCATACACCAAGGAGGTACGTAGTAGTAGTTATGAATTTCATTTTTGCTCCATACCAATCGTTCTAAAACCTACTTAGTAGTTATAACGCGCCATTGAAAATCGGGACTCTTAACCCCGCTAAAAAATGATATTTTAAACGTGGCTACTCGATCTATGGCAACTGGTGAGCCACCGCCTCCAAGTCGTTCACTTGTGGTCCCGACCATCAACTCCTATGGATCAAATTATCAAGCGAGCTGACTATTCCTACAAAGGTGCGCTCCACCACATACCCGATACCCGCGCATGCAGCAATCGTGCACCTAGGGTTTTAGGGTTTATTTGTTAACGTTGCCTTTACGTAACTCTCATGTGTGCGAGACAGCGAGAGACCGGCTGCATGAGTGCACCTCTTCTCTTTGTATATGTACTCCACCATTTGTCTGGTGTCCAAAAAATTATAATAACTACTAGCAATGTGCCAATGCATTCCCACACGATCAAAGTATATTAATACATATTCAAGGATTCGATAGAAAAAAGAGTCTAGTTTTGAAATACATATATCAATAATAATATGTTATGTTTCACTCAAAATATATTCCTTTGGCGGTTTTGATGAGATAAGGGAGGAATGTTGTTGGTTTCAAGACTTGAGAAGTGGTATATGTCTAATTTCTACTCTTACTAGCAAGATGCCCGTGCATTGCACGGAACATCAAGATCTTGTGGGAGAAAAGGATGAACGAGGGAAGGCCTTATCTGCAAATGTGGAGAGGAGTGCGGGTAAATTGCCATAGTTTCCTTCCTACCATTAGATATAAATCGGACGGCCTATCTTGCAGCATGGCAGGCCCACCATCATCACCAACTCTGTTTTTTTATCCCTACTCTTATAAAAAGCATAGTCGGTGATGATCGTGTGCCTGCCATCCCGCATTATAGGCCGTCCGATCTATATCTGACGGATACGAAGGAAACTATGTCAATTTTGCAAGAAGATACCCACACACCTCTCCACATTTGCAAATAAGGCCTTCCCTCGTTCATCCTTTTCTCCCACAAGATAAAATACTCATACAAATGCATCTTGATGTTCCATGCAACGCATGAGCATCTTGCTAGTTGTTGCAAAAAGCCCATGTGTGTGAGAGAGAGGGAGAGAGGAGGAGGATGGAGTGCATGTGTAACAAAGACACAAAGAGTGTGTGTGCGAGAGGTATCAGCTTAAAATGAGGCGATAGTGTGTGTGTGCACGATCGAGAGGGCGTGTCTCAAGAAGGGAAGAAAAGTCTACATAGATACAAGGAGCGGGAGAGAGACATGTATGCGATAGTGGAAGCCCGTGTGTGTGGGTGTATAAACCTATCTAGAGGCTAGTCGATAAATGTTTGTGAAAGAAATACGAGTCGGGGGTGCGAAAGCGAGAGTTGTGTGTGTGTGTGTGAGAGAGAGAGACGGTAGTCGGGAAGGGGAGTGGAAGCAGGAGTTGTGTGTGTGTGTGAGAGAGAGAGAGAGGGGGGAGTTTGTCTGATCGGTAAACAAATGAATAATGTCATTCTAGGATGGAGACGAAAAGGAAACCTCAACAAATGTTGTGTCTAAAGGATAGAGAGAGTAGTTTTAGGGGTATGAGTCATATCTAGAGACATATAGGGTGTGTGAGAGAATCCCATAGAGAGAAAGACAAAGTGAAAGACGAGTGGAGACTGTGTGTGTGGCGGTGAAAAAGAAAGCTTAGGTACCTAGTGATACCAGAGAATGGTAGAGATGTGAGAGATAATCAAAACTGTGTAATGTATAATGATAGGGAGAGTGTGACACTTCTCAAGGGAGACGTCGAGAGACCATGTTTGCAAGGATAGGCGAAACATGAAGTGAGCGTGTGGGTGAGCTGGAGAAGAGAAAGTGATAGCTACATGAAGGAGCATGCATGCGAGAGAGATGGGCGTGAAAGGAGTGAACATAAAAGGGATTCAAATATTTGAATTCGAGATGATGATACATGTAATCCATACTCGAACCAAAATTGCTCTATCAAACATGCATACTCATATGAATTCATGCGCATCTATGTTATTTAATATGTAGTTATTACTGATCCATACATTTTAGTATAACATAATTTGGTTTAAATTTTTTGAATTCAACCTTATGATTTTGAGATCATTGTATTTGTAAATCATATTATACATATAAAGGAGCAGAATTCTTTGTTGTGATTTTGAAAGTATATATAAAAAATGATGTATATAGAATTTTATTCCAATCGAAAATGGATCCTGCCCGAAAAAAATAGAATACAAAGGGGATTCGAATTGAGTTGGCACGGTAAACGTGCAGTTTGCAAAATTTGAAAGAAGCGGGGAAAGTCGCAGTAACCGCCCGAAACCAAAATCTGCGAGAAGGAAATTACTACTGCCTATCCATGACACGCAAAGCCTATCTGCTTGATTTCTATAGGTTTCGATAGGGGTAGGCTTGTAATTTCACTCAAACGTGACATAACCGCCTCTCACCCGGATTCATACACGTTGGGCACCAAAACACAATGTCTCATCGGCCGAAATCGACTCCCTCCCTGATTCATACACGGTGGGCGCCAAAAACAAACTCTCGTCGGCAAATATTCGGTGTATGCGAGATTACCGTCCTACCCCCAACCGACTAATTGTGACGCCCCGATTCAATCGTACACTAATCATGCACGCAAATGTGTACGATCAAGATCAGGGACTCACGGGAAGATATCACAACACAACTCTACAAATAAAATAAGTCATACAAGCATCATAATACAAGCCAGGGGCCTCGAGGGCTCGAATACAAGTGCTCGATCATAGACGAGTCAGCGGAAGCAACAATATCTGAGTACAGACATAAGTTAAACAAGTTTGCCTTAAGAAGGCTAGCACAAACTGGGATACAGATCGAAAGAGGCGCAGGCCTCCTGCCTGGGATCCTCCTAACTACTCCAGGTCGTCGTCGGCGGGCAGCACGTAGTAGTAGGCACCTCCGGTGTAGTAGGGGTCGTCGTCGATGGTGGCGTCTGGCTCCTGGACTCCAGCATCTGGTTGCGACAACCAGGAAAAAGGAAAGGGGGAAAAAGGGGGGAGAAAGCAACCGTGAGTACTCATCCAAAGTACTCGCAAGCAAGGAACTACACTACATATGCATGGGTATATGTGTAAGGAGGCCATATCAGTGGACTGAACTGCAGAATGCCAGAATAAGAGGGGGATAACTAATCCTGTCGAAGACTACGCTTCTGGTCACCTTCATCTTGCATCAAGTATAAGAGAGCAGATTGAAGTCCTCCAAGTAGCATCTCCAAGTAACATCTCATAGCATAATCCTACCCGGCGATCCCCTCCTCATATCCCTGAGGTAGAGCGACCACCGGTTGTATCTGGCACTTGGAAGGGTGTGTTTTATTAAGTATCCGGTTCTAGTTGTCATAAGGTCAAGGTACAACTCCAAGTCGTCCTGTTACCGAAGATCACGGCTATTCGAATAGATTAACTTCCCTGCAGGGGTGCACCACATAGCCCAACACGCTCGATCCCATTTGGCCGGACACACTTTTCGGGGTCATGCCCGGCCGCGGAAGATCAACACGTCGCAGCCCCACCTAGGCAAAACAGAGAGGCCAGCACGCCGGTCTAAACCTAAGCGCGCAGGGGTCTGGGCCCATCGCCCCGAGCACACCTGCACGTTGCGTGGGCGGCCGAAAGCAGACCTAGCCTAGTGGCGTTCCAGTCCAATTCGGCGCGCGCCGCTCCGTCGCTGACGTCTGAAGAGCTTCGGCTGATACCACGACGTCGGGATACCCATAACAACTCCCACGTAGATGGTTAGTGCGTATAGGCTCGTAGCCAGACTCAGATCAAATACCAAGATCTCATTAAGCGTGTTAAGTGTCCGCGAACGCCGAACAGGGCCAGGCCCACCTGTCTCCTAGGTGGTCTCAACCTGCCCTGTCGCTCCGCCACAAAGATCCACACAGAGGGCCATCGGGACAAAGGTCCTTTCAGCCCCCAATCCGTGAATCACTCGCGGGTACTCTTCGAGCTGACCCGACTTTAGTCACCATCTGTATAGTATGTATATAGGTATAGTATATACCCGTGATCACCTCCCGAGTGATCACGGCCCAATAGTATAGCAAGGCAGACTGACAAGAATGTCGGGCCAATGATGATAAACTAGCATCCTATACTAAGCATTTAGGATTGCAGGTAAGGTATCAACAGGTGTAGCAACAATGTCAGGCTATGCATCAGAATAGGATCAACGGAAAGCAGTAACATGCTACACTACTCTAATGCAAGCAATATAGAGTAGAATAGGCGATATCTGGTGGTCAAGGGGGGGGGGGGCTTGCCTGATTGCTCTGGCAAGAGAGAGGGGTCGTCAACTCCGTAGTCGAACTGGGCAGCAGCAGCGTCGGTCTCGTAGTCTACCGGAGAGAAGAGGGGGAAGAAACAATGAATACCAAGTAAACAGATGCATATCGATGCATGACATGTCAAGAAGCGATGCTAGGCATGCCCTAACGTGGTATGAGGTGGTACTGGTTAAGGGGGGAATCATCCGGGAAAGTATTCCCGGTGTTTCGTGTTTCCGGACAGATGAACCGGAGGGGAAAAGTTGCGAGTTCGATAGGTTAGGGGTGTGTGGCGGACGAACGGACTGCGAACCCGGAATCGTCACGTCGTTCTGAGCAACTTTCATGTTGAAAATATTTTAATCCGGATTACGGATTAAAAGATATGATTTTTAAAAGATTTTATTAATTTCAGGAATTTTATTAATTATTTATTTAATTTCGAAAATGCTTTTATGACATCAGTATGATGTCATGCTGACATCATCAGTCAACAGGGTTGACCGAGTCAACCCTGACAGGTGGGTCCCGCATGTCATTCTCTAATATCTAATTAACCTAATCAGAGTTAATTAACATTAGTTAATTAGGTTAATTAGTGATTAGGGTTAATTAATCAGAATTAATTAGACTAATTAATTACTTACTTAATTAATTAATTAATTAATTAGTTAATTAGTTTTAATTCATTTTCATTTTAGTTTTATTCCCTGCTTTAATTAATTAAAAAAAACGTTCTGTTGTGTGGGGGGTGGGGCCCCCATGTCATTGGCCCCGAGGGGCAAACGGGCAAGCGGGCGCGCGGGGCGATGCCCGTTCGGGCGCACCCCAGGAGGACACGGCGCCCGCGCCCGCGCCCGAGGCCAACGGGGGCCGGGGCGGCCGAGGCCCAAGACGGCGGCCGGAGGCCGCAGCCACGGCGCGACCGGCCGGGCGGCCAGCGGCGCCGGCGAGGCGATTCGGGGCGACGGGGCGGGGCCGGCAGTGGCGTAAA
>NC_041393.1:336452433-336461065 GCF_002162155.2 Triticum dicoccoides
TGGCTGGGCCAGGGGGTTTTCCCCTCCCTCTCCCCCTTTTTTTTTCTTTCTTTTCTTTTATTAATTTTCTTTTTTTGTCTTTAGATTATTTAAAATGCCAAAGCATTTTACAAAAATTAGTGCACCCCACCATAATTATGTTAGCTATTTTAGACAACCCCCGAATTTTTTTTTTTAGTTTTGGTTTTGAAACTTTTTATCTTTGCTCTTGTTTTGATTTTTGTTTTAGAACGGGTTCGGATCTAACGCGAGTTTATCCACAGTAACCGAGGTGACGTGGCAACATTAGTGGGGATTACTGTAGCTTAATTACCCGGGCGTCACAATTCTCCTCCACTACAAGAAATCTCGTCCCGAGATTTTAGGAGGTAGAAGGAAACAGTGCGGGGTATTCATCACGCAGACGATCCTCGCGTTCCCAGGTGGCTTCGTCTTCAGAGTGATTCGACCACTGGACCTTGAGGAACTTGATCGCCTTCTGGCGTGTGCGGCGTTCAGCTTGGTCGAGAATGCGGACCGGATGCTCTTTATTGGAGAGGTCCTGTTGCAATTCGAGCACTTCATGGTCCATTGCTCGGATTGGGTCCTTGAAGCAGCGTCGAAGTTGTGACACGTGGAACACATCGTGAACCTGAGAAAGGTTCGACGGAAGCTCCAATTGATATGCCACTTTTCCACGCCTCTCGAGAATAGTGAATGGGCCAATATAGCGAGGAGCTAGCTTGCCCTTGATCCCGAAGCGGTGAGCACCCTTCATTGGTGTAACTCGAAGGTAGGCCTTTTTGCCAGGTTGATAGACCATGTCTTTATGATGACGGTCATAATTACTCTTTTGGCGGGACTGAGCAGTCTTGAGATTCTCGCGAATAATGCGGACTTGCTCTTCGGCATGTTGGATAATATCCGGACCGAAGAGTGGACGTTCCCCAGTTTATGACCAGTTCAGAGGGGTGCGGCACTTCCGTCCATATAACACTTCGAAGGGGGCCATCTTCAGACTAGCTTGATAGCTATTATTATAAGAGAACTCAGCATACGGAAGAGATTCCTCCCATTTCTTGCCGAAGGAAATAACACAAGCTCGAAGCATGTCTTCGAGAACTTGGTTGACACGTTCAACTTGCCCTTGTGACTGAGGATGAAAAGCAGTGCTGAAAGACAGATGAGTGCCCATAGCTTCTTGGAAACTTGCCCAGAATCTTGAAGTGAATAAACTGCCACGGTCTGAACTGATAACCAGTGGAATACCGTGAAGCGAAACAATTCTGGTCATGTAGAGAGTTGCAAGCTGACTAGCAGTGATCGTTTCTTTGACCGCCAGAAAATGTGCAACCTTAGAAAGTCGGTCAATGACGACAAGAATAGCATGATTGCCTTTCTGCGATTTGGGGAATCCAGTGACGAAGTCCATTTCAACATGGTCCCATTTCCATTCAGGAATAGAGATAGGTTGCAGAGTTCCAGCAGGCCTTTGATGTTCTGCTTTGATACGACGGCAAACGTCACATTCAGCAACATAACGAGCAATGTCTTGCTTCATATTAGACCACCAGAATCTCTGGCGGATGTCTTGGTACATCTTTGTACTACCAGGGTGGATACAAAGAGGCGTATCATGAGCTTCTTTCATAACTTTTGGAGTCAGATTTAGGTTTTCCCTCTTACTCGGTACCACTAGGCGACCTTTGAAGAATAGGGTGCCTGCGTCATCCACAGTGAAGAATGAGGGCTTTCCTTCTGCGAGATAACGTTTAATCCTCTCGACTTCATCGTCACATTTCTGTATCCATTTGATGGTGTCCACAAGATCTGGTTTCGCAACCAGGGTATTGAGAGAACCCCTGGAAACAACATGGAGGTTCATCTTGCGTAACTCCGGGGGAGGGGGAGCGAGTGCACCCGGAGGAACAATATGGAGGTTCAGCTTTCTGAATTCTTCAACGAGTGAGGGCTGAACTTTGTGAACCTGGAGGTGGTTGCAGTAAGACTTGCGGCTCAAGGCATCAGCCATTACATTAGCCTTGCCTGGTGTATAGGAAATACCCAAATCAAAGTCTGCAACAGTCTCCATCCATCTCTGCTGACGGAGGTTCAGGTCTGGCTGAGTAAACAGATACTTCAGACTTTGGTGGTCAGTGAAGATCTCGCAGCGATTACCGAGCAGGTAATGTCGCCACTGTTTTAGCGCATGAATGACAGCAGCAAGTTCGAGGTCGTGAACTGGGTAGTTCTCCTCGTGAGGGCGCAATTGCCGAGAGGCATAAGCAACCACTTTGCGCTCTTGCATTAGGACACAGCCTAGTCCTTGACGGGAAGCGTCGCAGTAAATGACGAAGTCCTTCTTAGTATCAGGAGGAGCTAGTACTGGGGCAGAAGTCAACTTGTCCTTGAGTGCCTGGAAACTTTCCTGACATTTATCTGTCCATTGGAACTTGACGCCCTTATGCAATAGGTTAGTCAGAGGCCTGGCAATCTTGGAGAAGTTCTCGACGAATCGACGGCAGTAGCTGGCGAGACCGAGAAAACTTCTGACTTGCTTAACGTTCTTCGGAGGAGTCCAATCGAGAATAGCCTGAACTCGTTCAGGGTTGACGGCAATACCATCCTTAGAGATGACATGCCCAAGATAGGTTACTTCGGGAAGCCAGAATTCACATTTGGAGAACTTGGCATAAAGTTGATGCTCTCGTAGCTTTTGCAGCACGAGGCGAAGATGTTCAGCATGTTCCTCTTCATCCTTGGAAAATACCAGAATATCATCCAGATAAACCACGACGAACTTGTCGAGGTAATTCATGAATATATAGTTCATCAGGCGAGAGAAGGTGGCTGGAGCATTGGTTAAGCCGAAAGACATGACGGTGTACTCGTATGAACCATAACGAGTCACAAAGGCGGTCTTGGGGATATCTTCCTCACGAACACGGATCTGGTGGTAACCCAACCTCAAGTCGAGTTTAGAGAACACTGATGAACCAGCCCATTGATCATACAGATCATTGATCCGAGGAAGAGGATACTTATTCTGAATGGTAGCTTGGTTTATAGGACGGTAGTCTTGGACCAATCGGTTTGTCCCATCTTTCTTCTTGACAAAGAGAGAAGGTGCTCCCCAAGGAGAGCAACTTGGGCGAATGAAACCACTTCGAAGAGATTTATCGATTTCCTCCTTAAGCTCAAGGAGTTCATGCGGCGGCATCTTGTAGGGTCTCTTGGCTATAGGAGTGGTGCCTGGTTTCAAGTCGATGACGAATTCGACAGCTCTAGCAGGGGGAATCCCTGGGAGTTCTTCAGGAAAGACGTCTAAGAATTTACGCACGACGGGAATGCTTTCAATGCCCTCGAGAGGTGTAGCGTTCAATGCGTTTAAGGCATAAAGCCTGGCCTCGACATTCCGAACCAGATGAGCATCGTAGCTAATTATTTCATCAGAAGGGTGTAGCAGATGGACGGTCTTGGTGGCGCAAACGATAGAAGCGGTATGCGCCTTTAACCAATCCATTCCCAGAATGAGATCAATGCTACAGGACTTCAGTACGATGGGAGAGACAAGGAATTCCAGTCCTTCAATTTCTACAGGGACGTCGTTGCAAACCATGGAGGTTCGACATTGGCCCGCAGGGGTGTGCACTAATAGTGAAGCATTCATGTCCTCACATTTAATGTCGTGCAAGCATGCAAAATCTTCTGACATGAATGAATGCGATGCACCTGTATCGAATAAAACAGATGCTGGTACTGAATTTACGAGGAGTGTACCCATCACAGTAGCAGGCTGGTCTTGAGCTTCATTCAGATCAATGTGGTTGGCATGAACACGGCCATAAGACTTGGCAATGTTGTTGCGGGCCTGGTTGTTCCCACGGCCAGTTGCTGGAAGGGCCAGTTGATTCTGTTTCTGGTTGCATTCCCTAGCACGGTGTCCTGGTTGTCCGCACCTGAAGCACAACCCATTCTCAGGGGTAGGAACAGGAGCTTGGGGTGGTGGAGCTGGAAGCCTCGGCTGCCTAGTTGGAGCAGTAGGCAGATGAGGTGCAGCGTAAGACTGCCTTGGGGCAGGTGCATTAGGACGGTACATGCTGTTCGGGATCCATATCTTACGCTTCTGTGAGGGCGGGCCCGAAGATGAGCCCGTGTCACGGTTGCGCCTTAGAGAGCTCTGGTGTTCTTGCAGACCCGTCTCGACATTGATGGCCTTGTTCACCAAGGTGGCGAAATCGGCAAAGTCATTCACTAGAAGTGTGAGCTTGATGTCAGCTTGAAGGCCTTCACGGAACTTCTCCTGTCTGCGAGCATCAGTTGCAATGTCTTCTTCAGCATAGCAGGATAAGTCCAGAAACTCCCGCTGATAAGCTTCAACAGTCTTGTTGCCTTGGGTGAGGTTGCGGAACTCACGCTTCTTCCTGTCCATGATTCCCTGAGGAATGAAGCGGGCACGGAAGGCAGCCTGGAAGTCTGGCCAGGTGATGATTGTTCCAACTGGCAGAGTACGCCTGTGGCTGTCCCACCATTGCGCTGCGGGTCCCTTCAGGAAGAAGGAAGCAAAAGTGACATAGCTGGCAGGGGCTACATCAGCAGACTCCATCTCATAGGTGATGTCACGGAGCCAGTCATCAGCATCCAGCGGCTGGGTTGAGCTGCGGTACACACTTGGGTTGAGGCGTATGAAATCCTGCAGAGTTGTTGTGTTTGGATGCTGGTTCGTATTGGGGCGAGGAAACTGAGCCATCACGTTTTCCATGAACTGGCGATTCATCTCAAGCTGTTGGATCATACCAGCCATGTACTCAGGCGGTGGTGGGAAGTTGCCACCACGACCACGACCAGCTGGTCTAACCATCCTGCTAATATATAACAGGGGTAGTTCAGTATTGAGAAATTTGCATAGACAAGAGTCATTCATGATGAAACATGCATAATGAAAGGGGCACGACAGATACCACATAGATAGTCGGCATAACTTACAAAAGGAGTCGGACATAGAGTTCAGTACACAGAGTTCCGTACATAGACTAAGTCATCATAGGCGGCACGCAGGCTCGCGAGTGCATCTAAGACTAATGAGCAAGACTACATCAGTCCCAGGAGGTACTGTGAAGGTAGCTGTAACCTGACAGCTGGTAGTGAGGCAACGGATAGTCCTCCACGTCAGTGGCCTGGGGGCCGCGGATACTCTGGTGTAGAACCCGACGCTCAGGTGGCAGAAGAGGACCAAGTGCGGGAGAGTAGCCTCCCACCTCTGGCCATCCGACACCGTGGGGCATCACGGTCCTGGCTGGGTAGATCGCAGAACGCGGCAGCTGTCCAGACCGGACAAAGGGGTGCAACCGCGTCAGAGCCCTGTAAAGGTGCTGACGAGTGGTGTACAACTCGTGGCGAAGAGCTCTGTTAGCTCGATCCAGCCCATCAGCATGCAGAACCAGGCGCTGATGGTGGAAAGGCTCCCGGGTGACGGTGGAGTAGGCGGCAGTGTAGTATCCCTCCGCACCAACGTCAGATGCGATAGGAATGTGCCTGAAAGGGGAAGTGTCCAATGCCTGGTACTCTCCACGAAGGCGTGTCAGAGCAGCATGAGCCGCATCGTGGACTGCCATCTCGATGGTCACTCCAACACCATGAGCGGTGTGCAGCACGGTAGTGGACTCATACTCCCGAGAGTAGAGGTGGACGATGGCACGGTACTGCTCCTGGTTAAAGTCCTGGTACTCCTCGTAGACGGTGTACTCAGGGTGCCAGCGATAACCTAGATAGGTCATCATATCCGCTAGCACAGCAGGTGATCCTGAGGCACCAATGGCCGCAGTGTGGCGCACGACCTGCCTCGCGGGTTCCATCTGAAAACAAAGATGTTTCAATGAAGTCAAATGACAACACGGGCACTATTCAAAATGCTATCCTACAGAATAACTATGTCTTATCCAACTTCGGGGTGAACGTGGTAACGGAATCCTAATGTTAGAGTTAGTAAATTCGTTTAACCCGAGTAGAAAAGAGTTCAGAGTCCCAGAGTAAAGGTCGAGGAGTAAAAGATCCTAGTACCACCCAATGGCGACGTGGGCCCGTAAGGATCACCGCCATGTTAGTAAAAGTTTTGTAGTGACTAGACTCGACTTCGGCCAAGGAGTGTGGAAGGGGGATTCCTACAGGCAGTTGGCTCTGATACCAACTTGTGACGCCCCGATTCAATCGTACACTAATCATGCACGCAAATGTGTACGATCAAGATCAGGGACTCACGGGAAGATATCACAACACAACTCTACAAATAAAATAAGTCATACAAGCATCATAATACAAGCCAGGGGCCTCGAGGGCTCGAATACAAGTGCTCGATCATAGACGAGTCAGCGGAAGCAACAATATCTGAGTACAGACATAAGTTAAACAAGTTTGCCTTAAGAAGGCTAGCACAAACTGGGATACAGATCGAAAGAGGCGCAGGCCTCCTGCCTGGGATCCTCCTAACTACTCCAGGTCGTCGTCGGCGGGCAGCACGTAGTAGTAGGCACCTCCGGTGTAGTAGGGGTCGTCGTCGACGGTGGCGTCTGGCTCCTGGACTCCAGCATCTGGTTGCGACAACCAGGAAAAAGGAAAGGGGGAAAAAGGGGGGAGAAAGCAACCGTGAGTACTCATCCAAAGTACTCGCAAGCAAGGAACTACACTACATATGCATGGGTATATGTGTAAGGAGGCCATATCAGTGGACTGAACTGCAGAATGCCAGAATAAGAGGGGGATAACTAATCCTGTCGAAGACTACGCTTCTGGTCACCTTCGTCTTGCATCAAGTATAAGAGAGCAGATTGAAGTCCTCCAAGTAGCATCTCCAAGTAACATCTCATAGCATAATCCTACCCGGCGATCCCCTCCTCATATCCTTGAGGTAGAGCAACCACCGGTTGTATCTGGCACTTGGAAGGGTGTGTTTTATTAAGTATCTGGTTCTAGTTGTCATAAGGTCAAGGTACAACTCCAAGTCGTCCTGTTACCGAAGATCACGACTATTCGAATAGATTAACTTCCCTGCAGGGGTGCACCACATAGCCCAACACGCTCGATCCCATTTGGCCGGACACACTTTTCGGGGTCATGCCCGGCCGCGGAAGATCAACACGTCGCAGCCCCACCTAGGCAAAACAAAGAGGCCAGCACGCCGGTCTAAACCTAAGCGCGCAGGGGTCTGGGCCCATCGCCCCGAGCACACCTGCACGTTGCGTGGGCGGCCGAAAGCAGACCTAGCCTAGTGGCGTTCCAGTCCAATTCGGCGCGCGCCGCTCCGTCGCTGACGTCTGAAGAGCTTCGGCTGATACCACGACGTCGGGATACCCATAACTACTCCCACGTAGATGGTTAGTGCGTATAGGCTCGTAGCAAGACTCAGATCAAATACCAAGATCTCATTAAGCGTGTTAAGTGTCCGCGAACGCCGAACAGGGCCAGGCCCACCTGTCTCCTAGGTGGTCTCAACCTGCCCTGCCGCTCCGCCACAAAGATCCACACAGAGGGCCGTCGGGACAAAGGTCCTTTCAGCCCCCAATCCGTGAATCACTCGCGGGTACTCTTCGAGCTGACCCGACTTTAGTCACCATCTGTATAGTATGTATATAGGTATAGTATATACCCTTGATCACCTCCCGAGTGATCACGGCCCAATAGTATAGCAAGGCAGACTGACAAGAATGTAGGGCCAATGATGATAAACTAGCATCCTATACTAAGCATTTAGGATTGCAGGTATGGTATCAACAGGTGTAGCAACAATGTCAGGCTATGCATCAGAATAGGATCAACGGAAAGCAGTAACATGCTACACTACTCTAATGCAAGCAATATAGAGTAGAATAGGCGATATCTGGTGATCAAGGGGGGGGGGGCTTGCCTGATTGCTCTGGCAAGAGAGAGGGGTCGTCAACTCCGTAGTCGAACTGGGCAGCAGCAGCGTCGGTCTCGTAGTCTACCGGAGAGAAGAGGGGGAAGAAACAATGAATACCAAGTAAACAGATGCATATCGATGCATGACATGTCAAGAAGCGATGCTAGGCGTGCCCTAACGTGGTATGAGGTGGTACTGGTTAAGGGGGGAATCATCCGGGAAAGTATTCCCGGTGTTTCGTGTTTCCGGACAGATGAACCGGAGGGGAAAAGTTGCGAGTTCGATAGGTTAGGGGTGTGTGGCGGACGAACGGACTGCGTATCCGGAATCGTCACGTCGTTCTGAGCAACTTTCATGTTGAAAATATTTTAATCCGGATTACGGATTAAAAGATATGATTTTTAAAAGATTTTATTAATTTCAGGAATTTAATTAATTATTTATTTAATTTCGAAAATGCTTTTATGACATCAGTATGATGTCATGCTGACATCATCAGTCAACAGGGTTGACCGAGTCAACCCTGACAGGTGGGTCCCGCATGTCATTCTCTAATATCTAATTAACCTAATCAGAGTTAATTAACATTAGTTAATTAGGTTAATTAGTGATTAGGGTTAATTAATCAGAATTAATTAGACTAATTAATTACTTAATTAATTAATTAATTAATTAATTAGTTAATTAGTTTTAATTCATTTTCATTTTATTTTTATTCCCTGCTTTAATTAATTAAAAAAAAACGTTCTGTTGTGTGGG
>NC_041393.1:336462047-336570387 GCF_002162155.2 Triticum dicoccoides
ATGTGGCCGGGGCGGCTGGGCCGATGGGCCGGCCCAAAGGGGGGGGGAAGTTGGGCCAGGCCAGGGGCCAGGTGGGGTGGGGGAACTGGCTGGGCCAGGGGGTTTTCCCCTCCCTCTCCCCCTTTTTTTTCTTTCTTTTCTTTTATTAATTTTCTTTTTTTGTCTTTAGATTATTTAAAATGCCAAAGCATTTTACAAAAATTAGTGCACCCCACCATAATTATGTTAGCTATTTTAGACAACCCCCGAATTTTTTTTTTAGTTTTGGTTTTGAAACTTTTTATCTTTGCTCTTGTTTTGATTTTTGTTTTAGAACGGGTTCGGATCTAACGCGAGTTTATCCACAGTAACCGAGGTGACGTGGCAACATTAGTGGGGATTACTATAGCTTAATTACCCGGGCGTCACACTAATATTGATGTGATGTAGGAAATTTGAAACAGGAGCTAAGTTTGTAAATTTCCTCGCATTTGAGACAAGCGCGCCCTGAAGACATGGTTCCCCTCTTCTTATCTACCTCCATTGCCCCATTCATACTCCGTGAGCGCCAAAACACCCTCTCCACCCCAGCCTCCTCCATCTGCCACCCCATCCACCGCCATCTTCCTCCACCATGCCAGAGCTGATACCCCGCCGCCGCCATCCATTACAAGAGATCGACCTCTCTCATCCATGGCTTCGGACCGGGATTCTTGCATCCCGTCGTCTCATTTCATCCCCGCCGTCGTCCACCTTGCCGGCGCCGCTTCTACAACCGTCTCATCTACCGCGCCCCGCCGCCACCGTCCCTCCTAGATCTGCTTCCATGCCGCCGACAGCCATCGTTACCGCAGCACCGTCAAATTCTCAGCAGATGCATACACGGTGCCGCACCAGAGGCGATACTCTTTCGTATCTGCTCATCTTATTTATCGTAGCAAGAAAATAGATCGCCACTGCTTTACTCTGATTCCTTGTCCATCACTTACTTGATAGTTGAAAGCAAACATTGGTTGCAAAGTTTCCTTGGTATGGTTTGCACCTTCAGATCCGCCATGGCACACTCAACACTATACTCCCAATGCTTATGGTTTTCCCCTTTCATATTCCACACTAGTTAAATCATAGTAGACTAAATTTCAAAATTCAGTCACTCGATTTTTCAGAGCTCGCTCGAGTTCACCGGTGCGAAGGAAGGGGCTCGAATGGGGATGGTGGTTGTGGGGGGCGGTGGTGGGGCCTCGCCGAACGAAGAAAACTCAACGCGGGTGGGGGCGGCGGAGGAACACAGGCGGTGGGTGCCGGTGGTCCGGCCGGCGGCCCGTGCGGTGTTCTGTATGGGAAGAATCAGAGACGAGGAAGAAGAAGGGTTAGGAGATGTAGGATCTTCATCCAACTGCCTGAAATGGTCGAGAGACATCAGGGAGTTGCATTCTTAATGCGCTCTGGTTCATCATGTGTGGGCACTGCGCAATGAACATTTAATTATCCAAAATCTGCTTGCTCTTCTTTAGCATGTTCCTCTTCCGTTCTTCTTTAATAAGTACTCTCTCTGTTCCTAAATACACGTCTTTGTATAGATTCCACCATGGACTACATACAGAGCAAAATGAGTGAATCTACACTCTAAAATGTATCTGGATACATCTGTATGTGATCCATAGTGGAAATCTCTACAATGACTTATATTTTGGAACGGAGGGAGTATGATAGTAGTACAGTATGTTCCTTGTAGTGAAGATGAGTAGGGACATTTGCAGTGTAGAGGTCTATACGGTCGGTTGTGATGGACACTTTGAACTCTTTGGGCCTCTTTGATTCGTAGGATTTTGTAAACATAGGAATAGGATTTGTAGTGGCCTGCCCACTTGAATCCTATAAGAATAGCAAGGAGATGCGGGGAGCTGTGTCGCCTTTGAGAGTTACACTGATATTAATAGTACCGCACCTTCAGTTGAAGAGAGCTGGTATCCGAAGCCTTTCTAGCCGTACTAGCAATACTAGCTCATATATTCCAGCAAGTTCCACTTGACTGATTTTACTCTGATGCTTACGGTTTTCCCGTTATATCTACACTATGATCTGTGTAGCTGCTTTGTGTCGCACTAGCAGAAGTCCACTCTTGAAGCTAAACACTGTAGTGAATTACAAAATTGGCACCAAGGCATTGAGTGCCATTCTGGATGCAATGAAACTCATACGCTCCCCACCTGTTGATTCTTGTTCAGAATATGATCCTAATGACTATTCTAACCTCGAGGAGTCAAAGGTAGATGGCCTATCCTGTTCACCCATCAAGGTGACTGTTCTAATTTGGCAAGGTTTTATTGATTGCGCCTATCTTGCATATGTTGTCTTGCATTTCTTCTACTTTGTTGCACCGCCATCTGCTTAGTTTACTCATCATATATGTTGAGATGCCATGCCCATCCATTATCAATACATATTCCATCTGTCATCATACCATGTTTTTCCACTCAAATGTTGTTCTTGTGCATCAGACATCAAAAAGGAAGAGGGTGATTACTAAACCTGAAGGAGCACGAGCAAAGTCCTTGAAAAACGTGGTGGTGCCGGAGAAATCAGACAACACCCCACTTATATTGGTTGTACAACCAGTGACACAAAACATAGGACCGACCCCGGCAGACTGTACCCATACTTCACTGGCCACACCACTAGCCCCACCACACAGGACTTGCACTCTAGCAAAAGGTATACCGATTTCAGTTGCCATAGCACCAGCCGTACCACAGAAAAATCCCACTCCAGCAAAAAGTACAGCAAGTCCACCGGCCGAAGACCTATCCCAACTGCAGAGACGGCCAATTCCTGCAGATTGGAACCCCATTCTAGTTATTCCCAGTTTAAAAGACAATGCTTTCAATGTTGTTCGGGACTACGTGCATATATTCCCATCATGGGAAGATTATAGCAAAGACAAACACCATTTTCACATCTTCCTATCCAACTTACGTGTAAGTGCTATTATTCATGGTTATTATTTTCCTGTTTTCTACTGATTGAACACATCAATGATTTACATTACATTGTTGTAAGTAGGCGAGGGTCAATCTGGATAGTCATGATGAGCAAAACTTGCTTGTGCTTTTCAACGAAGCATTGCAGCAGTACCGGTGTTACTTGAGGAAATCACACTTTGATGGCAAGTCTATAAACGAATTTCCGGTGAAGTCTCCTGTGCTAAATTTAGAAGACATTGAATGGAAAAACCTTGTTATGCACTGGTCTCATTCCCAGGATGAGGTACTGTCTATGAAATCACATGACAATTTGAACTTCTACTTTTCTGCATGTGCCTTACGGATCTTTTTATAGTAAATCTGCTTGAAGAAGAATTCTGGTTTGGAAAGAACGACAGGATATCGCAAATATGCTGCCCGCTGCTTTGCTCTTGTTAGCACCTGTTGTCCTGTATCACTGTACTTGCATACATACCTGGTTCATTATGTGACAGCAGTATGCATGATAGCTTCCTTATCAATTGTTCACTCCAAATTATCTGATCTGTATGAATGGTTACATTAGTGTAGAATATATCCAATGCCAATGGAATTTTTTAGCTCTGCATTGTTCTTGTAAGTACTTGCTGTCCTTTATCAGAGTACTTATATTGACATGTAGTTGTTCATGTACCATCACTCTGCAACTTATTTGCCTTTGCCCTCCATTTTCTACACATCAGATCTATATTTACTCTTACCATAAGGTTGGACAACACCAATGGTACTGAAGAAGTTTTGCTCTGCGTTGCTCTTGGCTGTACCTTTTGCCTGTATCGCTGTACTTACATTTATAGCTACTTGGTTATGTAGCATCACTCTTCATCTTATCTTAAATATTCCCCATTTTTTCTTATATTATCACATCTATATTTACTCTTAACAAAATGTAGAATAAAGGCAATGCTTATGAAGAAGATTTTGTGGTAAACTTCTTGAATTGCCCCCCCATCAGCATGGACAAGGGCTTTATAGAGCCTGTCTTCACCAATAACGTAAGTTTGTCCTTCTCAAGCCTTCAAACTTTGTTGTGCATATTTGGTTAGGCATGACTGCAACAGCTGTTTATTTTTGGTGTTTGCATCAAATTGCATGTTTAAAGATTATTATGTAGTTCATAAACAAAAGTTTGTCCTTCTCAATTTAAGTTTTCAGTTGTACAACCAAGTTCCTTCTTCATACCATGTAAATTAAACTATACAGAGCAAGTGATCTTCTTTTGCACTGCATGTATGCTTCTGTTCTTGATCCGTAATCTAGTGGTGTGGTGAACCTACCCACTACAGCACAGTGTCATATTCTGCAATGTTTTAACTATGAACAATGTCATATCATTCTACTATTATTTAAAATGTCCCTTTATTTGCGAATCTAAAATGGGATAAATTGACAACACACTGACCATTGATACTTATGAGTTCTTGATCTGTAATCCAGTGGTGTCGTGAAGTTGCCAACTCCTTCACAATGTCATTTCCTGCCATGTCTTGACCTGAACAGTACCATATTGTGTTAATGCAATTTTAAATTGTGTCACTTTATTCGTCAGTAAGAAATGTGATGAATTGTTAGCACTGATACTTTTATGTGCAAAACCTCTCATCTGTCTGCTTATTTATCTTTCAGAGTGAGGAGGATATAAGTGTTAAACAAGCGCAGTCTCATCAGCTTGCTTAGCTGCTTGCGCTGCAGCTCCCAAGCAGGGCTAACCTTTCCTGAACTCTATTGAAGTACTGTCAGTTTTGTATATTATTTTGTCGGCGTGTTTTTTTGCACTGGTGGCGATCTTTGATGCCCAATGTATGTAATCTGCTGTCTGCTTGTGCTTTATTATCAGAGTGGCAAACTTTGATGCCCAGTGGATGTAATATGCCGTGATTTCTTTATTGTATAGTCTAGGTTTTTTCTTATTCACGATGCTGTAGTTATTTTACTGTATATATATATCATGTCTTTGCAATAAACCGGCCAAACCGTAAAATTACGGTACTTAATCGGGACGTCATGCAATCACGATGTATGACCCGCATCATGGGCTCCGTCATCTTGGTCCGTTAAAAGGCCTAAATGTAAACTGGCCCACTAGTAGATTTGGGCCTTTAATAGGCCGAGTAGACCGCCGGCCCTCTTTTCGCAAGAAAACTCAATGGGCATTTAGGAGGCTGAAAAGTAGGTTGGGCCTGAAATATGCCGAACATCTCACGGGCCGGCAGCAGCTTGAAATGGACCCCGGCCCATGATTGTGCCAATCAAATCACGGGCTTTTAACATGCCAAAATTGTCTCAGTCCTTGTTTGGCCCAATCAGATTATCAACAACGAGCAGGCCGGATGCAAACCGGGCCGTAGTTAGGCCCAACTATATGACAGGCTTTTAACAGGCCGAAATAAATATAGGGCCGAAACGTTAAATGGGCCTTTAACAGGCCGAAACTAATATCAGGCTGAATTACTAAGTGGGCCTTTAGCAAGTGGGCCCAAAAGCATAGCGTCCAGTTGACGTGTCGAATCTGATATGGGCCATAATTTAGCCCAAAGCCTCTTAAAGGGCCGGACCTGATCTGGGCCGTAATTTGGCCCAGAACATGGTAGGCTTCTAACGGGTCGGATCTCATATGGGCCATTATTAGGCCCAGAACGTGGCAGGCTATTAATGAACCAGATGAAATATGGGCCAGCATTTGGCCCAAAACATGGCAGCCAGTTAATGGGCCGGCCAACTGGGGTCCTCAAAATCTTGTGGGCCTTCAGCTGGGCTGGCCCATTATGGTCGGCGAAATCTCGTGGGCCTTTAGCTGGGCCGTCCCATTATGGTCCACAAAAATCTTGTGGGCCTTTACCTGGGCCGGCCCATTATGGCCCACAAAATCTTGTGGGCCTTTAGCTGAGCCGGCCCATTATGGCCCGCAAAATCTTGTGGGCCTTTAGCTGGGCCAGCCCATTATGGTCTGCAAAATCTCGTGGGCCTTTAGCTAGGCCGGCCCATTATGGTCCGTAAAATCTTGTTGACCTTCAGTTGGGCCGACCCATTTAAACTTTATGGGCCACTTTTGGGCTGGTCCACGTGTCAACATATCATAGGCGCATCTCGCCCAATGGATGAGTGACACCTGTGCCAACGCGGAGCTGACACGTGTTTCCTCCAGCCAATGATGATTTTACACATGGAAAATCCCCATTGGTCCGGGCTATTAACGGGTAATCGGATCCAAAATCAGACTCGATAGCTTAACGGCTTTCCGTTACGGTGGATGCCACGTGTTGGTCACCCTTCACGAAAGCACTTCTATGACGCGCGATTTATCATCATGGAAGTGGACACTTCCGTGATGATAATTTTGGTAATGTCATGGAACACTTCTAGGACAGCACATGTATGACTATCTTGATTCTGTCATAAAATTGTCATGGATGTACATGCATGACAGAAAACATGCCCTACTATGACAAACACGTATCATCATGGAAGTGTATTTTTTTGTAGTGCATGTTAGTTACATGCAACGCCGGGCACCGAACCAACTCACAGCCTTCGGGCATGCTGTGACAAACTCCGGCAGGTGACTAAAAGCGGCAAGGCTATCCTCACCCCCGCTACTCCAGAGAAGTATTCTCCGGAGGATGATGATCTCAACGTCTTCACGACCTTTGAGACCTTTTCTTCAAATAATCGGTGCAAAAGGGCACTCCATGACCTCTCCGAAATAAACCAAGCAACCACAATAAGACCATGGAACAACGCGGCTATAACTTTCACCGCTGACGATGAACCAAGGACCCGATCAGTCCGAGCACCCGCCGCCTTGGTCTTAAACCCAATTGTGGACGACTTTCGACTTACCAAAGTGCTCATGGACGGCGGTAGTGGGCTCAACCTCATCTACGAGGACACGCTCGACAAAATGCATATTGACAGAGCACAGATCAAGCAAAGCAATACCACCTTTCAAGGCATCATCCCCAGTCGAGAAGCATGATGTTCGGGGAAAATCAAACTTGAGGTAGTATTCGGCACACCTGAGAACTATAGGTCCGAAGAGTTGCTCTTCCATGTGGCCCCCTTCAACAACAAATATCATGCCCTTTTGGGGCTGGACGCCATCTCACGCTTCCAACCCATAACCCATTATGGGTACATGAAGCTTAAAATGCCGCGGCCCAATGGAATAATCACAGTTACAAGTGATCCGAACAAAGCACTCCGCGCCGAAAACAAAACTGCATCTTTGGCCCTCGAGGCACTATACGAAGACCTCGTGGCCGAAGAACTAACCACCCTACGATCCACGATGGACAAAGATGACGTGATCCTCGACAAGAGGCCCAAATCTACCTCTTTTAAACCAGCAGATGAAATAACTAAATTTCAAGTGCACCCGACGGATCCTATCAAAATAGCGTCCATCGGTGCACAGCTGGATCCGGCGGTCGATGCCGCCCTATGAGCATTCCTGCGCGAAATTTGTAATATCTTTGCTTGGCACCCTTCGAACATGCCCGGGATCCCTCGCAGATTGGCCGAACATAGCCTCAACATAACCAAGGGGTTCAAACCAGTAAAGCAAATGCTACGGCGATTTTCTGAACCAAACGACAAGCTATGGGGGAGGAGCTAGCTAAACTACTCGATGTCGGGTTCATCAGAGAAATAAAACACCCGGATTGGCTAGCCAACTTGGTCGTGGTGCCGAAAAAGGATAAATCTTGCCGCCTTTGTTGATTTCAAAGACCTTAATAAGGCTTTCCCCAAAGACCCTTTCCCATTACCCCGCATTGATCAGATTATCGATGCGACCGCGGGACACAAGTCATTGTGTTTCCTTGATGCTTACTCCTGATACCATCATATTAAGATGAAGGAGTCAGACCAGGATGCAATGGCGTTCATTACCCCGTACGGGCCTTTCTATTTTAACACTATGCCTTTTGGGCTTAAAAATGCCGGTTCCACTTACCAACGCATGATTCAAACATGTTTGGAAAAAAATTGGCAAGACAGTGGAAGCATATGTGGATGACTTGGTTATTAAGACTAAATACGTTGATTCATTGGTGAATGATCTCTGCCTCACATTTGACAACCTCCAAACATACGACATACGACTCAATCCGGAAAAATGCGTTTTGGGCGTCCCAGCCAGAAAGCTGCTCGGGTTCATTGTCTCCAATAGAGGAATCGAAGCAAACCCAGCCAAAATTCGAGCCTTGTCGCAACTGGCCATACCAACAAACTTAAAGCAGGTCCAAAAACTAGCAGGGTGTGTGCCAGCTTTGAGCCGCTTCATAGGCAGATTAGGAGAAAAGGCATTACCACTTTATAGACTGATTAGACGCACTGTCCACTTTGAATGGATGGAGGCGGCTACAGCCAGATTAAAAAAACGTTATTGGCAGGCAACCCAATCCTAGCCGCTCCAAGTATTGGCGAGCCTATGTTGCTTTATATATTGGCGACTCACCAGGTAGTGAGCGCCGTACTCGTCATTGAACGAGAGGAAAAGGGACATAAATTCCCCATCCAAAAACCAGTATACTATGTATCGGTAGTCCTTACCCATGCAAATCCCGATACCCTCACTATCAAAAGATAGCTTGCGCTGTCTTTATGGCATCCCGAAAGCTCCGACACTATTTTCAAGAGTGTTCGATCACGGTGGCATCCGAAGTACCACTCGATGACATTATAAATAATAGGGATGTCACCGGCCACATAGCTAAATGGCCATTGAGCTCTTACCATTTGAAATAACATACAAGTCGCGCCGAGCTATTAAATCTCAGGTGCTGGCTGACTTCATCGCTGAGTGGACAGAAGCTGAGCTCCCTACAGAGTACAGTTCATACTCCCACTAGATCATGTACTTCAATGGCTCTAAAATGCTAGTCGGTCTGGGGGCTGGTGTCATCTTGACATCCCCCACGGGGGACACAATCCACTTCGTGCTGCAAATCATGTATACAGACTCCAATAATGCAGCCGAATACGAGGCACTTCTACATGGTCTCCGAATGGCTGTCTCCATGGGCATACAACACCTAGAGGTGCGCGGTGATTCAAACCTTGCAATATCCCAGATAAATGGAGAGTTCGATGCAAAAGATCCAAAAATGGCGGCGTATCGAAACGCCATATAAAAATACCAGCTCGGTTTGAGGGCTCGAGTTTCATCATGTTGCTCGAGACAGTAATCAGGCAGCGGACATCCTTGCTCGAATGGGCACCAAGCGCGATCCCGTCCCGCCTAATACCTTTATGGAAAGGCTCTTTAAGCCATACCTGGTGTGGCAGGACGAGAGAGGAAACACTAGTCCAGACCTGATCATGCCCCCAACAGCCAAACACAATACGGATACCATCGGGGGTTCGGGTACCGAAATAACACCCTCCGCCCAGGAAATCATGGCCGTTATTGCTCCATGGACCAAACACTTCCCGGCCTACCTTAATAGGCAGGAGCTTTCTGATGATCAAAATGAGGCCCATTGCATAGTTCGATGTTCTAAAGCCTATAAAGTTCACGAAGGTGAACTATACAAGAAAAACACTACTGGAGTCCTCCAAAGGTGCATCTCCGAAGAGGAGGAAGGCAACTCTTGGCTAAAATACATGTTAGTCTGGGCGGCCATCACGCCGCAGCTCGGGCCCTTGTAAGAAAGGCCTTCTGGACAGTTTTCTTCTGGCCAACAGCCCTGGCAGACAGACAAGCCTTGGTGCAACGTTGTGTAGGATGTCAGCTTTTCATCAATCAAAGTCATATGCCTCCCATTGCCTTACGAACAATCCCCATCACTTGGCCCTTTGCGGTCTGGGGGCTAGATATGGTCGTTCCCCTTAAAGGGGGAAGCCACAAAAATAAATATTTACTGGTAATGGTGGATAAATTCACTAAGTGGATAGAGGCCAAACCAGTAAAAATGGCTGAAGCAGGGCCAGTGATCGACTTTATATCCGGCGTGGTATACCGTTATGGTGTCCCGCACAACATCATCACTGATAATGGCTCCAATTTTACCACCGATGAGGTGAAAAACTGGTGTGCTAACTTGGGCATTAAGCTCGACTATGCATCTTATACCACCCTCAAACTAATGACCAGGTTGAACGGGCCAATGGTCTGATAATGAGCGGCATTAAACCCAAACTGGTGTGCTCCCTGCAGGAGTCAGATAAGCATTGCATTGAGGAACTTGATTCCGTGCTCTAGGGGCTGCGGACCATGCCTAATCGGATGACCGGATACACACCTTTCTTTATGGTGTATGGTCCAGAAGTTGTCTTGCCCTGCAACATTATTCATGACTCACCTCGAGTGCGCATTTACAAAGAGCGAGAAGCCGAGCTCAATCACCAGGATGACCTAGACGGGCTTGAAGAGGAGCGTGATACTGCAAAGGCCCGTTCCGCATTCTATCAGCAACGGGGCAGGCGATATTAAAGCAGAGAAGTGTGGGCCAAGATATACAACGTCGGCGATCTCGTCTTACGTCTCCCAGAGAAGAAGCAGGACAATCTCAAACCTAAATGGGAGCGCCCCTTCATTATAGATGAAGTTCTCACAGGAGGAGCCTATTGCCTTTATAATGCATTGGATAATCGCCTTGAGCCAAATCCATGGAACGCTGCTCGGCTTCGATTGTTCTACGCCTAGCTCAGCCGCCTCCTTTATGTTTCTTTGACTAGGCTCCTTCTTCCTTTTTTTGTTTATTCTCCCTTTTTCCCCAGGGTATGTTCAGATCTACCGAACTGTTAAGGGTACACATCTTTAAATGTATACACCCCATTATGACTGGGGGCTTCTTTGACGAATCTTATTACTAAAAGCCTGTGGCTTACATTGTCTATATCGTTTGTTATATACAAATTTTGTGCCCTTATATGCACCTCTATGACTTTAATTTTTTCCAAGCTGGGTTGCCTCGCTCCTGTGTTTGTACCCTACGTTCCCGTTTGTTCTGCTAGGGTGTAAAGGGAGCACCTCCGTGATTGTTACAACCAGGTAATCCGGACCTGTACCTCAGACGGGTGAAGCCGAAAGCTGGCGTTCTTAAGAGAATAATTGGTCGGCAAACAACGACAGATTGTTTACATTTCCGTAACTCTTCTAAAAATATATGGGATAGGCTCCCCGTAATTCGGAGTAAAGCCTAGGCACGCTTAATTAAGCACGCCAACCCAAGGAAAGGAACCTTTAACGGGACTGTTTTCCTTGTAAGATGTTTCTTACGTTAAAGAGGTAATATAACATAACTCCCAGAACAAATTTTGTCTGTTTGAGCAATATGACTGGATTGCCAGGTTTCTGGACATAATGAATGTTTCTTACATTCTCACATGGTATCCGGAAACACTCCACCTTCTTGGTTCGGAGGAAATCCCACGATGACAAATTTTGACATGTTCAGTTGGAGATCAGTTCAATGATAAAGGTACATTGATACAAAACGAACGCCTACTCTTTGTCTATGCCATCTATAAGACTATCTAAACTATAGTCTTCTTGCAGATATTTTGTAGCTATCATCACTTGGTCATGCACCAAATTCACGGGAATCTCTTTTCCGTCTAGTCCCTGAGGTCCAACTCGGGCCATATGATTCGGATCAAGTCCAGTGTTGCGTGTTTTCACCATTTCCCATGCCTCTCGTGCACCTTCCCGGCATGTGGATGATACGTCTCCATCGTATATATAATTTATGAAGTATTCATGCTATTTTATTATCATTCTTGGATGTTTTACAATCTTTTTATAGCAACTTATATCATTTTTGGGGACTAGCCTATTGACCAAGTGCCCAGTGCCAGTTGCTGTTTTTTGCTTGTTTTTTACGTTGCAGGAAATCAATATCAAACAGAGTCCAAACACCGCGAAACTTCTTGTGGATTTTTATGGACCAGAAGACATCCAATGGGCCAGAGAAGAACCTGGGAGGTGCCCCGTGGGGGCACAACCCACCAGGGCATGCCTGGGGGGCCAGGTGCGCCCAGGTGGGTTGTCCCACCTCGGTGGCCTCTCACGCCCCCTCTTTGCCCTATAAATCACCAAATATTCCAAAAAACCTCGGGGTTAACCTAGATCAGAAGTCCCACCGCCACAAGGCTCTATAGCCACCGAAAACCAATCTAGACCCTATTTCGGCACCCTGCCGGAGGGGGAGATCATCACCGGTAGCCATCTTCATCCTCCTGGCGGCCACAATGGTGAGGAGGGAGTAGTCGACCCTCGGGGCTGAGGGTTTGTACCAGTAGCTATGTGTTTGATCTCTCTCTCTCTCTCTCTCTCTCTCTCTCTCTCGTGTTCTTGAGATGTCACGATCTTGATGTATCGCGGGCTTTGTTAATATAGTCGGATCATATGGTGTTTTCCCCTCTCTATCTTGTTGTGATGAATTGAGTTTTTCCCTTTGAGATTTCATTGTTATCGGATTGAATACTTTTATGGATTTGAGAGCACTTGATATATGTCTTGTATATGAATACTCGTGGTGACAATGGGGTATCATAATGATTCACTGGATATGTGTTTTGGCATTCAACTCGCGGATTCCCGCGGTGGCATTGGGGTAATCTATGCATAGGGGTTGATGCACGTTCTCGTCTTTGTTTCTCCGGTAGAAATCTTGGGGCACTCTTTGAAGTTCTTTGTGTTGGATTGAGTATTATGAACCTGAAATTATTTGATGTTATTTTAGTACGAACTCTTGGATAGATCGATCGGAAAGAATATCTTTGAGGTGGTTTCGTATCCTACAAACAATTTCTTCGTATGTTCTCTGCTATATAGGAACTTTGGAGCGATTCTTCGTTGCATGTTGAGGGACGGTTATATGATCCAATTATATTAGCATTGTTGAGAGATTGCACTAGCAAAACTACGGACCCTAGGCCTCATTTTCAAGAATTGCAACACCGTTTTTGTGCACGTTTACTATGTGCTACCTTGCTGTTTTTATTTATTCAGATTATAAAAATATATTTCTACCATCCATATTACACTTTTATCACCATCTCCTCGCCGAACTAGTGTACCTATACAGTTTTCCATTGCATTAGGTGTGCTGGGGACACAAGAGATTTCTTGTATTTGGTTGCAGGGTTGTTTGAGAGAGACCATCTTCATCCTACACCTGCCATGGATTGATAAAACTTAGGTCATCCACTTGAGGGAAAATTGCTACTGTCCTACAAAACTTTGCGCTTGGAGACCCAACACGAGCCTACAAGAATAAATTTGCGTAGTAGACATCAGCGGACGACTTCCATAGCTCAAAACGATGCCGTGCACCTTTGAACAGGTTCACCAAACCCTCAATACTTTCTGGAGGGGCATCGGATGGCCATAGGGCTTTAGCCATGCTTCTCATAGCTTTCCTTGTTCATTCATGCACCACGGACAGTTCCTTCAGCACGTCGCCTCGAAATCCAGATACTTCCTCTTCAGGCCGACCGGTTAACATACCTACACCAACAAAGTTGTGACAATCCGAACTATGGGATACTATAAAGTCCTTTGGATGGTTCAAAAGGTCATACCGAATATGCCGCCCTTCAGATTCTTATTTTCTTTCTGCGCGGCCGATAGCCGAGCCTTAAAATCTTTGTTTCTTCGGCTTGTTTATCCTTTTCCTCCTCAAGTTTGTTCTTCTGATCAGTGGTCATTGTGGCCTTTTTCATCTCCACCAGCTCTGTGGTGAATGACATTCAGCTTTGTCTGGTTTGTTTTCCGCTCCTGGGACAGCGCGTTGTTCTTCTCCCTGAGAACCTGCAGGTCATAACAATCCTTAAATCGGTTGGCTTAACCGCTTCAAGTCTCGGGGGCTACTGGCATATATCTATTAAATTTGCGCAACCTATTACCTGTATATCCTTTGAAAACAATTGAGTAACTCCAGCAAGTCCGGCAGGACTCCGATATATGCATCCATGGAGCTGAGTTCGGTAAATTCCTGTTCAGTGAAGACTGGAGCACGCATGGTCTCTTTCAGTCGACGATGATTCATCACTCTCTCCACCTTAGAATTCGTGACGGATATGTCATCCGAATCCTCATGTGGGGGTAGATCTGGCATTGTATCAGCCCTCGTCCTGGTTGACGAGTCCGATGCCAGATAAGTTGATATTTGGCTAACAGGGTGTTATCCTACAGTTTGCCGCCTGCTCCTCCTAAAATAAAGGTAAAGAAGAAGTTTAACAATCTGATCTCATGCTTAGGCACATATCAAAGGACATACCTCTTTGAAGAAGGACGGGGCTCGATATCGCTCCCGGTTTCCTTTTGTTTGGAGCGATCGCCCTGTGTAGAGACCGCTCTTGACGCAGTACGGCTTGTCGAGCGCCGATCCTATGAAATACAATTTAATATAGTGGATAAGGTGCAAGTAGGGGCTTCTTCTTGAGGAAGCTTTTTGAGTACTTACAATTGAGAAAGGGTAAAGGTGGGGGTAGTCCGCTAAAATAGCCACTTCCGAGCCATCAAGGCTCTCCTGATAAAATACCCCATCATCGAATTCTATGTATATATCTGGATCATCGCAGAAGTCGGGGTCTTCATTGCAAGCGTGATCCTCTGGCTGTGGGGAGGGACAATAGATGTTCCCGACCTCCTTCCTCCATGACTGTTTTAAGACAATAAGAGCAATTTGATTAGCATGCCTAGATAACAAGGTACAATAGTGCTAATAATCAAAAGCTTACCCATTCGATGGGGTTGTACATGGAAAAGCCTTCTCGGTAGTTTAAGCGGAGGAAGTCTTCTTTCTCCCCCTTGTACTGGTCGACTAGGATTATGGCCAGTTCGGTTGGGGTATCCGGGCCCTTGCGTCTGTAACAAGATGCGTCGTCCTCTTTGTTGTAACACCATAAAGGAGTTACTCTGGATTGAAGGGGATGAATACATCATTTTATTGCGATGGCCATGACTTCGATTATCGTTAGCTCGGAATGAGCAAGCAATCTGACCTTGCTGACCAACCTCTTTACTTCCGCACTATCTTCCTCCTTGGGACTCCAGGGGAGCCCATTGGGGTGTTTCTTCAAAGGAGCACTAGAGAATTTGGGAAGGTCGCGCCGAACTGGGTCTGGAAGTGGGACGTCCTCAATGTAAAACAATTCTGAAGACCATTCTTTGGATACCTCGGGAGTTCCAACAGGGTAGCCTGATCCGGCTATGCGTCGTACTTCAGCGCCCACCTCAAATATGGAACCCCCTCGATGAGGGACGAGGCAAAACTTTCTCCATAGGTCGAAATGGGCCTTGCAACCTAGAAACAGTTCACAGAGAGCGACAAAACCCGAGATATGTAGAATCGAACCTAGGGTGAGGTTGTGCAGCTGGATCCCGTAAAACTCCAATAGGCCCCTAAAAAAGGGATGGGACGGAAATCCTAAGCCTCGCAGATGAAATGAAACAAATCACACCCTCTCCTCCTTATTGGGGTTGGGGAAATTTTCTGCTAGCACATCATTGCCAATCGAGGCCAATCCCGCTCGCACTGAGACTAGATCTGCGAGAGGGAGATATACTTGTGCCTGAAGTCGACTCAATTGAAGATGAGACACTGAGCAGCTCCGCCAATCCCCCTCTTGAGGGCCATGAGGGCGCGTGGAAGTGCTAGGAGCACTGGTCATGTTTTGAAGTTTTTCATTGCTAGCCCTAATGTTCTCTGCACGATGTGGATGACACTTGGGGATCTAACCTCTTTATATAGGTGCTGTCCCTTTGTGGTCAGGGGCGTACCTCTAAATGGTCATTATGGACCATTCACATTCGCTTGACGCATGGAAATCGAGGCGATGATAGGGAAGGAGCCATAAAGGCAGAACGAAAAGGTCAGGGCCGGGCTGTCATCCGTCCTAAGTATGATGAAGAACCTGCCTTGCAAATCCGAAAACACAAGCTGAATACCACATCGTCATTGAAGGCAAGTTCAGGGGCTACTGAGGGAGTCCTGGATTAGGGGGGGTCCTCGGGTGTTCAGTCTATTTGATATGGACCGGACTGATGGGCCGTGAAGATACAAGCAGAAGACCTTCCCCCCGTGTCCGGGTAGGACTCCCATATGCATGGATGGCAAGATTGGTGTCCGGATATGTTATTTCCTTCGTCTACAAACCAACTCTGTACAACCCTAAGCCCCCCCGGTGTGTATATAAACCAGAGGGTTTTAGTCCATAGAGGCTATCAGAATTCACATAGGTTAGAGAACTAGTGAGGGAGTCCCGGATTAGGGGGTGTCCGGATAGCCGAACTATCATCATCGGCCGGACTCCAAGACTATGAAGATACAAGATTGAAGACTTCGTCCCGTGTCCGGATGGGACTTTCCTTGGCGTGGAAGGCAAGCTTGGCGATACGATATGTAGATCTCCTACCATTGTAACTGACTCTGTGTAACCCTAGCCCTCTCCAGTGTCTATATAAACCGGATGGTTTTAGTCCATAGGACACAACAACAATCATACCATAGGCTAGCTTCTAGGGTTTAGCCTCCTTGATCTCGTGGTAGATCTACTCTTGTAATACTCACATCATCAATATCAATCAAGCAGGACGTAGGGTTTTACCTCCATCAAGAGGGCCCGAACCTGGGTAAAACATCGTGTCCCTTGTCTCCTATTACCATCCGCCTAGACGCACAGTTCAGGACCCCTACCCGAGATCCGCCGGTTTTGACACCGACATTGGTGCTTTCATTGAGAGTTCCTCTATGCCGTCGCAATCAGGAAGGATGCCTCTTCCCGTCTTTAAAGACGGTACCATTGCCAAAGGAGCTTTGGCCGCCGGTCAAGCTATCCGACTAGGTGGTTTTCTTATGACCGCCTGTTCGGCCAACGCTTCGATGACGACCTCTCGGGTCATCAAAAGCGATCTTCGCGTCAACTCAGAATTCGCCGAGTAGCTGGATCCGATGGAGCTCTCTTCTGTAAACGAGCTCTTGGATCGCATCGCCGCCCTGGGAGTCGCTACAGACTACGATCAGATTGGGCTTAAAACCGATCTGAGAGAAATTAACTCCCCCAGGCTTCCCACCATGTTGCTGTGGTAGAAGAACAATGCAGCGACTCTTCTTCTATGTTAAAAACCAGTTATGTCCGGATTCCCGATCCCCCCATGCCGGATTCCTGCGGAGGGACGGACGTCAATCGAGTACTGAACCTAAAGTCAGGCAGCGGACTAGATTCGTTGGACAGCGTCCAACAATCCAAGCTTCCAAGTCCGGAAGCTCCTCGGCCTTTGAGCCCTAGATTGGGCGGGGTTCCGAATTTAATTCCACCCGCCCACCCGAACATAAGCGATCTATCTCAAATACGGCAAGAGCCCGATGAAACAGTACATCATTACTGGGCCAGATTCCTCCTGGTTATGGACAGGATAAAGGACTGCCGTGAGGAAAGCGCAATCTTAATTTTCTGCAATAATTGCACGGACAAGGGAATCCTCAACGCCATAAGTCATTGTGAAATTACACGCTTCGCTGATTTGGCATCCATAGTACGAAAGTACTATGAGATGGAAAGCGCCTGGAAAGCCGAAATCAATTTTTGGGATAATCCGGCCCTGAACACAGACCCAGTCCGAAATAATAGGGTGCATCATCGACAGGCACCTGGGTTAAATACCAAAAAGCACAAACCCTTCATAGGGCATGGAACCGTACTGGAGGGATGGCTCAATGGATCCTGCAAAATTCATAGCACAGAGGGCGCCACTCCAACTCATAGCCTTAGAGCATGTTGGATACTACGGCAGGTGGCCAAAAGTGGCGAAGGTCTTCTAGCCCCGGAGAACCACCCCAACAGTACCAGTACGGTATTAACAGTCTTCGAGACTTTCGCATCAAATAATATGCGGAAACAAACAATCCACAACCTCGCCGAAGTCTACCAAGTAGCAACAACAAATCCATCGAGCGACACGGCTATCACCTTCAATGCCAGCGACGAACCTAAATTCCGAATAGCCCGAGCACCAGCCGCATTGGTCCTCAGTCCAATAGTGGACGGTTTTCGTCTTACCAAGGTACTCATGGATGGCGGCAACATATTAAACCTCACCTATGAGGAAACCCTCCAGAAAATGGAAACAGACTGGAGCCGCATTGAGCGAAGCAGCACAACCTTTAGAGGAATAATCCCTAGTCGGGAAGTACGCTGCACATGAAAAATCACACTAGATGTGGTGTTCGGCTCGCCGGACAACTACAGGTCCGAGGAAGTCACGTTCCAAGTGGCCCCGTTCAGCAGCGGATATCACGCTCTATTAGGGCGAGAGGCATTCACAATTTCCCAAGCTGTACCCCATTACGGGTACATGAAGCTCAAAATGCCCGGGCCCAATGGAATCATTACTCTAGTCAGTGATCCGGACATAGCACTCTGCACTAAAAATAAGATAGCCGCACTAGCCCTAGAGGCACTATCCGAAGCCCTAGCGGCAGAGGAACTCACCGCACTATGCTCCATGGTGAATAGGGACGATGTGATACTCGATAAGAGATCTAAGTCCACCTCTTTTAAACCAGCAGACAAAATAGTCAAATTCCAGGTCCATCCAACGGACCCCTCAAAGACGGCCTCCATTGGGACACAATTAAACCCTGATGTAGAAGCCGCACTACGAGAATTCCTTCAGGAAAATTGGGACATTTTTGCCTGGCACCCTTCAGATATGCCAGGAATCCCACGCAGGCTGGCAGAGCACAGCCTAAATATCCTAAAAGGATTCAAGCCGGTCAAACAGGCCCTTCGACGATTTTCCGAACCCAAAAGACAGGCAATGGGAGAGGAGCTAGCCAAATTACTAGAAGCCGGATTCATCAGAGACATAAAACATCCGGACTGGCTAGCGAACCTGGTAATGGTACCAAAAAAGGACAAATCCTGGCGCCTATATGTGGATTTTAAAGACCTTAATAAGGCCTGTCCAAAGGATCCTTTCCCCCTCCCCCGCATCGACCAAATCATCGATGCTACAGCGGGGCACGATTCATTGTGTTTCCTCGATGCATACTCCGGATACCATCAAATCAAGATGGAGGAAACAGACCAGGCCGCAACGGCATTCATTACTCCATACGGACCATTCTGCTTCAACATAATGCCCTTCGGGCTTAAAAACGCCAGGGCAACATATCAGCGCATGATTCAGACATGCCTGGCTACCCAGATCGGCAAAACAGTGGAGGCATACATAGACGATGTGGTCGTTAAGACCAAACACGTCGAAGCTCTAGTAGACGATTTGAGGCTCACATTCAACAACCTCCGAGCATATGACATTAAGCTCAACCCGGAAAAATGCGTTTTCGGCGTACCAGCCGGAAAGCTCTTGGGCTTCATCGTATCCGGTAGAGGAATTGAATCAAACCCAGCCAAGATCCCAGCTCTGTCACAATTGGATATCCCAAAAGACCTCAAACAAATACAAAAACTGACTGGATGCGTGGCGGCTCTAAGCCGCTTCATCTCCCATTTGGGAGAAAAGGCATTGCCTCTCTACCGCCTCCTCCGGCGCACCGAACACTTTGAGTGGACGGATGCTGCCACGGCCGGACTCGAAGAAATAAAGGCCATATTAGCAACAAATCCGGTCCTGGCCGCGCCCAACCTAGGCGAACCAATGTTATTATATATCGCGGCAACACATCAAGTTGTCAGCGCAGCGCTCGTCGTCGAACGAGAAACAGAAGGACATAAATTCCCTCTTCAAAAACCAGTGTACTATGTATCCACTGTCTTAACTCCATGTATGTCCCGGTATCCACATTATCAAAAGATAGCGTATGCGGTGTTCATGGCATCCCGGAAGCTGCGACACTACTTTCAAGAGTGCTCGATAACAGTGGCCTCCGAAGTTCCTCTCAACGACATCATAAACAACCGTGACGCGACGGGCACGATTGCAAAATGGGCCATTGAGCTCTTACCATTTGACATAACCTACAAACCAAGGCGAGCTATAAAGTTGCAAGTATTGGCCGACTTCATCGCCGAATGGACCAAAGCCGAACTGCCTAAAGAGTACGGCACATACTCCAATTGGATCATGCATTTCGACGGCTCTAAATTGTTGGCCGGCTTGGGGGCTGGCGTCGTACTGACGTCCCCAACTGGAGACACAGTCCAATACGTACTTCAAATAATGTACACGGACTCTAACAATGCTGCCGAATACGAGGCCCTTCTACATGGTCTCCGGATGGCGATCTCCATGGGTATTCAACGCCTAGAGGTGCGCGAGGACTCAAACCTCGCAATATCCCAAGTAAATGGAGACTTTCACACCAAGGATCCGAAAATGGCAACCTATCGTAACACCGTCTTAAAAATGTCAGCTCGGTTTGAAGGACTCGAATTCCACCATGTAGCCCAGGATAATAACCAGGCAGCCGACATGTTGGCACGCATCGGCGCAAAACGCGACGTCGTCCCTCCAGACATCTTCCTGGAGAGGCTCTTTAAGCCATCCGTACTATGGGAAGAGGAGTCCGGAAATAGCAACCCAGAACCAACCGCGCCACCCAACACGGAACATTCTGACACAGTCGGTGGCTCAGCCAATGAAATAACACCCTCAGCCCACGAAATAATGGCAGTAATCTCCCCGTGGATGGAACCATTCCTAGCCTACTTAACTAGGCAGGAACTCCCCGAAGACCAAAATGAGGCCCGCTGCATAGTCCGGCGATCTAAAGCCTACAAGGTCCATGAGGGAGAACTTTATAAGAAAAGCACAACCGGAGTCCTTCAAAGGTGTATCTCCGAAGAGGAAGGGCGAAATCTCCTGGCTGAAATTCACACCGGACTCGGTGGGCACCACGCCGCAGCCCGGGCACTTGTAGGCAAGGCCTTCCGTACAGGATTTTATTGGCCGACTGCCCGGGCAGATGCTCAGGACTTAGTCCAACGATGCGTCGGTTGCCAGCTCTTTGCTAATCAAAGCCACATGCCACCCACCGCCCTCAAAACTATACCCATCACCTGGCCGTTCACGGTCTGGGGGCTTGATATGGTTGGACCCCTTAAAGGGGGAACCCACAAGCAAAAATACCTATTGGTCATGGTGGACAAATTCACCAAATGGATAGAGGCTAAGCCAGTTAAAACAGCCGAATCCGGACCCGTGATAGACTTCATATCCTGGGTAGTACACCGTTATGGTGTCCCCCACAGCATCATCACTGATAACGGCACGAATTTCACGAACGATGAGGTTAAACTCTGGTGCAAAAACATGGGCATCAAGCTCGACTATGCTTCAGTCTATCACCCCCAAACTACCGGTCAAGTCGAACAAGCAAACGGTCTAATCATGAGCGGCATCAAACCCAGACTAGTGCGGTCCCTCACGGAATCTAACACGCACTGGGTAGAGGAGCTCGACTCCGTACTCTGGGGGCTGCGGACCACGCCAAACCGCACTACCGGATTCACACCATTTTTTATGGTGTACGGCGCAGAGGCAGTTCTGCCCTGCGATATAATTCATGACTCACCTCGCGTGCGCATGTACGAAGAAAGAGAAGCCGAGTTGGATCGGCAGGACAGTTTGGACGCCTTAGAGGAGGAGCGGGACGTGGCAAAAGCTCGTTTCGCATTCTATCAGCAGCAGGCTCGAAGATATCAAAGCAGAGAAGTACGGGCCAAAACTTACAATGTTGGCGAACTTGTTCTACGCCTGCCGGACAAGAAAAAGGACAAACTTAAGCCCAAATGGGAAGGTCCCTTCATCATCGACCAAGTCCTGACCAGCGGAGCATACCGTCTACGTAACGCCTCTGACAACCGACTCGAGCCGAACCCATGGAACGCAGCCCGTCTCCGAAGATTCTACGCCTAGCGCCGGACTCAGAGTTCGTCTCCCTCCCCCGTCCACCTTTTACATTTTCGCTGTCTCTTGTTCTCCTCCTCCTTTCCTTTTTTTAGTAAAAGCCTTTGACGGGCTGATCTGCGCACTGTTCGCACACACTTGATGTGCTACTCGCACTCATTATACCTGGGGCTTCTTTAACAGAAGCTTATTTATACGGGCTTCATGCCCAACACATGTGTCATACTTCCACATGTACCTTTTATTCACCATTATATGCATCGATATGACTTAAGTTTTGGCCAAGCTGGGTTGCCTGGCTCCTGTGCTTACCCCTACGTTCCCGATTGTTCGGCTAGGAGGTAAAGGGAGCACCTCTGCGATTGTTACTGCCGGGTCAGCCAGATGTGTACCTCAGACTGGGTGAAGCCGAAAGCTAGCGTTCTTACGGGAATATTCGGTCGGTGACTTGACAGATGATTTATTACTTATTTAAACTTATCTGCCCCCAGATGCTTTTTTTGCTCTTTTCGCAGTACGGACATGCACCTTAGGGCATGCCTCCCAGGGAAAGGAACCCCTAACGGAACTATTCTCCCTGGAAGATGTTTCTTACTAACCATGTAATATAACATAACTAGTTGGGCACTTGTCTGATAAAGCACTAATGACCCCTACGCCTGGTCTCCATGCATGCCCCGATTTTTATAACTACTAGGGTATTCGGACACACTCCGGACTGTTTGGTCCCGAGGTTGAAGCGAAAAGGTCCGCAAGGACAAATGATCTACAATCCGACTAGAAGGCATTTTACATGTCATTTTAAAATACATCGTCAAATTGACTGATTGTACTCCTCTTCAATCCCGTCTAACAGGCTGTCTAATTTACAGTCCCGTTGGGAATACTTAGCGGCCAACTCTACTTGGCCGTACATTAAGCTCACAGGGATCTCCTTCCCATCGGGCCCCACAGGTCCGACCTCGTCCATGTGGTTCGGATCCGCCTTCTTGTACCGCGTCTTCACCATGGCCCAGGCCTCCCTGGCGCCTTGACAGCAGGCCGATATCTTCCACAGACGGAAGCGCTGCCGTGCTCCCTGAAGCTTCTCTCCAAGCCCTTCAAGGCCTTCGGGTAGGGAGACGGATGGCCATAAGGCCTGGGCGACGCCACTCATTGCTTGCCGAACACGTTCGTGCAGTTGCATCAGCTCGGAGAGTTGGTCACCCGTTGAACCGGGCATTTCCTCCGCAGGGCGACCTGTGAGCACACCTAAAGACACATTTCTGTCAATCGACTTCCTCGCCGAACTCTTCCTTTCAAAGGAGTTTGCTCAAGCACTTACTATAAATGCCGCGACGAAGCCGCTGATTCTCCTTCGTGGAGCCAGACAGCTGGGCCCGAACACCTTTCAGCTCTTCTCCCAGCTGGGTGTGGGCATCTTGGAGTTTGTTCCTCTCCTGCTGCACCTTCATAAGCACCCTCTCTCCAGCCTTCAGCTGGCGCAGTAGCTGTTGCTTGTCCAGATCTAGTCCGGCACCCTCTGCAATATTATTGTCAGACTTACGCACACGCCGCACTTTATTCACTACTTATCTTTTCGAAGTATGTATTACCAGTGGGGGTCTCTGTGGCTCCCCCTGTGGCGGCCAGTGCGGCCTCAAGTTGGGCCTTGCACTCTTGAAGCTCCTGGGACAGGTGGGTATTCTTCTCCCTAAGATCCTGCATAACAAATGATCCTTAAATCAGATATTTTAACTATTTTAAGTCTCGGGGGCTACTGGCATATATAACTATTAAAATTCCTTACCCGTATGTCCTTTACATACTGCTCCGTGGCTCTGGTTAAACCATCTTGAGCGGGACGGAGGTGCGCGTCTCCCGCATTAAAGGCATTCAACGCCTCCGGGGAGAAACTCGCGTCACAAAGAACTGTCCGGTGGTGCCTGTGATTCATAGTGCTCTCCACCTCAGACCTGGTGGCGGACAGCCTGTCGGCATCCTCCGTTCGAGGAGCATCCGGCTCATGCCTTGTGTTCGCCTCCCCTTCCGGACCACGCGTTGGAGCATGGCTGGCGGAGGCTTGATGGGCAACCTCTCCGGACACTGTCCGGCGATTGCTCTTTCTCCTGGAAAAATCATGAGCGTTAATATACCTCCTAGGGATCTTTCCCTTAAAAACGGTGGTGCGCCGTACCGTTGCAGCGATGTTTCGATTCGCGCCGTACTCCTCTTCCGCCTGCTAGGCCGAACAGACCCTTGTTGGTCAGCCGTCGCGGGTTCGGCTTCCCGCCTTAAAGGCCCCTCCTACGGAGCACCGTTGGCACACGGTGGTCAGAAATAAGCATGGACCAAGTAATGGTGTCAGGACTCCGGTCGTGGTCACCTGGGGAGTCGGAGATAAACCGGGGTAGTCAGCCGTAATGGTGACTAGAGCATTATCCATGCTAAGTTGGTGGAACACCCTGTCGATCAGCTCCACCTTTATGTCCGGGTCCTCTTCGGAGGCCGGATCAAGGGATCGTCCCGGATCCTCGGGCTGTGGAGTCAGGCTTTGTATGCCCTCCACGTCCCGGCGCAGCTCCTGCGTCAAAATCACAAAGTGAGACACTTGACTTTGGAAACATGGATCGGAAAGGTAAACGTCCACTTACCCAGCTCCGAGGGTTATTCATGGAGAATCCATTCAATGGACTCGTGCGGAGAAAGTCCTCCTTCTCCTGCTTGTACAAGCCGGACAGGATCTTCACCAAATCGGCGGCCGATCCCGGCCCCTTGCGGCCATGACGGGTGGCGTCATCCTCCCCGTTGAAATCCCACATGGGGTGGCCCCTATATTGGAGTGGCTGCACCCCTCGCATAATGCACGTGGCCATGACTCCAATCATGGTTAATCCGGAGTGGGCCAGTAACGTAATCCGGCCCATCAGATAATGGACGCTCCCATCATCTTCCCGTTGAGGGCTCCGCGGGTGCCAACTCAGGCATTTCTTCAAGGGAGTGTTGCTGAACTTCGGGAGGCCGATCCGAACTGGATCCGGCAGTGGGGCGTCTTCCATATAAAACCATTCCGAAGGCCAGTCTTCGGATGCCTTCTTCGGGGTTCCGGATAGATATCCGGTCCCGGCGATGCGCCATATTTCGGCTTCGCCCACTTGATATATCAACCCCTTGTGAGAACGGGGTACGAGGCAAAACAATCTCTTCCATAGTGCAAAATGGGGCTCGATGCCCAAAAACAGCTCGCAAAGAGCCACAAAGCCCGCGATGTGCAAAATAGAGGCAGGTGTAAGGTGGTGAAGCTGGAGTCCATAGAACTCCAGGAGCCCCCGGAGAAACGGATGTATGGGAAATCCGAGTCCCCTTATTAGATAAGGGACGAAGCATACCCGCTCTCCTCTGGAGGGATTGGGGATGCACTCCGCCTGCTTTCCACCCTTGTAGGTGGCCAGTCCGGCTCGAACCGGAACCATGAAGGCCGGGGGAAGATATCCCTCTGACTGGAGCGCCACTAGCTCGCTATGCGGGACTGAACATCTCCTCCAATCTCCTGGCTGAGGGCTAGGGGCGCGAGAGGAGGAGCCGCGTCGACTATCCATGATGGAATGGATCTTTGTCAGAGGCGCTTTGATGAGTACTTGTAGAAAGAGGATGGTGTGAGTTTGATCTAGATCCTCGCCTCTCTTATAGGCAGCTCATTCGTGCGGCTGGGGGGTAAAACGCAAAAATACCCTAGCTTTTCACATTCATACGACACCTGGAAGAGGGCCATTATTGGACGTGGAAGCCAAGGAGCGCAACATTTATAAGGAAGCCGGACACTATTTGGCAGGCACATGGAATTTGAAGGAGAACCCGCCTTGCAACGCCGAAGACAATATACGCGTCGGACTCGTCGTCATTGAAGCCTGGTTCGAGGGCTACTGAGGGAGTCCCGAATTAGGGGGTGTCCGGATAGCCGAACTATCATCATCGGTCGGACTCCAAGACTATGAAGATACAAGATTGAAGACTTCGTCCCGTGTCCGGATGGGACTTTCCTTGGCGTGGAAGGCAAGCTTGGCGATACGATATGTAGATCTCCTACCATTGTAACCGACTCTGTGTAACCCTAGCCCTCTCCGGTGTCTATATAAACCGGATGGTTTTAGTCATAGGACACAACAACAATCATACCATAGGCTAGCTTCTAGGGTTTAGCCTCCTTGATCTCGTGGTAGATCTACTCTTGTAATACCCACATCATCAATATCAATCAAGCAGGATGTAGGGTTTTACCTCCATCAAGAGGGCCCGAACCTGGGTAAAACATCGTGTCCCTTGTCTCCTGTTACCATCCACCTAGACGCATAGTTCGGGACCCCCTACCCGAGATCCGCGGTTTTGACACCGACAACTAGGGTTTAGCCATTATGATCTCGAGGTAGATCAACTCTTGTAGCCCCTATAATCATTGAATACAATCAAGCAGGACGTAGGGTTTTACCTCCTTTAAGAGGGCCTGAACCTGGGTAAACATTGTGACCCCATCGTCCCTTGTTACCATTGATCCTCAGACGCATAGTTCGGGACCCCCTACCCGAGATCTGCCGGTTTTGACACCGACAGTTACCTCTAGGGAAAAAGGCGAGAATCCTTGCTACTTCTTTACCAGTTCATTAAAGGGATTAATCACCCAAGTATCATAAAGGTAAGACGATGGGACAATACGTGAATTCGCCACCTACTACAACTCACTCTGTGGTGTCATGGTGAGCCCTCGCATGGACGACATGGGGAGAGCATCAACCCATCCCGGCCGGCTATGCAAGTGGTATGAAAAAGGGTTTCTTTCCAGAGAAATATTAGGAGGAGGAGGCCATTTAGAGGACAAACGATTTTTCAGCATCTTCTCATCATAGATACCTTGGCAGAAAGCAAAGATGATGGCAGGAGGGCACCTTGTGGACCATATTATGGATGTTGCAAAAATGTTGGATGAAATGCCTCATCACCTCCCTCTTCTTCTGCCTAATATCATGGAGGTCACTCTCCTTGCCCGAGTGCACAAAAGTGCCCTAGAAGTTGGCCACGAACCGGTGGCAGTTCTCGTCCCATGAACCAAATAAGCACCATGGGAGGTTCATGAGCCACGACAAAGAGGGACCCTAGAAGGCCATGGGGAACCATTTATGAGCCTTTCAGCACCCCCGGTTGCCTGTATGGCCGTGGTGCAGAGCAAGAGGAAGTCGATAGGGTGTAAAGACCCATCGTACTTCTGTTCCAGGTCAGGACGAAACTTCCCACGCCAAGCGACATACACAAGCTCTAGGGTGAAGGCTTGGCAGCTAACCCTATGGCAGGGGTGGACCCCTGCGACTATGGAAACATGTGTAGACTTCATGGAGAGCCCAAGGACACCTTGTCTTTGTAAGCCTCTAGTGTGCTCCTTCTCTCCTGACGATGGTTGATGACAGCTTGAGCATTCTCTGTGCGCATAAGCAGAGAGGTGGTGTCTAAGCAATGGAGCCCCATCTGGATGCGTGAGGATGGGAAGCCACCGTATGGGCAAAGCACAAGAGGTCATGCCTAGAGGCATTGCAAGAGCTCCTGGTCATCGACTGGGAATGTGAAGTGTCCACCAAGTTTGCCATCTCCCGGAGCCATCACCCTCGGGGACATTTTTCTCCAACGACACGAGGGGTGCCTTAAGTGTGTGTGTGTGTGTGTGTGTGTGTGTGTGTGGCATTCTAATGCCGATGCCAGGCCCACCGCCGGAGTCTAGCCTGCTTCAGACCAGATGGTTCCTATCATCGAGGACTTGCTTCTCGTCCAGCTTCGATGGGGGTCCACCACCACCCGCCTAAATGGTCCTCTTGGATGGAATGGGCCATAGGGGGTTGATGCTACCCGTAGTCTGACATGGTCGGGGAAGCTTTTGTAAGAGAGATCCGATGCCTTGATTGCCAACCTGGCACGCCAGATGTTGTTGGATGATCGCTGAGATAAAGGAACATGGGGATCCCCTTCTAGAGATTCGGCGAGGGGGTTAAGCAGTTAAGATCACTTTAGAGATTGAGGCTTTGTTTATCTTGGTTCAGGCCACCGAGGAGGTGTAACTTCCTACATCCTTCATTCTAGTTCTTTCTCTAGAGACAAGTGTGTGTGTGTGTGTGTGTGTTTGTGTGTGTGTGTGTGTGGGTGTGATTACAAGATTACTCCACCCATATCCAGGCTCTAGTGCCCCCTTATATACCAGTAGAGGAAACCACACAAAACCTTCTCTCACTCAATCCCACGCTCCTACCAACTGAAGGAAATATGCCCTACAGGCAATAATAAAGTTTTTATTTTATATTTCCTTATATCATGATAAATGTTCATTATTTATGCTAGAATTTTATTAACCGGAAACTTAATACGTGTGGATACATAGAAAAAACACCATGTCCCTAGTAAGCCTCTACTAGACTAGCTCGTTAACCAAAGATGGTTAAGTTTCCTAACCATAGACATGTGTTTGATGAACGGGATCACATCATTAGGAGAATGAAGTGCTGGACAAGACCCATCCGTTAGCATAGCATATTGATCGTTCAGTTTTATTGCTATTGCTTTCTTCATGCCATATACATATTTCTTTGTCTATGAGATTATGCAACTCCCGGACACCGGAGGAATAGCTTGTGTGCTATCAAACGTCACAACGTAATTGGGTGATTATAAAGATGCTCTATAGGTATCTCCGAAGGTGTTTGTTGGGTTGGCATAGATCGAGATTAGGATTTGTCACTCCGAGTATTGGGGAGGTATCTCTGGGCCCTCTCGGTAATAGACATCATAAGAAGCCTTGTGAGCAATGTGACTACTGAGTTAGTTGCGGGATGATGTATTATGGAACGAGTAAAGAGACTTGACGGTAACAAGATTGAACTAGGTATGAAGATAACGACAATGAAATCTCGGGCAAGAACATACTGAGACAAAGGGAATAACGTATGTTGTCATTACAGTATGACCGATAAAGATCTTCGTAGAATATGTAGGAGCCAATATGAGCATCCAGATTTCGCTATTGGTTATTGACTGGAGAGGTGTCTCGGTTATGTCTACGTAGTTCTCGAACCCATAGGGTCCACACGCTTAACTTTCGATGAGATTTGTTATTATATGAGTTATGTGATTTGGTGACTGAATGTTGTTCGGAGTCCCGAATGAGATCACGGACATGACGAGGGGTATCGAAATGACCGAGAGGTAAAAATTGATACATAGGACGATGGTATTCGGACATTGGAAGTGTTCCGGGAAGCACCGGGTACTTATCCGGTCGGAACCCCTGGCAAAAGATATGGGCCTTATTGGCCAAGAGGGGAAACACACCAGCCACAAAGGGGCTGGTGCGCTCCCCATATGGGCGGGCCAAATTGGAGAAGGAAAGGGGAAGGAGGAAAGGAAAAAGGGAATAGGATCCCCTTCCCCCTCTTCCCTTCCTACTCCGAATAGGAATAGGAAAGGGGGGAGGCCAAATTGGGAGGTGCCCAAGTAGGATTCCTCCTACTTGGGGCACCCCCTTGGTTGCCTCTCCTCCCCTCCAACCTATATATATGTGGGGGGCACTGCTAGAACACACACCAGCCATTGTTAGCCGTGTGCGGTGCCCCCTCCATAGTTCACGCCTCCGTTCATATTCACATAGTGCTTAGGCCAAGCCATGCGCGGTCACTTCATCATCACCTCACCACGCTGCCATGCTGACAAAACTCTCCCTCGACACTTTGCTAGATCAAGAGTTTGAGGGACGTCATTGATGACCCACAAGTGTAGGGGATCTATCATAGTCCTTTCAATATGTAAGAGTGTCGAACCTAACGAGGAGCAGAAGGAAATGATAAGTGGTTTTCAGTAAGGTTTTCTCTGCAAGCACTGAAATTGTAGGTAATAGATAGTTTTGTGATAAGATAAATTGTAACGAGTAGCAAGTAAATAAAGTGCAGCAAGGTGGCCCAATCCTTTTTGTAGCAAAGGATAAGCCTAGACAATTTCTTATAATGAGAAAGGAGCTCCCAAGGACACATGGGAATTATAGGCAAGCTAGTTTTCATCACGCTCATATGATTCGCATTCGGTACTTTGATAATTTGATATGTGGGTGGACCGATGCTTGGGTACTGCCCTTACTTGGACAAGCATCCCACTTATGATTAACCCCTATTTCAAGCGTCCGCAACTACAAAAGAAGTATTAAGGTAAACCTAACCACATCATTAAACATACGATAAAAATCAGCCCCTAACGAACCAACGCATAAACTAGGGTTTAATCTTTTTTCACTCTAGCAACCCATCATCTACTTATTACTTCCCAATGCCTTCCTCTAGGCCCAAACAATGGTGAATTGGCATGTAGTCGACATTCACATAACACCACTAGAGGAAAGACAACATACATCTCATCAAAATATCGAACGAATACCAAATTCACATGGCTACTAATAGCAAGACTTCACCCATGTCCTCAGGAACAAACGTAAATACTCACAAAGCATATTCATGTTCATAATCAGAGGGGTAATAATATTCATTAAGGATCTGAACATATGATCTTCCACCAAGTAAACTAATTAGCATCAACTACAAGGAGTAATCAACACTACTAGCCACCCACAGCTACCAATTTGTGGTTTTGATACAAGATTGGATACAAGAGATGAACTAGGGTTTTGAGAGGAGATGGTGCTGGTGAAGATGTTGATGGAGATTGACCCCCTCCCGATGAGAGGATCATTGGTGATGACGATGGTGATGATTTCCCCCTCTTGGAGGGAAGTGTCTCTGGCAGAACAGCTCCGCTGGAGCTCTTGATTGGTTCCGCCAAGGTTCCGCCACGCGGCGGCGGAGTTTCGTCCGTAAGCTTGCCCACAATTTTTTCCAGGGTAAAAGCCCTCATATAGCAGAAGATGGACACCGAAGGGCCACCAGGGGGCCCAGGAGACAGGGGGGCGCGCCCGGTAGGGGTGGGCGCGCCCCCACCCTCCTGGCCAGGGTGTGGGCCCCCTAAGGTATTTCTTCCACTCAATAATTCTTATTAATTCCAAAAACAGGTTTCGTGGAGTTTCAGGATTTTTGGAGCAGTGCAGAATAGGTTTCCAATGGTTGCTCCTTTTCCAGCCAGAATTCCAGCTGCCGGCATTCCCCCTCTTCATGGTAAACCTTGTAAAATAAGAGAGAATAGCCATAAGTATTGAGATATAATGTGTAATAATAGCCCATAATGCAATAAATATTGATATAAAAGCATGATGCAAAATGGACGTATCAACTCCCCCAATCAAGCGGAAGCCGAAATCAAAAAATATGTCCACATGTTTAGAGATAGAGGTGTCGATAAAAATAAAATATGAACATGAGGGCATCATGATCATTCTTATAACATCAACATATATAGATTTTATCATATGATTTATTATACTCAAGTAACAATCAATTCACAATGTCAAGTATGGTTCAGAAACATCATTGGGAACTAACAAACTATAATCTTAGTCATTGAAGCAATTGCAATTTATCATAACATCAAAAAGAGTCAAGAATAGAGCTTTTTAGCAAGTCCACATACTCAACTATCATGTAGTCTTCTACAATTGCTAACACTCATGCAACACTTGTGGTTATGGAATTTCAACCGGATACTGAGAAAGATAGGGGCTTATTGTGTTGCCTCCCAACGTATTCACCTTTAGGTGATGTCAAAAATAATAATCCATGCTAACTTTCATACAATTGGATATATGTATCATGATCTTTCAAACACGAGGAGCTTGCCAAAGGATAAAATGAAAAAGGGAAAGGTGAAGATCACCTTGACTCAAGCATAAAGTAAAAACATAAAGTAAAAGATAGGCCCTTCGCAGAGGGAAGCAGAGGTTGTCATGTGCGTTTAGGGGAGGATGCACAAAATCTTAATGCAAAATAACGTCACTTTATATTGCCCCTTGTATGTGGACCTTTATATGCAGTCCATCGCTTTTATTGCTTCCACAACAAGATCGTACAAAGCTTATTTTCTTTGCACTAATAACTCATACATATTTAGATAGCAATTTTTTATTGCCTGTAACATGACAACTTACTTGAAGGATCTTACTCAATCCATAGGTAGGTATGGTGGACTCTCATGGCAAAACTATGTTTAAGGATATTTGGAAGCACAAGTAGTATCTCTACTTGGTGCAAGGAATTTGGCTAGCATGAGGGGGAAAGGCAAGCTCAACATGTTTGGAAGGTCAATGACAATATACTTTAACTGAGATGTGAGAAAACATAAACCATTACATTGTCTTCCTTGTCCAATGTCAACTCTTTTAGCATGTCATACTTAATGAGTGCTCCCAATCATAAAAGATGTCCAAGATACTATATTTGTATGTGAACCTCTCTTTCCTTATTATTTCCTATTAATTGCAACGATGACCAAAACTACGTTTATCAACTCTCAACAACTTTTATGCCTCATACTTTCTATGTGTGAAGTCATTACTAACCATAAGATCAATATGCACTCTTTTATTCTTTCTACTTTCTCAAGATCATAGCAACATAGCAAAGCCCTTGACTCAACACTAATCTTTATTCTAGATAGCTCACCGACTTGATTACATAAAGAGATCACAAAGCAACACACAAAACTAATTGATATCAAAACTTCAATCTACTAGATCAAGATACTACTAAAGGATCAAACTAAATAAAATGGTAAACATAGGAGTGTGATGGTGATACGATACCGGGGCACCTCCCCCAAGCTTGGCAGTTGCCAAGGGGAGTGCCCATACCCATGTGATTATGTCCTCGGAGGTGGTGAAGTAGGAGTTGTTGATGATGTAGGCTTGCCGTCCATCTTCCAAGGCATAGGCTCACCATCATAGAAGGATGATTGAGTCTCCGGGATCCTTAAATCTGCAGCCAAACTCATCCTCTTGAATCTATATTCATACTGATAGTTCTGGTTTTGCAGGTCATAGATCTGGCCTTGGAGGTGATCGATTTTCTCTTGAAGCTTGAAGATGGTCTCCCCAATGACCTTGGCATCTAGCTTGTGGTTGTTGGTGAACTCCGTGATCATCATTTGGTTGGCGTTGAGGCCACGCTCCACCATCCCTTGGCACTTGAAAACTTACTGCTCCACGGCTTCGAGCTTTGTCTCCACGCTTCTGGTACGCCTTGGTCCCTCTACATCCCGAATGTGCAGCAGCCCCTCATGCATCTCAATGGTTTGAGGGTGTTGCAGCACCTCCGCGAGATAGGGGTTGATAACCCTCTCAAAAAACTTGTCCTTGGGAGCGCTTAGAGACGCCATGATGCTCTAGATCTGAAACAGAAACAGCTCGAAACGAAAATAGAGGATATTTGCGTGATACGGTGGTCAAAACCTTTGGGAGTTTATATAATGAATTTTTACCGTAACATGCAAGAAAACGGAGTCGGGGAGGCACACGAGGTGTCCACGAGATAGGGGGGCGCGCCCAGTATGGGTGGGCACGCGCTCCACTCTCGTGGGGGCCTCGTGTCCCTCTCGGACTACTTCTTTCTTCCGAAAATTCTTAAATATTCAAAAACTGATAAAAATTGCCATTAGAATTGTTTTGGAGTCGGTTTACTTACCATACCACATACCTATTCCTTTTCGGAGTCTGGAACGTTCTGGAAAGTGTCCCTTATGTATTCCTCCGGGGTTACGGTTTCAATAATATTAGTTTCAACATTGATAGGATTACCTGAAATATAATGTTTAATTCTTTGACTGTTCACCACCCTCGGACTTGTGCCTTCGAAGTTGTTGATTTTTATGGCACCAGAATGATAGACCTCCTCGATAACGTAAGGACCTCCCCATTTAGATAGAAGTTTTCCTGCAAAAAATCTTAAGCGGGAGTTGAATAATAACACATAATCACCTACATTAAACTCACGCTTTTGTATCCTTTTATCATGCCTACGTTTGACTTTTTCTTTGAATAGCTTGGCATTCTCATAGGCTTGGGTTCTCCATTCATCAAGTGAGCTAATATCAAATAACCTCTTCTCACCGGCAAGTTTGAAGTCATAGTTGAGCTCTTTAATAGCCCAATATGCTTTATGTTCAAGTTCAAGAGGTAAATGACACGCTTTTCCATAAACCATCTTATATGGAGACATACCCATAGGATTTTTGTATGCAGTTCTATAGGCCCATAATGCATCATCAAGTTTTTTGGAACAATTCTTTCTAGATATATTCACAGTCTTTTGCAAAATTAATTTGAGCTCTCTATTGCTCAACTCTACTTGACCACTAGACTGCGGATGATAAGGAGATGTGATTCTATGATTAACATCATACTTAGCAAGCATCTTACGGAAAGCACCATGAATAAAAATGTGAACCACCATCAGTCATAAGATATCTAGGGACTCCAAACCTCGGAAAAATAAATTCTTTAAGCATTTTAATAGAAGTGTTATGATCAGCACTACTAGTTGGAATAGCTTCTACCCACTTAGTAACGTAATCAACAACAACTAAAATATGTGTGTAACCATTAGAGGCAGGAAAAGGTCCCATATAATCAAAGCCCCAAACATCAAATAGTTCAATAACAAGAGAGTAATTCATAGGCATTTCTTGACGTCTACTAATGTTACCAATTCTTTGACATTCATCACAAGATAAGACAAACTTATGAGCATCTTTGAAGAGAGTAGGCCAATAAAAACCAGATTGAAGTACCTTGTGTGCAGTTCTGTCTCCAGCATGGTGTCCTCCATAGGATTCAGAGTGACACTTGCGTAGGATCTGTTCCTGTTCATGCTCAGGCACACAACATCTGATACCACCATCTACTCCTTCTTTATAAAGGTGTGGGTCATCCCAGAAGTGATGTCTTAAATCATAAAATAACTTTTTCTTTTGCTGGTATGTGAAACTAGGTGGTATAAATTTAGCAACAATGTAATTAGCATAATCAGCATACCAAGGAGCAGTACGAGAAGCATTAACGACCGCTAATTGTTCATCAGGAAAGCTATCACCAATAGGTAGTGGGTCATCAAGAACATTCTCTAACCTAGTCAAGTTGTCTGCAACGGGGTTCTCAGCTCCCTTCCTACCAATAATATGCAAATCAAATTCTTGGAGCAAGAGAACCCATCTAATGAGTCTAGGCTTAGCATCTTTCTTTTCCATAAGATATTTAATAGCAGCATGATCAGTGTGAATAGTAACTTTGGAATCAACAATATAAGGTCTAAACTTATCACATGCAAACACAACTGCTAAGAACTCTTTTTCAGTAGTAGCATAATTTCTCTGGGCAATATCAAGAGTCTTACTAGCATACTAGATAACATTCAATTTCTTATCAACTCTTTGCCCTAGAACAACACCTACAGCATAATCACTAGCATCACACATAATTACAAAGGGTAAATTCCAATCAGGCGGCTGAACAATAGGTGCAGTGATCAAAGCTTTCTTAAGTATTTCAAATGCTTCTACACAATCATCATCAAAGACAAAAGGAATATCTTTTTGCAATAAATTAGTCAGAGGCCTAGAGATTTTAGAAAAGTCCTTAATGAACCTCCTGTAAAAACTGGCATGACCAAGGAAACTTCTTATACCTTTTATGTCCTTGGGACATGGCATATTTTCAATAGCATCAACTTTGGCTTTATCAACTTCAATACCTCTCTCGGAAATCTTATGCCCCAAGACAATGCCTTCATTAACCATAAAGTGACACTTTTCCCAATTCAGGGTGAGACTAGTGTCTTTGCATCTCTGCAAAACTCGATCAAGGTTGCTCAAGCAATCATCAAAAGAGTATCCATAAACGGAGAAATCATCCATGAATACCTCACAAATCATTTCACAAAAGTCAGAGAATATAGCCATCATGCATCTTTGAAAGGTAGCAGGTGCATTACATAAACCAAAAGGCATACATCTATAAGCAAAAGTACCGAAAGGGCAAGTAAAAGTAGTTTTTGATTGATCCTTCACTAACACAGGTATTTGAGAGAAACCAGAATAACCATCTAGAAAGCAGAAATGTGTGTGTTTGGATAGTCTTTCTAGCATTTGATCAATAAAAGGTAAAGGGTAATGATCTTTCTTAGTAGCTTTATTTAATTTACGGAAATCAATTACCATCCTATAACCTGTAATAATTCTTTGCGGGATCAATTCATCTTTATCATTAGGAACAACGGTAATACCTCCCTTTTTAGGAACACAATGGACATGGCTTACCCATTCACAATCAGCAACGGGATAAATTATACCTTGAAAGTGCAATCATGCCTTTACATCATGTTTTTATGTTGATGACAATATACATGTAGGGGACTAACAATGGTTGTTAAGTAAATCTCAGGTGTTAGTCCTCGGCTCATCGTGGTGTGTGGATCAAGGGCATACAAGTGTTTTAGTCAAGAAAGAAGCATAAAAATTGATTTGATATTTGGTTTCTTGAGTATAGGATCCTGCACTATTATGAGGGGATCGGTAGGGTCAGCTAAAGACTTGCTCAGGTTCCAATAATTCTTTGCTTCAATAGAAACTTAGGGTCACACGAAAGAAAAACCTTGTGCACATGTTCTATTCTGTTCCATGCCGGATGTCCGGGCTGCACCCCGGATGTCTGGGCCTCTCAGCCACGCCGGATGTCCGGTAATTTCTCCGGATGTCCGGGCCTAAGTTGGTTTGACACGAGTAGGCTTGCATGCTCACGACCGGATGACCGGGCTGCTCCCCGGATGTCCGGGTCTACCAGCCACGCCGGATATCCGGTAATTTCTCCGGATGTCCGGCTCCCTGTCACTTCGACTCCAGTAGGTTTGCACGTTGTTGACCGGATGTCCGGGCCTTTCTCCGGATGTCCGGGCCTTCCCGTGTCACCGGATCTCCGGGCCTGGCTCCGGATGTCCGGCCTCTCTATTTCTCTCCTGGTTTCTTCCCTGTTCTTCTAAGTATCTTGCCAGCCCGGAAGTCCGGACACCCTGCCCGGATGTCCGGCCTGCCCATTTATTATGATATAACGGCCACATTTGTGCTCACACTATATATAGCTCTTCTTCCCCATGGGAAAGGACTGACCATTCACTTTGAACAAACCCTAGAACACTTCTCACACTCTCTCTCATTCCTCCACACCAAATCTTAGATCCCCAAGGGATTTGAGAGCTTTGGAAAGAAGTTGTCCGATCAAGTGATAGATCCACTTCTCCTCCTTCTTTGCACCCAAGGAATTCGTGATTTGAGCAAGTCTTGAGCAAATCCCCATTGATCTTGTTACTCTTGGAGGTTGGAGACTCCTAGGCGGTAGGAGTCTTTCGGAGAGGAATCGACCTTTGTGATTACCCCCGGATAAGTTTGTGAGGGTTTGGAGATCACCCCAAGGTCTACCACTAGTGTTTGAGAAACGCCTTCATGGTGTTGTCTCAAAGGGAGAATAGGATGAGCCTTCGTGGCGTTGGTGTGCCTTCGTGGTAACACCCACCTCTCTAACGGTGATGTAGCTTCCCTCCAAGGAAGTGAACATCGACATACATCCTCGTCTCTCGGAGTTGCGGTTATTCCTGACCCTAACTCTCTACTTGTGGTTACTTGTCTCTTAGCACTTACTTATATCATATTGTGCTTGTTTACTTACATTCTTGGGTTTCTTGTTTATCTTGCTTAACACTTAGTACTGCACTTACAATTGTCAGGCTCACTTTCATATTCCACATTAGTGCCTAAAATTGCTAAGTAACATTTCAAATTTGTAGTTGTACCTATTCACCCCCCTCTAGGTCCATCTCGATCCTTTCAATTGGTATCAGAACCTCGTTCTCTATTCTTGTGGCTTAACCGCCCTAGAGCGAGATGAACCCGGATGGGACTCCCCTGGTTGTGGATCCTAAGGATAAAGGCGAGGCTTCCTCTGAAGTCAAGACCTTTACGTCGGAGGATCTAGAACGGGCCCTTGCTTAGCAAAAAGAGGAGCATGATGCTTCTCTTGAGGCCTTGGTCCAAATGAGATTAGCCACGTTGTCCATAGTGCTTGCACCACTCTCGGGTGGTGCTGCTTCGAGGCCAACTGTGCCTACTCCATCACTTGGTCAACAACCTTCTAGCAACGAACACGCCAGTGTTCCTTGGCTTTATGCAAGACCTCAGGTTGAGAAACTAAGATATAACCCTCAAGGCAAACATCCTTTACTTAGTGCCACTTCCGATTTTGCTTTGTGGAGAGTTGCTATGCAGGACCATCTTCGACATGGAAATGATGAGATGCTGGAGATCTTGGAGTATGGCTATCATGTGGTTGATCCAAAGAACCCCACACCAAGAGAAATATATGACAAGAACCTCAATGACACTGCAATCATGTGTATAAGGAGAGGTATGGATGAAAAGCAAAGGAGACCGTTCATACACATCACAAGTGCCAAGGAACTATGGGAAAGTGTTATATGATCCAAGACTGGCACCTCTACCCTTCGGAGTGCTCAATATGAAATTGCCAAGGGGCAATTGCAAAACTTTTGTATGGAGAAAGGTGAAACCCCCAATCAACTACATGAGAGCCTCATGACTCTCACTGCCAATATTGAGTCATGTGAGTGTGACAAGACACAAGATGGATTCAACATGACTAAGAGATTCCTTGTCGATAAGTTGCTTCATGCTCTTGCTCCATATCACCATCAAATGGTGTGGGACATAAGACAACACCATATCTTCAAGGAAATGACTACAGATGACATCATATCCACCTTTGAACTATTTGAAGAGTCAACGGCTAATGCCACAAAACATCTTTCCATGCATGGTTCCCCATCATCAAAGGTCAATCTTGCATTGAAGGCCAAGCATGTATGTGAATATGAGCAAAGTGAAGAAAAAGAAGAAGAAGATGATGATGAAGATGGTGATGAGATTGAATCCGACGAGGGCCCTTCATATGAAGACATGGCTCTCTTTGTCAAGAAGTTTAGCGCGGGAAAATTCAAGGGAAGATTTCAAAAGAAGAAAGTAAGAAAATGCTACAACTGTGAGGAAACCAACCACTTTTCCAATGAGTGCCCTTATGAGAAGAGAGAAGATAAACCAAGGTTTCCCAAGACCTTTCCTAAGAAGAAATTGCCAAATCCTTTGAACTCCAAGCTCAAGAAGAGAGATGGGAAAGCAATGGTTGCTCAAGAAGAATTTGATCCGGATGATGTTAGTGGTGTTACCGGAGTTGCTCAAGATTCTCAAAACACATTGAGGCTAGTCAATAAGAGTGGTGAAGTTGTCACCTACAACTACATGAAGGATTACAAGGGCAATGCTCACAAGTGCCTCATGGCGAAGGCCGTGGTAGAAGATGGAGAGGATCAACACTCTCCTGACAAGGTCAAGGTAACCCCACGATCAAACCCTCCTCTTTTCACTCCTCCTACTCCTAGTGATGAGTATCTTGATGCGGAGGATAGTTATGAGGATGATGATCTAAATGATCCTATGCTTGCTAAACTTAATAAGTTCATGTGCTCCCTCAAAGGAAAGAAGCTCACTATGTTTCGTATGCTTATGGAGATGGTGAGTAAGCACACCATCACCCTTAAGGAACTCGAAAACCTCGTCACTGAGGAAAAGGAAAAATGTGAAATCCTTGAGCGGAAAGTCCAATATGAGGAAACACGAAATGATGAACTATGCTTAAAAATTGGTGCAAATATTGATGTTCATACTAAAGATCTTGCCTCCTTGAAAAAGGCTATTGGCTCTTGTGAAGAGTTGATGAATGATAAAAGTAAGCTTGCGAAGTCTCATGCTTCTCTCTCTAAGGATTGTGAGCTTCTATCCCTGTCCCTCAAGACTAAGAAAGAAGATCTCACCCTTCTTACAAAGAGTTTTGAGACGCTCAAACTTACTTATCTTGAAACTCTAGCTAAGGCTTACTCGTCTCCTATTATAAATGTTGATGCTTGTTCTACTAACTCTAGTAGTGATCTAGCATCTATTCTTGAGGAGAATCGTTTTCTCAAGGCTCAAATCGAGAAAGGTCTCATGACATGTGCTCAAGGGCAAAAGAACCGTAATGAGGTGTTGAGCCAACACAATGAAGTGTTCGCCAAAGAGGGACTTGGGTTTGACCCAAGCACAAGCAAGAAGAAGACGTCCTCTCAAAAGTGCACCACCCCTTCAAAAGAAACTTTTGTATGAGAAGGACACAAGGAGAAAGTTAAGGTTGCTAGTGGGAAAGCCACAAGGGGCATGCCCACTCTCAACAAGCCAAAATAGTTCATGCCTCCATCCTATGTACTTCGTAAGACTAAGGATGGAGAAGTTTATGCAAAGTTTGTTGGTCCTCGAAATGCATTTCGGTTTTATGCTATTTGGGTCCCTAAGACCCTTGTGACTAACTTGAGAGGTCCCATTGCAAAATGGGTGCCTCTAACCAAGTAATAATTGTGTGTAGGTTGCCTTCTCCGGTGGAGTAAAATGGGTGATTGATAGTGGATGTACCAATCATATGACCGGAGATAGAAAATTGCTCTACGATTTCATGGAAGCTATTCAACCATTTATGAGCATTATGTTTGGTGGAGGATCAAAAGGACAGGTACTTGGGTTGGGTAAGGTGGCTATCACAAATGACATGTCTCTTGCAAATGTCATGCTTGTCCAATCCCTTAAATATCATTTGCTTTCTGTTCGTCAATTGGCTTCTGTTGGTTATGATACACTATTTGGACTAACGGATGTGAAAGTCTTTAAGAGAGATACTCTCGAAGTGGCCTTTGTTGGAGAGTTGGATGGCAACCTTTACACGGTTGATTTCTTGAAAGAGAGCACATTCCATGCAACTTGTCTAATGGCCAAGGCCGACAAGGGGTGGCTATGGCACCGTCAGCTAGCCCATGTCGGCATGAGGAATCTTCAAGATCTCTTAAAGGGTAATCACATCCTTGGACTAACACATGTCTCTTTTGAGAAAGATCGTGTGTGTAGTGCATGCATAGCAGGGAAGCAACATCAATCTAAGCACCCACCCAAGAATATTGTGTCTACTTCAAGGCCTTCGGAGCTCCTTCATGTGTATCTCTTTGGGCCTCCTTCATGGGATAGTCTTGGTGGGAAAAAGTATGGACTTGTCATTGTTGATGATTACTCAAGATATACATGGGTGTTTTTCCTCAAGTACAAGGACGAGACGAAGATCACTTTCATTGACTTTGCCAAGCAAGCACAACGCAAGTTTGACAAAGAAACCTTGGCAATAAGAAGTGAGATGGATCTGAGTTCAAAAACTATACCTTGGAAGAATTCCTTAGTGATGAAGGGATTGAGCATCAATATTCAGCTCCATACACTCCTCAGCAAAATGGTGTAGCCGAAAGGAAGAACCGCACCCTTGTGGAGATGGCAAGGTCCATGTTGGATGAATACAAGTCACCACATAGTTTTTGGGCCGAAGCTGTCAACACTGCATGCCATGCATCAAACCGGCTCTTCCTCCGCACTATATTGGAAAAGACTCCATATGAGCTTCTAACTGGAAACAAGCCAAATGTCAAGTACTTTCGTGTATTTGGGTGCAAATGTTTCATCCTCAAAAAAAGAGAACGGTTAGGAAAATTTCAATCCAAAACGATTGAGGGTATATTTGTTGGCTATGGATCAAACTCTCACGCCTATAGAGTCTAAAACAAATCCAATGGATGTGTTGTAGAAACTTGTGACGTGGTGTTTGATGAATTTAATGGCTCCCATGGGGAGCAAGTTGATCTAAGTGATATAGGTGAAGAAGATTCTTCTCAAGACATTTTGACCATGGGTGTTGGTGCACTTCTTCCTATGGAACAAGAACCTCATGATGATGAAGAAGAAGATGGAAGTCTCACACATCATCAAACTACTTCAACATCCATACCACCACAAGCTCCTATTGTTCAACCGATACCCTTAGCCCAAGTTGAAGAGGATGATCAAGTTCCTCCTCATGACAATCTTCAAGAACAAGAACAAGGAAGTCCAATCATTGATGATGAACCTCAACAAATGCAATATGAACAAGAAGATCTTCCTCCACACATTAATGATCCATATGTTGAGGATGTGGATGATGGACATGAAGTTGAACCTCGTGAAACCCTTACCTCTATCATGCCACGAGTGGCCGATCGTTTTGATGTTGACAAAATACTCACCGGCATATCGGAAGGTAGAGTCACTCATAAACATTTGACCAACTTTTGTGCTCACTTCTCGTTTGTGTCTAGTATTGAGCCCATCAAGGTACAAGATGCATCGATGGACAACGATTGGCTAGTTGCTATGCAAGAAGAGTTGAACAGTTTTGAACGCAACCAAGTGTGGTCATTATTCAAGAGGCCACCTACCAAGCACAACGTCATTGGAACAAAATGGATCTTCAAGAACAAACAAGATGAGAATGGTGTAATCATCCGAAACAAGGCAAGGTTAGTGGCACAAGGGTACTCACAAGTTGAAGGTTTGGACTTTGGTGAGACCTTTGCCCCTGTTGCCCGTCTGGAATCCATTCGCATCTTACTTGCTTATGCTGCGTTCAATGGTTTTACATTACATCAAATGGATGTGAAGAGTGCTTTCCTTAACGTTCCTCTACAAGAAGAAGTATATGTATCACAACCACCTGGGTTCGTTGATCCCGATCACAAAGACTATGTGTATAAACTTCATAAGGCTTTGTATGGCCTCAAACAAGCACCTCGTGCTTGGTATGATCATCTTAAGAAGTTTTTACTCGATGATGGTTTTGTGAGAGGGGTTATCGATCCCACTCTTTTTACTAAGAGGGATAAGGGCGATTTGATCTTATGCCAAATCTATGTAGATGATATCATTTTTGGTTCTCCTAACATTCATTTGTGCAAGAAGTTTGCGGATTCAATGACCAAGAATTTTGAAATGTCACTCAATGCGGATTTGAAGTTCTTCCTCGGATTTCAAATTCAACAATTTCAAGAAGGAATTTTCTTGTCTCAAGCAAAATACCTCAAGGATATCATAGAGAAGTTTGGTATGTCTGATGCTAGTCCATGTAAGACACCAATGCCAACCAAAATAACACTCACTGAAGACACAAACGGTATCCCTTTCGACCAATCTAAATACCGCTCTATGATTGGTTCATTGCTTTATCTTTGTGCATCTAGACCAGACATCATGTTTAATGTATGCATGTGTGCTAGATTTCAAGTTTGCCCTAGGGAAAGTCATCATAAGGCGGTTAAGCATATTCTTAGATACCTTGTTCACACCCCAAAGTTGGGTCTATGGTATCCCAAGGATGCTAAGTTTGATCTCATTGGGTACACGAATGCGGATTGGGCCGGAGACAAAGTGGATTGTAAGTCCACTTCCGGTGCATGTCAATTTCTTGGACGCTCCTTGGTAAGTTGGTCATCGAAGAAACAAAATTGTATTGCCCTCTCTACCGTAGAAGCTGAATACATTGCTGCCGCCAGTTGTGCAACTCAGTTATTATGGATGAGGCAAACTTTGAAGGATTACAGTATCACCTATAGACATGTGCCTCTCCTATGTGATAATGAAAGTGCCATCAACATTGCTGAGAACCCCAAGGATCATCTCCGCACCAAGCACATTGATATTAGGTATCACTTCTTGAGAGATCATGTTGAGAAGGGTAATATTCATATTGATCACATTGGTACAGATTTGCAACTGGCAGATATTTTCACCAAACCATTGGATGAAGCAAGGTTTTGTCGACTTAGGCGTGAACTTGGTATCTTGGAGCTTGACAACATTACGTGAAATCTAGTACTCATCCATGCATAAACTTAATGTCTTGTCTTGATGTAGGCATATATTTAGGGGGAGACACTCAATCCATGAGTTCTCTCACCCTACATAATGCATAAATTGAACAAACACTCTCAAAGTTATCATAGTTTTCAAACTAGGGTACTTTAATATGATGGAGTCGTGACCATGTGCTCAAAGTTTATATCTTTGTGATACTATGTTCCATATGCTCAAACATGGTGACCTCGGTTACCGCTTGTACAATGCTTATATGGACCCTTCTTCTTAATAATGTTTGGATAATTTATGCATCTTAGCATGGCCTTAGATGTCTTAGGTTGTATTCCTTATTAATCTCATGTAAACTCCTTGGCGGTGTCTATGTCAAATTACTCTTGTTGGCCCCCTCCTTCACATCTTTCCCTCGCGCTTGTCTTCTGTCCAGTGACCGGACATCCGGGTCTCTCGCCGGACATCCGGTCCTCAGCCGGACATCCCGGCCTCAGCCGGACATCCGGGCGCTGCTTCTTTTGCTCTTTATTTTCCACTCGCCGGATATCCGGGCCTTGCCCCGGATGTCTGGCCCGTCGCCCGCAGTCGCATATATCTCGGGAGGGGTGTGGGGTTTGGGGGAAGTTCCTCTTTTTCTTTTGTTCCTCTCCTCATCTCCCCTCATAGCCGCCGCCACTGGGCCCTCGCTCCGGTGCTGCCCCGGCCATCTGCACCAACCTCCAGCCCCGATCTCCTGCTCACGGACACTTCTCCTCCCGATCTACGATTCTATCCAATCCATTTCTTGGGTTGTTGTGAGAATCCCTCGGGAGGGACCCGTGCTTCGTGGGATTCACCGCCGGAGTTTCTCATGGCACGAACCAAGAACTGCGGCCCCAATCGCCCCGAGCCTTCCTCCAGGGGTATGGATGCTATCTCTACTCCATTCTACTCCTATGGTGACCGAAAAAAAACTTAGGTTTTCACTGTCTCATTATCCATTCCAGTTGTTCGCCGGCAAGGCTCAACTGACTCCGATGAGCATGCTCGGCCTAAGAAGAAGAAGGACACCACCGCCAAGAAGAAGAAGCGGGCACTATCCACTAGTCCGTCGGACTCGGATCCTGATGATGCGGACTATGTTGGGGAGGAAGAGGAGGTCTGTGCACCCAAACTCTCCGTTGGTCAGTACAAGCCTGGCACTAGGAGGGCGCCGGTGCCTCAAGTTCGTGGTTCTGCAATGCCCGCTGTCCGTGGTCGTCGCATCTCTATGGAGCTTTCGGACAGTGGAGATCGCTGTCCACACGACTTCAAAACCGTGGGGGCAGCTCAATATCTTACGTTTCGACGGGATGTCAATCAATATGAGATGGTGGCTGATGCGGAGGATCCTCGATTTCGGACTCGAACGCAGCAGGATCTCTATTCCAGTTTTGTCCGTGGGCGTGGACTTGCTCCTCACTCATACTATGATCTCAACTTCCTGCGTGAGAATCCTGACATGTTCCCTAACAATCCAGTCAAGATCATTGATGATATGACCCTTGGTCCCGCAGTGACCTTCAGGTGTGATTGGAATGAAGCTGCCATTCTACAGTTCTATGCCACCTGTTTCTTCGGTCCGGACAACACTTTCACCTGGATGACTGATAACACTACTATGAGCATCACCTATGACAGGTTTGTTCAGATTCTGGGTCTCTCCGGTGTTGGCCATCGCATCCACAACATGGATCCTGAGCACAAGCCCAAAACGATTGAAGCTTGCTTGCCACTTGTCAAACCTACCGCTCAGCTCTCTAAAGCAGAACTTGAATGCCCACTCAACGAGGTATCTATCTTTCGTGCCCCTTACTACATCCTCTATCAGTGTGTGCTCCGCACTCTCTATCCTAATAAGGGAGACCGCTCAAGGGCTTATAACTATTGCATTGACTTGATGGTTCTTATGCATGAAAAACCCACTGAGCCTCTGGACACAGCCCATTTCATTTGGCATGAGATCCGTCTTTGCAGTTTCATTCAGACGCGCTAGTTTCCTCATGCTCCTTTCATTCAGGCTCTGATTGACCACACTGCTCCATTTGAAGTGGTTAAGACTACTGTTCATTCTAGTTGGAAGCCTACTTCTCACATGCAAGTGATGCCTGCTGCTCAGACTGCTGCTCGGTCTCAGTCAAAGAGGCCTACTGGTGGGACTCAGCCCACTGATTCCTCTGCTCCATCTTCATCATCAGCTCCTCGTGGACGCCTTGCCTTGTTCCTCAGCAAGGCTCAATCTGCTATCATGAAGTCAATCACTTTCAGCTGTCAGCAAAATCATGATGTTCAGAAGCGCGTCATCATCTCCAAGAATCAGCTCAAGCAGCGCCTCCGTGTCCGCGGGAGCCCAGTGAGTGATGATGACCCTATTCCCGCGGCTCCATCCACCTCTACCTTCGGTTTTCCATCTCGTGACGAGTTTCCTGAGTTCTTTGATGATCATGATGACATTCGCTAGGAGTGACCGAGTGCATTTAGTCCTTCGCCCCATTTTTACTTGTTGCTCTCAAAGGGGGAGAAGTAGTATCTTAATATGATGTATTAGCTATTTGTGTTAGTCCACCCTATTCGAACTTGTCATGTTGCTTTGCTACTACCTATGCTATTGTATTGATCAAGTGAGACTATGTTGCTACCTATGCTATTGTCTTGATCATGTGAGTCCCTATGATGTTTACCTTGTGGGTATGGATTTTGGTTTTGTCCATGTATTAACATATTCATATCTTGCTCACAATGAGGGGGAGCCAAATACAAATAGTTACATCAACCTACTTTGTACTCTTGCTCTCATATTTGTCAATACTAAGACTATCTATTACAACTGTGATACTACATGTGTGATTGTCATCAACAAACAAAAACGGGGAGATTGAAAGTGCAATCATGCCTTTACATCATGTTTTGATGTTGATGACAATATACATGTAGGGGACTAAAAATGGTTGTTAAGTAAATCTCAGGTGTTAGTCCTCGGCTCATCGTGGTGTGTGGATCAAGGGCATACAAGTGTTTTTACTCAAGAAAGAAGCATAAAAATTGATTTGATATTTGGTTTCTTGAGTATAGGATCCCGCACTATTAAGAGGGGATCGGTAGGGTTAGCTAAAGACTTGCTCAGGTTCCAATAATTCTTTGCTTCAATATAAACTTAGGGTCATACGAAAGAAAAACCATGTGCACATGTTCTGTTCTATTCCATGCCGGATGTCCGGGCTGCACCCCGCATGTCCGGGCCTCTCAGCCATGCCGGATGTCCGGTAATTTCTCCGGATGTCCGGGCCTAAGCTGGTTTGACACTAGTAGGCTTGCACGCTTATGACCGGACGACCGGGCTGCACCCCGGATGTCCGGGTCTCCCAGCCACGCCGGATGTCCGGTAATTTCTCTGGATGTCCGGCTCCCTGTCACTTCGACTCCAGTAGGTATGCACGTTGTTGACCGGATGTCCGGGCCTTGCTCCGGATGTCCGGGCCTTCCCGTGTCACCGGATGTCCGGGCCTGGCTCCGGATGTCCAGCCTCTCTGTTTCTCTCCTGGTTTCTTCCCTGTTCTTCTAAGTATCTTGCCAGCCCGGATGTCCGGACACCCTGCCCGGATGTCCGGCCTTCCCATTTACTTATGATATCACGGCCACATTTGTGCTCACACTATATATAGCTCTTCTTCCCCACGGGAAAGGACTGACCATTCACTTTGAACAAACCCTAGAACACTTCTCACACTCTCTCTCATTCCTCCACACCAAATCTTAGATCCCCAAGGGATTTGAGAGCTTTGGAAAGAAGTTGTCCGATCAAGTGATAGATCCACTTCTCCTCCTTCTTTGCACCCAAGGAATTCGTGATTTGAGCAAGTCTTGAGCAAATCCCCATCGATCTTGTTACTCTTGGAGGTTGGAGACTCCTAGGCGGTAGGAGTCTTTCGGAGAGGAATCGACCTTTGTGATTACCCCTGGATAAGTTTGTGAGGGTTTGGAGATTACCCCAATGTCTACCACTAGTGGTTGAGAAACGCCTTCGTGGTGTTGTCTCAAAGGGAGAATAGGGTGAGCCTTCGTGGCGTTGGTGTGCCTTCGTGGTAACACCCACCTCTTTAATGGTGACGTAGCTTCCCTCCAAGGAAGTGAACATCGGCATACATCCTCGTCTCCCGGAGTTGCGGTTATTCCTAACCCTAACTCTCTACTTGTGGTTACTTGTCTCTTAGCACTTACTTATATCATATTGTGCTTGTTTACTTACATTCTTGGGTTTCTTGTTTATCTTGCTTAACATTTAGTACTGCACTTACAATTGTCAGGCTCACTTTCATATTCCGCATTAGTGCCTAAAATTTCTAAGTAACAATTAAAATTTGTAGTTGTACCTATTCACCCCCCTCTAGGTCCATCTCGATCCTTTCATACCTGCCTCAAGGAGCTTTAGTATCTCCTTTCTTACCACTTCTTTCATCTTAGGATTCAGTCGTCGTTGAGGATCTCTAACTGGTTTAGCATCGGCCTCCAAATTAATTTTGTGTTGGCATAACGTGGGACTAATGCCCTTAAGATCATCCAGAGTATACCAATAGCAGCGCGGTGCTTCTTCAGAGTTTTCAATAATCTTTCTTCTACTTGCTCTGAAAGGTTAGCACTAATAATAACAGGATATATTTTCTTTTCATCAAGATAATCATACTTAAGATTATCAGGTAATGGTTTGAGTTCGAACACGGGATCACCCTTGGGTGGAGGGGGGTCCCCAAGAATTTCAACGGGAAGGTTGTGTTTCATCATAGGTTCTTGTTTAAGGAACACTTCATCTATTTCCCTTCTTTCCTTCATAAACATATCATTTTCATGGTCAAGCAAATATTGTTCTAACGGATCAGTAGGAGGTACGGCAATGGAAGCAAGACCAATAATCTCATCCTTACTAGGTGATTCTCTATCACAAGGTTGTCTACGAAACTTAGCAAAATTAAACTCATGAGACATACCTTCTAAACCAACTGTAACAATATCCTTTTCGCAATCAATCCTAGCATTAACTGTATTCAAGAAGGGTCTACCAAAAATAATGGGACAAAAATCATCTTGTGGGGAACCCAGAACAAGAAAATCAGCAGGATATTTAACCTTCCCACACAAGACTTCAACATGTCTAACTATCCCAACTGGTTTAATGGTATCCTTGTTAGCAAGCTTAATAGTAACATCAATGTCTTCCAATTCAATTGGTGCAATGTCGTGCATAATTTATTTATATAAATCATAGGGTATCGCACTAGCACTAGCACCCATATCACATAAGCCATGATAACAATGATCTCCTATTTTAACGGAAATAACATGCGTGCCTACCATAGGTCTATGTATCTTAGTATCTGGTCTAGCTATATTAGCAGTCTCACCACAGAAATAAATAACATGCCCATCTAAATCATCATCGAAGAGATCTTTAACCATAGCAATACTAGGTTCAACTTTGATTTGCTTAGGAGGTGTATAAGTCCTAGTATTACTCTTACGAACAGCAGTCGAAGTTTTAGCCTGATCCTTTACCCTAACAGGAAAAGGAGGTTTCTCAACATAAGTAGTAGGAATAATAGGATCACCATAAGTGACAGTCTTTTCTTCAACTGCAATAGGTGCAACTACTTTTACTTCAATGGGAGGATTATATTTAAACCACTTTTCTTTAGGGAGATCAACGTGAGTAGCAAAAGATTCACAGAAAGAAGCTACTATCTCAGAGTCAAGTCCATACTTAGCGCTAAATCCACGAAAAGCATTGTTATCCATAAAAGATTTAACACAATCGAACTTAGCTGTCACACCTGACTCCTTACCATCGTCGGAACCCCAATCTTCAGAGTTGTGTTTAATTATTTCCAATAAGTCCCATTTGAAATCAATTGTCTTCGGCATATAAGAACCAACGCAGGAAGTATCGAGCAGGTTGCGATCATTGAGAGAAAGCTGAGCATAATTTTTTTGAATAATCATTTCTCTAGAGAGCACATGATTGGGGCATGAATATAACATTGATTTAAGCCTCCCCCAAGCTTGAGCGATGCTTTCTCCTTTGCGAGGCCAGAAATTATATATGTAACGATCACGATGAATAAGATGCATAGGATAGAACTTCTGGTGAAATTCCAACTTCAATTGTTTATAATTCCAGGATCTCGTATCATCACATAGCCTATACCATGTCAATGCATCTCCCTTCAAAGATAAAGGGAAGACCTTCCTTTTGACAGCATCATCGGGAATACCTGCAAGCTTAAATAATCCACAAACTTCATCCACAAAGATAAGGTGTAAATCAGGATGCAATGTTCCATCTCCTGCAAATGTATTAGCTAGCAGTTCTCTATCATACCCGAAGGAATCTCAAAGTAAATATTTTCAAAAAGTTCAGTAGGTTGAGGAGCAACTCTTTGCTCTTCTGGTCGGGGTGAAGATACCCCGAACAAGCCCCTCAAAGGATTAGTTTCCATAGTGACAAGTAACAGAAAATTTCAGCACACTATATAAATGTTTCCTTACCAAGGCCCACTCACCAAAAGCGCTACACTCCTCGGCAACGGCACCAGAAAAGAGTCTTGATGACCCACAAGTGTAGGGGATCTATCATAGTCCTTTTGATAAGTAATAGTGTCGAACCCAACGAGGAGCAGAAGGAAATGATAAGCGGTCTTCAGTAAGGTTTTCTCTGCAAGCACTGAAATTGTAGGTAATAGATAGTTTTGTGATAAGATAAATTGTAACGTGTAACAAGTAAATAAAGTAAATAAAGTGCAGCAAGGTGGCCCAATCCTTTTTGGAGCAAAGGATAAGCCTGGACAATTGCTTATAATGAGAAAAGAGCTCCCGAGGACACATGGGAATTATCATCAAGCTAGTTTTCATCACGCTCATATGATTTGCGTTCGGTACTTTGATAATTTGATATGTGGGTGGACCGGTGCTTGGGTACTGCCCTTAATTGGACAACCATCCCACTTATGATTAACTCCTATTGCAAGCGTCCGCAAATACAAAAGAAGTATTAAGGTAATCCTAACCACAACATTAAACATATGGATCCAAATCAGCCCCTAACGAAGCAACGCATAAACTAGGGTTTAAGCTTCTGTTACTCTAGCAACCCATCATCTACTTATTACTTCCCAATGCCTTCCTCTAGGCCCAAACAATGGTGAAGTTTCGTGTAGTCGATGTTCACATAACACCACTAGAGGAAAGACAACATACATCTCATCAAAATATCGAACGAATACCAAATTCACATGACTACTAATAGCAAGACTTCACCCATGTCCTCAGTAACAAACGTAACTACTCACAAAGCATATTCATGTTCATAATCAGAGGGGTAATAATATGCATTAAGGATCTGAACATATGATCTTACACCAAGTAAACCAATTAGCATCAACTACAAGGAGTAATCAACACTAGTAGCAACCCACAGGTACCAATTTGTGGTTTTGATACAAGATTGGATACAAGAGATGAACTAGGGTTTTGAGAGGAGATGGTGCTAGTGAAGATGTTGATGGAGATTGACCCCCTCCCGATGAGAGGATCGTTGGTGATGACGATGGTGATGATTTCCCCCTCCCGGAGGGAAGTGTCTCAGGCAGAACAACTCCGCCGGAGCCCTAGATTGGTTCCGCCAAGGTTCCGCCTCATGGCGGTGGAGTTTCGTCTCGTAAGCTTGCCCACAATTTTTTCCAAGGTAAAAGCCCTTATATAGTAGGAGATGGACACCAGAGGGCCACCAGGGGGCCCAGGAGACAGGGGGCGCGCCCAGTAGGCGTGGGCGCGCCCCCCACCCTCCTGGCCAGGGTGTGGGCCCCCTGAGGTATTTCTACCGCTCAATAATTCTTATTAATTCCAAAAACAAGTTTCGTGGAGTTTCAGGATTTTTTGAGCAGTGCAGAATAGGTTTCCAATGTTTGCTCCTTTTCAGCCAGAATTCCAGCTGCCGGCATTCCCCCTCTTCATGGTAAACCTTGTAAAATAAGAGAGAATTTCCATAAGTATTGAGATATAATGTGTAATAACAGCCCATAATGCAATAAATATTGATATAAAAGCATGATGCAAAATGGACGTATCAGTCATCGAGATGAACGTGTGCAGAATTCGGAGGAGACGTACGTTCCCTGCTTGATCGGTCGGAATGAGAAGAAGTTTGACTACATCAACCGCGTTGTCAAACGCTTCCGCTTTCGGTCTACGAGGGTACGTGGACAAACACTCCCCCTCTTGTTGCTATGCATCTCCTAGATAGATCTTGCGTGAGCGTAGGAAATTTTTGAAATTGCATGCTACATTACCCAACAGTGGCATCCAAGCCAGGTCTATGCGTAGATGATATGCATGAGTAGAACACAAAGAGTTGTGGGCGGTGATCGTCATACTGCTTACCACCAATGTCTTATTTTGATTCAGTGGTATTGTTGGATGAAGCGGGCCGGACCAACCTTACATGACCACGCTCATGAGACCGGTTCCACCGACAGACATGCAACTAGTTTTGCATAAAGGTGGCTGGTGGGTGTCTGTTTCTCCAACTTTAGTCGAATCAAATTTGACTATGGCCGGTCCTCGTTGAAGGTTAAAACAACAAACTTGATAAATCACCGTTGTGGTTTTGATGCGTAGGTAAGAACAGTTCTTACTAGAAGCCCGTAGCAGCCAGGTAAAACTTGCAACAACAAAGTAGAGGACGTCTAACTTGTTTTTGTATGGCATGTTGTGATATGATATGGTCAAGAGATGATGTGATATGCGTTGTTGTATGAGATGATCATGTTTTGTAGAAGTTATTGGCAACTGACAGGAGCCTTATGGTTGTCGCTTTATTGTATTAAATGCAAACACCATGTAATTGCTTTACTTTATCACTATGCATTAGCGATAGTTGTAAAAGCAATAGTTGGCGAGACGACCACGATGCTACGATAGAGATCAAGGTGTCAAGCCGGTGATGATGGAGATCATGATGGTGCTTTGGAGATGGAGATCAAAGGCACAAGATGATGATGGCCATATCATGTCACATATTTTGATTGCGTGTGATGTTTATCTTTTATGCATCTTATTTTGCTTACTATGGCGGTAGACTATAATATGATCGCTTACTAAAACTTCAAGGTATAAGTGTTCTCCCTAAGTATGCACCGTTGCGAAAGTTCGTCGTGCTGAGACACCATGTGATGACCGGGTGTGATAAGCTCTACGTTCACATACAATAGGTGCAAGACAGTTTTGCACATGCGGAATACTCAGGTTAAACTTGACAAGCCTAGCATGTACAGACATGGCCTCGGAACACTAGAGACCGAAAGGTCGGACGTGAATCATATAGTAGATATGATCAACATAGAGATGTTCACCATTCAAAACTACTCCATTTCACGTGATGATCGGACATGGTTTAGTTGATTTGCATCATGTGATCATTTAGATGACTCGAGGGATGTCTATCTAAGTGGGACTTCTTAAGTAATATGTTTAATTGAACTATATTTATCATGAACTTAGTCCTGATAGTATTTACAAATTATGTTGTACATCAATAGCTCGCGTTATAGCTCCCTTATGTTTTTGATATGTTCCTAGAGAAAAGTTGAAAGATAACAGTAGCAACAATGCGGACTAGGTCCATGATCTGAGGATTATCCTCGTTGCTGCACAGAAGAATTATGTCCTTGATGCACCGCTAGGTGACAAGTCTATTGCATGAGCTGATGTAGACATTATGAACGTTTGACAAGCTCAGTATGATGACTAATTGATAGTACCATGCTTTACCGCTTAGAACCGGGACTTCAAAAATGTTTTGAATGCCACGGAGCATATAATATGTTCAAGAGTTAGAATTAGTATTTCATACTCATGCCCGTGTCGAGAGGTATGAGATCTCTAACAAGTACTTTGCCTACAAGATGGAGGAGAATAGCTCAACCAGTGAGCATATTCTCAGAATGTCTGGGTACTACAATCACTTGAATAAAGTGGGAGTTAATCTTCCAGATAAGATAGTGATTGACAGAGTTCTCTAATCACTATCACCAAGCTACTAGAAGTTTTTGATGAACTATAATGTCCAAGGGATAACGGAAAAATTCCCGAGCTCTTCGCGATGCTGAAATCGGCGAAGGTAGAAATCAAGAAAGAGCATCAAGTGTTGATGGTTAACAAGACCACTAGTTTCAAGAAAAAGGGCAAAGGGAAAGAAGGGGAACTTCAAAAAAATGCCAAGCAAGTTACCACTCCCGGGAAGAAGCCCAAAGCTGGACCCAAGCCTGAAACTGAGTGCTTCTACTGCAAAGGAAATGGTCACTGGAAGCGGAACTGCCCAAAACATTTGGCGGATAAGAAGGATGACAAAGTGAACAAAGGTATATTTGATATACAGGTTATTGATGTGTACCTTACTAGTGTTCGTAGTAGCCCCTGGGTATTTGATATCGATTTAGTTTCTAAGATTAGTAACTCGAAACGGGAGATGCAGAATGAACAGAGACTAGTTAAGGGCGAGGTGATGATGAATGTTGGAAGCGATTCCAAGGTTGATACGATCACCATTGCACACGCCCTCTACCTACAGGATTAGTATTCAACCTAAATAAATGTTATTTGGTGTTTGCGTTGAGCATGAATATGACTAGATCATGTTTACTGCAATAAGGTTATTCATTTAAGTCAGAGAATAATTGTTGTTCTATTTACATGAATAAAACCTTCTATGGTCATACACCCAATGTCAATGGTTTATTGAATATCGATCGTAGTGATACACATATTCATAATATGTATGCCAACAGATGCAAAGTTGATAATGATAGTGCAACATATTTGTGGCACTGACATTTAGGTCATATCGGTTGAAAGCGCATGAAGAAACTCCTTGCAGATGGGCTTTTGGAATCACTTGATCATGAATCATTTTATGCTTGCGAACCATGCCTCATGGGCAAGATGACTAAAACTCCGTTCTTCGGAACAATGGAGCGAGCAACTGACTTGTTGGAAATAATACATATAGATGTATGCGGTCCGATGAGTGTTGAGGCTCGCGGCGGGTATCGTTATTTTCTGACCTTCACAGATGATTTGAGCAGATATGAGTATATCTACTTAAGGAAACACAAGTCTGAAACATTTGAAAAGTTCAAAGAATTTTAGAGTGAAGTGGAGAATCATCGTAACAGGAAAATAAAGTTTCTACGATTTGATCGCAGAGGCGAATATTTGAGTTACGAGTTTGGCCTTCATTTAAAACAATGTAGAATAGTTTCACAACTCATGCCACCTGGAACACCACAACGTAATGGTGTGTCCGAATGTCGTGACCATACTTTATTAGATATGGTGCGATCTATGATGTCTCTTATTGATTTACCACTATCATTTTGGGGATTATGCATTAGAGACAGTTGCATTCACGTTAAATAGGGTACCGTCTAAATCAGTTGAGATGACACCGTTTGAACTGTGGTTTGGCAAGAAACCTAAGCTATCATTTCTTAAAGTTTGGGGTTGAGATGCTTATGTGAAAAGGCTTCACCCTGATAAGGTCGGACCCAAATCGGAGAAGTGCATCTTCATAGGATACCCAAAAGAAACAATTGGGTACACCTTCTACCACAGATCCGAAGGCAGGATCTTTGTTGTCGAGAATGGAACCTTTCTAGAGAAGGAGTTTCTTTCGAAAGAAGTAAGTGGGAGGAAAGTAGAACTTGATGAGGTAATTGTACCTTCTCTCGAATTGGAAAGTAGCTCATCAGTGAAATCTGTTCCCATGACGCCTACACCAACTAGAGAGGAAGTTAATGATGATAAACATGAAACTTCAAATCAAGTTACTACCGAACCTCGTAGGTCAATCAGAGCATGTTCCGCACCAGAGTGGTACGGTAATCCTGTCCTGGAAATCATCTTACTAGACCTTGACGAACCTATGAACTGCGAGGAAGCGATGATGAGCCTAGATTCCGATGAATGGCTTGAGGCCATGAAATCTGAGATAGCATCCATATATAAGAACAAAGTGTGGACTTTGGTAGACTTGCCTGATGATCGGCAAGCCATTGAGAATAAATGGATCTTCAAGAGGAAGACGGACGCTGATGGTAGTGTTACTATCTTCAAAGCTCGAATTGTCGCGAAAGGTTTTCGACAAGTTCAAGGTGTTGACTACGATGAGATATTCTCACTCGTATCGATGCTTAAGTTTGTCCGAATCATGTTAACAATTGCTGCATTTTCTGAAATTTGGCAAATGGATATCAAAAGTGAATTCCCTAATGGATTTATTAAAAAAGAGTTGTATGTGATGCAACCATAAGGTTTTGTCGATCCTAAGGGTGCTAACAAAGTGTGGAAGCTCCAACAATCCATCTATGGACTGGTGCAAGCATCTCGGAGCTGGAATATACGCTTTGATCAGGTGCTTAAAGCATATGGTTTTACACAGTCTTTTGGAGAAGCCTGCATTTACAAGAAAGTGAGTGGGATCTCTATAGCATTTCTAATATTATATGTGGATGACATATTGTTGATTGGAAGTGATGTAAAATTTCTGGATAGCATAAAAGAATACTTGAATAAAAGTTTTTCAATGAAAGACCCCGATGAAGCTGCTTATGTATTGGGAATCAACATCTATAGAGATAGATCGAGATGCTTAATAGGACTTTCACGAAGCACACACCTTGACAAGATTTTGAAGGAGTTCAAAATGGATCAGTCAAAGAAGGAGTTCTAGCCTATGTTGTAAAGTGTGAAGTTGAGTAAGACTCAAAACCTGACCACGGCAGAAGATAGAAAGAGAATGAAAGTCATTCGCTATGCCTCATCCATAGGTTATGTAAAGTATGCCATGATGTGCACCAGACCTGTTATGTGCCTTGCTATGAGTTTGGTGAGGGGGTATAATAGTGATCCAGAAGTAGATCACTAGATAGCGGTCAAAATTATCCTTAGAGGACTAAGGAAATGTTTCTCGGTTATGGAGGTGATAAAGGGTTCATCATAAAGCGTTACGACAATGCAAGCTTTAACACTAATCTTGATGACTCTGAGGCTCAATGTGGATATGTATTGAAAGTCGGAGCAATTAGCTAGAGTAGCTCCATGTAGAGCATTGTAGACATAGAAATTTGCAAAATACATACTGATCTGAAAGTGACAGACCCGTTGACTAAGCTTCTCTCACAAGAAAAACATGATCACACCTTAGTAATCTTTGGGTGTTAATCACATGGCGATGTGAACTAGATTATTGACTCTAGTAAACCCTTTGGGTGTTGGTCACGTGGCGATGTGAACTATGGGTGTTAATCACATGACGATGTGATCTTTCAGTGTTAAATCACATGGCGATGTGAACTAGATTATTGACTCTAGTGCAAGTGGGAGAGTGAAGGAAATATGCCCTAGAGGCAATAAAAAAGTTGTTATTTTATATTTCCTTATATCATGATGAATGTTTATTATTCATGCTAGAATTGTATTAACCGGAAACTTAATACATGTGTGGATACATAGACAAAACACCGTGTCCCTAGTAAGCCTCTACTAGACTAGCTCGCTAATCAAAGATGGTTAAGTTTCCTAACCATAGACATGTGTTGTCATTTGATGAACGGGATCACATCATTAGGAGAATGATGTGATTGACAAGACCCATCAGTTTTATTGCTATTGCTTTCTTCATGTCATATACATATTCCTTTGACTATGAGATTATGCAACTCCCGGATACCGGAGGAATACCTTGTGTGCTATCAAACGTCACAACGTAACTGGGTGATTATAAAGATGCTCTAGAGGTATCTCCGAAGGTATTTGTGGGTTAGCATAGATCAAGATTAGGATTTGTCACTCCGAGTATCGGGGAGGTATCTCCGGGCCCTCTCAGTAATACACATCATAAGAAGCCTTGTAAGCAATGTGAGTAATGATTTAGTTGCAGGATGATGTATTATGGAACAATTAAAGAGACTTGCTGGTAACGAGATTGAACTAGGTATGAAGATACCGATGACCTAATCTTGGGAAAGTAACATACCAATGACAAAGGGAATAACGTATGTTGTCTTTACGGTATGACCGATAAAGATCTTCATAGAATATGTAGGAGCCAATATGAGCATCGAGGTTCCGATATTGGTTATTGACCGGAGAGGTGTCTCGGTCATGTCTACATAGTTATCAAACTCGTAGGGTCCGCACGCTTAACGTTCGATGACGATTTGTTATTATATGAGTTATGTGATTTGGTGACCGAATGTTGTTAGGAGTCCCGGATGAGTTCACAGACATGATGAGGAGTTTCTAAATGGTTTAGAGGTAAAGATTGATATATGGGACGATGGTATTCGTACACCAGAAGTGTTTCGGGAAGCACCGGGTACTTATCGGGTCACCGGAAGGGGTTTTGGGCACCCCCGACAAAAGATATGGGCTTTATGGGCCAAGAGGGGAAACACACCAGCCACAAAGGGCTGGTACGCCCCCCATATGGGCTGGCCAAATTGGAGGAGGAAAGGGGAAGGAGGAAAGGAAAAAGGGAACAGGATTCCCCCTTGTCCCTCTTCCCTTCCTACTCCAAATAGGAATAGGAAAGGAGGGATGCCGAATTGGGAGGTGCACAAGTAGGATTCCTCCTACTTGGAGCGTCCCCTTGGCTGCCTATCCTCCCCTCCAACCTATATATATGTGGGGGGGGGGCACCGCTAGAACACACACCAACCATTTTTAGCCGTGTGCGGTGCCCCCTCCACAGTTTACGCCCCCGATCATATTAATGTAGTGCTTAGGCGAAGCCCTGCATGGATCACTTCACGATCACCGTCACCACACCGTCGTGTTGATAGAACTCTCTCTCGACACATTGCTAGATCAAGCGTATGAGGGACGTCATCGAGCTGAACGTGTGCAGAATTCGGAGGTGCCGTACATTCGGTGCTTGATTGGTCGGAACGAGAAGAAGTTCGACTACATCAACCATGTTGTCAAATGCTTCCACTTTCGGTCTACGAGGGTACGTGGACACACTCTCCCCCTCTCCTTGCTATGCATCTCCTAGATAGATCTTGTGTGAGCATAGGAAAATTTTGAAATTGCATGCTGCTTCGTTACCCAACATCTCAGGTGGGAGTCGTTAGTCAGAACCATGTAGCCTTGTTGAAAGTGCAATCATGCCCTTAATCATATTTTGATGTTGATGACAACATGCATGTTGGGACTAATCATGTTTATCAAGTCTATCTCAGGATTATGTCTCAAAGGCTGTGTGTGGATCATGACTAGGGACAAATGCATATAACTCAAGATCGGAGATACAAGACATTAGCCTTGGCATTGTTTACGGTTTGTTCTTGAGTATAGGGATCCCGCACTATTAAGAGGGTATCGTTGGATCTAGTGAAAGATTTGCTCAAACCCACCAACTCCAGTTTTTCTCTCCGGACGTCCGGTACTCTACGGACGTCCGATTCCTCTCAGCTGTCCGGACGTCCGGCTCTCTATGGTCGTCCGGTGTTTCTCTTACAGAACGGTATTCACGGATTTCCGAACCCCTCCGGACGTCCGGTCTCCGGATGACCGGCACGTCACGGACGTCCGGTATTTCCTCCACAGAACAATATTTACGGATTTCTGGGCCTCTCCGGACATCCGGTCTCCGGACGACCGGCACGTCTCGGACGTCCGTGTGCTGATTCGTGGCTTATGTGTTCCCAATGGCCGGACGACCGATAACTTTCGGACGTCCGGACATAGTTGTGCCACCGGACGTCCGGTGTTATCCGGACGTCCGACTTCTTCTGTGCACTTAAGTGTCTCAAACGGTTACTTTTTCCACACCCACTATATATAGGCTTCTCCCTTCCACGGGATGAGGTTGACCATTCACTTTGAGCTTGCCAAGAACACTTTTCACTCTCTCTCTCTCTCTCTCTCTCTCAATCCTCTACACCAAATCCTAGATCCACAAGTGATTTAGGAACATTTGAGAGAAATTTTCCAATCAAGTGATAAATCCACTCCTTCCCCTTCTTTGCACCAAAGGAATTCGTGATTTGAGCAAGTCTTGAGATTTTCCCCATCATTCTAATTACTCTTGGAGGTTGAGACTGCTAGGCGGTAGGAGTCTTTCAGAGAGGAATCGACCTTTGTGATTACCCCCGGAAAAGTTTGTGAGGGTTTGGAGACCACCCCAAGGTCTACCACTAGTGGTTGAGAAATGCCTCCATGGTGTTGTCTCAAAGGGACAATAGGGTGAGCCTTCGTGGCATTGATGTGCCTTCGTGGTAACATCCACCTCTATGATGGTGACTAGCTTCCCTCCAAGCAAGTGAACATCGGCATACATCCTAGTCTCCCGGAGTTGCAGTTATTCCTAACCCTAACTTTCTACTTGTGGTTACTTGTCTCTTAGCACTTACTTATATCATATTGTGCTTGCTTACTTACATACTCGTGTTACTTGCTTAGTACTTAGTACTACACTTGGAATTGTTAGACTCACCTTCATATTCCGCATTATTGCCTAAAATTGCTAAGTAATAATTAAAATTTGTAATTGTACCTATTCACCCCCCCTCTAAGTCCATCTTGATCCTTTCAATTGGTATCAGAGCCTTGTGCTCTATTCTTGTGGCTTAACCGCCCTAGAGCGAGATGAACCCCGATGGGACTCCCCTTGTTGCAGATCCGAAGGATAAAGGCGAGGCTTCTTCTGAAGTCAAGTCCTTTACTTCTGAGGATCTGGAACGGGCCCTTGCTAAGCAAAAAGAGGATCATGATGCTTCTCTTGAGGCCTTGGTCCAAATGAGATTAGCCACGTTGTCCACGGTGCTTGCACCACTTTCGGGTGGTGCGACTTCGAGGCCAACTGTGACTGCTCCGTCACTTGGTCAACAACCTCCTAGCAATGATCACTCCGGTGTTCCTTGGCTTTATGCAAGACCTCAGGTTGAGAAACCGAAATATAATCCTCAAGGCAAACCTCCTTTACTTGATTCCACTTCCGATTTTGCCTTGTGGAGAGTTGCTATGCAGGATCATCTTCGATATGGAAACAATGAGATGCTGGAGATCTTGGAGTATGGGTACCATGTGGTTGATCCAAAGAATACTACACCAAGAGAAATTTATGAAAAGAATCTCAATGACGCTGCAACCATGTGTATAAGGAGAGGTATGGTTAAAAAGCAAAGGAAACCGTTCATACACATCACAAGTGCCAAGGAACTATGGGAAAGTGTTATATGATCCAAGACCGACACCTCCACCCTCCGTAGTGCTCAATATGAAATTGCCAAGGGGCAATTGCAAAACTTTTGTATGGAGTAAGGTGAAACTCCCAATCAACTCCTTGAGCGTCTCATGACTCTCACCGCTGACATTGAGTCGTGTGAGTGTGACAAGACACAAGATGGATTCAACATGACTAAGCGATTCCTTGTGGATAATTTGCTTCATGCCCTTGCCCCACATCACCATCAATTGGTGTGGGACATAAGACAACACCATGCCTTCAAGGAAATGACTACAAATGACATCATATCCACCTTCCAACTATTTGAAGAGTCAAAGGCAAATGCCACAAAACATCTTGCCATGCATGGTACTCCAACATCAAAGATCAATCTTGCATTGAAGGCCAAGCATGTATGTGAAGATGAGCAAAGTGAAGAAGAAGAAGAAGATGATGATGATGATGAAGATGGTGATGAGATTGAATCCGATGAGGGCCCTTCATATGAAGACATGGCTCTTTTTGTCAAGAAGTTTAGCGCAGGAAAATTCAAGGGAAGATTTCAAAAGAAGAAAGTAAGAAAATGCTACAACTGTGAAGAAACCAACCACTTCTCGAACGAGTGCCCTTATGAGAAGAGAGAGGATAAACCAAGGTTTCCCAAGACCTTTCACAAGAAGAAGTTGCCAAATCCTTTGAACTCCAAGCTCAAGAAGAGAGATGGGAAAGCAATGGTTGCTCAAGAAGAATCCGATCCAGATGATGTTAGTTGTGTTGCCAGAGTTGCTCAAGACTCTCAAAACACTTTGAGGTTAGTGAACAAGAGTGGTGATGTGGTCACCTACAACTACATGAAAGACTACAAGGGTAACGCCCACAAGTGTCTAATGGCAAAGGTCGTAGTAGAAGATGGAGAGGACCAAAGCTCTCCTGACAAGGTCAAGGTAACCCCACGATCAAATCCTCCTCTTTTCACTCCTTCTACTCCTAGTGATGAGTATCTTGATGTGGATGATAGTTATGAGGATGATGATCTAGATGATCCTATGCATGCTAAACTTAATAAGTTCATGTGCTCCCTAAAAGGAAAGAAGCTCACTATGTTTCGTATGCTTATGGAGATGGTGAGTAAGCACACCATCACCATTAAGGAACTCGAAACCCTCGTCACCGAGGAAAAGGAAAAATGTGAAATCCTTGAGCGGAAAGTCCAATATGAGAAAGCACGAAATGATGAACTATGCTTTAAAATTGGTGCAAACATTGATGTTCATATTAAAGATCTTGCCTCCTTGAAAAAGGCTATTGACTCTTGCGAAGAGTTGATGAATGATAAAAGTAAGCTTGTGAAGTCTCATGCTTCTCTCTCTAAGGATTGTGAGCTTCTATCCGTGTCCCTCAAGACAAAGGAAGAAGAGCTCACCCTTATTACAAAGAGTTTTGAGACGCGCAAACTTACTTATCTTGAAACTCTAGCCCTAGTAGTGATCTAGCATCTATTCTTGAGGAAAATCGCTTCCTCAAGGATCAAATCGAGAAAGGTCTCATGACATGTTCTCAAGGGCAAAAGAACCTTAATGAGGTATTGATCCAACAGAATGAGGTGTTTTCCAAATAGGGAGTCGGGTTTGACCCAAGCACAAGCAAGAAGAAGACGTCCTCTCAAAAGTGCACAACCCCTCTAAAAGAAACATTTGTAAAAGAAGGGCACAAGGAGAAAGGTAAGGTTGTTAGTGGGAAAGCCACAAGGGGCATGCCCGCTCTCAACAAGCCAAAAGAGTTCATGCCTCCATCCTATGTTCTTCGTAAGACTAAGGATGGAGAAGTTTATGCAAAATTTCTTGGTCCTCGAAATGCATTCCGATTCTATGCTATTTGGGTCCCTAAGACCCTTGTGATTAACTTGAGAGGTCCCATTGTAAAATGGGTGCCTCTAACCAAGTCGTAATTGTGTGTAGGTTGCCTTCTCCGGTGGAGTAAAATGGGGATTGATAGTGTAAAAATCATATGACCGGAGATAGCAAATTGCTCTACGATTTCATGGAAGCTATTCAACCATTCATGAGCATTATGTTTGGTGGAGGTTCAAAAGGACAGGTAATCGGGTTGGGCAAGGTGGCTATCACAAATGACATGTCTCTTGCAAATGTCATGCTTGTCCAATCACTTAAATACCATTTCCTTTCTGTTCGCCAATTGGCTTATGTTGGTTATGATACACTCTTTGGACTAATGGATGTGAAAGTCTTTAAGAGAGATACTCTCGAAGTGGCCTTTGTTTGAGAGTTGGATGGCAACCTTTACACGGTTGATTTCTCGAAAGAGAGCACATTCCATGCAACTTGTCTAATGGCCAAGGCCGACAAGGGGTAGCTATGGCATCGCCGGCTAGCCCATGTCGGCATGAGAAATCTTCAAGATCTCTTAAAGGGAGTCACATCCTTGGACTAACCAATGTCTCTTTTGAGAAAAATCGTGTGTGTAGTGCATGCATAGCCGGGAAGCAACATCAATCAAATCACCCTCCCAAAAACATTGTGTCTACTTCAAGACCCATGGAGCTCCTTCATGTGGATCTTTTTGGGCCTCCTTCATGGGATAGTCTTTGTGGGAAAAAGTATGGACTTGTCATTTTTGACGATTACTCAAGATATACATGGGTGTTTTTCCTCAAGTCCAAAGACGAGATGAAGATCACCTTCATTGATTTTGCCAAGCAAGCATAACGCAAGTTTGACAAAGAAATCTTGGCAATAAGAAGTGACAATGGATCTGAGTTCAAGAACTATACCTTGGAAGAATTCCTTAGTGATGAAGGGATTGAGCATCAATATTCATCTCCATACACTCCTCAGCAAAATGGTGTAGACAAAAGGAAGAACCGTACACTTGTGGAGATGGCAAGGTCCATGTCGGATGAATACAAGTCACCACATAGGTTTTGGGCCGAAGCTGTCAACACTGTGTGCCATGCATCAAACCGGCTCTTCCTCTGCACTATATTGGAAAAGACTCCATATGAGCTCCTAACTGGGAACAAGCCAAATGTCAAGTACTTTCGTGTATTTGGGTGCAAATGTTTCATCCTCAGCAAAAAAGAATGGGTAGGAAAATTTCAATCCAAAAAAATTGAGGGCATATTTGTTGGCTATGGATCAAACTCTCACGCCTATAGAGTCTACAACAAATCCAATGGATGTGTTGTAGAAACTTGTGACGTGGTACTTGATGAATTTAATGGCCCCCATGGGGACCAAGTTAATCTAAGTGATCTAGGTGAAGAAGATCCCTCTCAAGATATTTTGACCATGGGTGTTGGTGCACTTCTTCCAATGGAACAAGAACCTCATGATGATGAAGAAGAAGATGGAAGTTTCACACATCATCAAACTACTTCAACACCCATACCACCACAAGCTCCTATTGTTCAACCGATACCCTTAGCCCAAGTTGAAGAGGATGATCAAGTTCCTCCTCATGACAATCTTCAAGAACAAGAACAAGGAAGTCCAATCATTGATGATGAACCTCAACAAATGCAATATGAACAAGAAGATCTTCCTCCACACATTAATGATCCATATGTTGAGGATGTGGATGATGGACATGTAGTTGAACCTCGAGAAACCCTAACCTCCATCATGCCTCGAGTCGCTGGTCGTGTTGATGTTGACAAAATTCTCACCGGCATATCGGAAGGTAGAGTCACTCATAAACATTTGACAAACTTTTGTGCTCACTTCTCGTTTGTGTCTAGTGTTGAGCGCCTCAAGGTACAAGATGCATTGATGGACAACGATTGGCTCGTTGCTATGCAAGAAGAGTTGAACAGTTTTGAACGCAACCAAGTGTGGTCATTAGTCAAGAGGCCACCTACCGAGCACAACAGCATTGGAACAAAATGGGTTTTCAAGAACAAGCAAGATGAGAATGGTATAATCATCCGTAATAAGGCAAGGTTAGTGGCACAAGGGTACTCACAAGTTGAAGGTTTGGACTTTGGTGAGACCTTTGTCTCCGTTGCCCGTCTTGAATCCATTCGCATCTTACTTGCTTATGTTGCTTTCATTGGTTTTACTTTACATCAAATGGATGTGAAGAGTGCTTTCCTTAATGGTCCTCTCCAATAAGAAGTATATGTGTCACAACCACCTGGGTTCGTTGATCCCGATCACAAAGACTATGTGTATAAACTTCATAAGGCTTTGTATGGCCTCAAACAAGCACCTCGCGCTTGGTATGATCATTTTAAGAAGTTTTTACTCGATGATGGTTTTGTGAGAGGGGTGATCGATACCACTCTTTTTACTAAGAGGGACAAGGGTGATTTGATATTATGCCAAATCTATGTAGATGATATCATTTTTGGTTCTCCTAACATTCATTTGTGCACGAAGTTTGCGGCTTCAATGACCAAGAATTTTAAAATGTCACAAAATGCGGATTTGAAGTTCTTTCTCGGATTTCAAATTCAACAATGTCAAGAAGGAATTTTCTTGTCTCAAGCAAAATACCTCAAGGATATCCTAGAGAAGTTTGGCATGTCTGATGCTAGTCCAAGACACCCATGACAGCCAAAATTGCACTTACTTAAGACACAAATGGTATTCCTTTCGACCCATCTATTTACCGCTATATGATTGGTTCACTGCTTTACCTTTGTGCATCTAGACCATACATCATGTTCAGTGTATGCATGTGTGCTAGATTTCAAGCTTCCCCTAGGGAAATTCATCATAAGGCGGTTAAGCATATTCTTAGATACCTTGTTCACACCCCAAAGTTGGGTTTATGGTACCCCAAGGATGCTAAGTTCAATCTCATTGGGTACACGAATGCGGATTGGGATGGAGATAAAGTGGATCGTAAGTCCACCTCCGACGCATGTCAGTTTCTTGGACGCTTCTTCGTAAGTTGGTCCGTGAAGAAACAAAATTGTATTGCCCTCTCCACCGCAGAAGCTGAATACATTGCAACGCCAGTTGTGCAACTCAATTACTATGGATGAGGCAAACTATGAAGGATTACAGTAACACCTATAGACATGTGCCTCTTCTATGTGATAATGAAAGTGCCATCAATATTGCTGAGAACCCCAAGGATCATACCCGCACCAAGCACATTGATATTAGGTATCACTTTTTGAGAGATCATGTGGAAAAGGGTGATATTCACATTGATAATGTTGGTACAGATTTGCAACTAGCAGATATTTTCACCAAACCATTGGATGAAGCAAGGTTTTGTTGACTTAGGCGTGAACTTGGTATCTTGGAGCTTGACAACATTATGTGAAATCTAGTACCCATTCATGCATGAAATTAATGTCTTGTCTTGATGTAGGCATATATTTAGGGGGAGACACTCAACTCATGAGTATCCTCAGCTATGAAATCCATAAAAAGAACAAACGCTCTCAAAGCTACCATGTCATCTAACTATGGTGCTTTCAATGATGGAGTAGTGATTATGCACTCAAAGTTCCAATCTTTCCGTGCCATGTCACGTATACTCATATATGGTGGCAGTAGCCACCACTCTTGTCAATTAGAAAAATATATGAGCGGTATATGTTTTATAATTATTGGCATAGGATACTCGTTGCTTAACAGATTATACCTTTGCACCTTACTATGTACTGTAATCATCATATCCACATCATGGTTACTAGGAAAAATAATTGCACCCTACTCCTCTCAAAAATTCTTATATGCTTCCGGACGTCCGCTATGTACCGGACGTCCGTAAAATTCTCTCTGGTATCATATTTCCGGTTGTCCGGCCTATCCGGACGTCCGTTAAATTTTCCCTGGCCCACGCGCCGGAAGTTCGTAGTTTCCCGGTCGTCCGGACTTTCTCTGGCACCGAATGTCCGTCGAACTCCCATCGTCCGTAAAAAGCCTTCTGGTGTCCTCAGGCCGGTCGTCCGGTCTATCCGGTATTCCGTTAATTTTTGCCTGGCCCAGGCACCGGACGTCCGAAGATCTCCGGTCGTCTGGACATTTCTCAGGCTCCTATATATAGCGCGGGGTGCGTTTCAGGTCAGTGTACCCTAATCTGTTCGCCCCTCTCCTCTGTTCCCCACTGCCGCCGTCCCTGTCTTGCGGCTCCTCGCCACAGCCGTTCGCCGCCCGGGCCCCTCGTCGTCGCCACGCCACTCGGGTCGCCCCTGTCCCCGGCGCGGCCCGTTGGAGGATTCTCTCCGGTCGTCGTCCTCCTCCCCGTTCTTCACTTCGAGGTAGCACCCATCTCTTCTTCTCTCATCCATCAATTCGTTGATCTATGGTGGTGGGTTTTGATTTGGGTTTCCCTCCTCTTCTAGGTCGGAATGGTGAAGCCCAAGAGCACTGCTCGCAAGGACCCCCCATCTGGGTCGTCTCGTCCCTCCCATCACGGTGACTCCGACGATTCCCAAGAATGGGCTCGTCCTAGGAAGCGTGTACCTCCACCTCGCCGCTCTCCAAGCGAAGACTCGTCGAAGGGCTCTGACTATGAAGATGAGCTGTCTCATATGGAGAGAGGAGAGCATGTCCCTGTTCGCACCACTGCTCCCAAGCCGGGGACTCGGCAGCCCACCTTCCAGCCTCCACCTCCTCCGGTCCAACCTCACGGTGATGCTCGTCATATCTCGCTTGAACCTCCTTTACCACACGGCTGTCATGTTAAGCGGTTCAACCTGGTTCCCATTGCCTCCTATCTTAAGTTGTGTCATGATGTTGATCAATTTACGATTGCTCGTGACTCTAGGGACAATCGTTTTCGCACTAATGTCAAAGCTGGAATTTTTACCACTATCATCATTCCTAAGGGTCTTTCTCTGCCTCTGTGCATTTATTTAGAGCATATTCGCACTCATTCGGAAAAATAATCTGGGGCTATTGAGCTCATTGAGTCCTCCTATCTTGCTGCCCCATTTACATTTCAACATGACTTTAACCAAGCCGCCATTCATCAATTTTATGCCACATGTTTCTTCGGTCCAAATAACACTGTTACTTGGATGACCTCCAACACAAAGCTCTCAACTTCCTACTCTCAATTTGTTGTTGCCCTTGGTTTTCCCGACACCGGGTTCAAAATTCACAATGATGACCCTGACCATAGACCCAAGGGCCCTGATGCATGTGCTGATCTTATCAAACCCATACCCCAACTGAGTAATGATGAGAAACATAAGGGTTTTAACCAAGTTTCCATTTGGCGTGCTCCTTTCTATCAATGTGTCATTGGCACCATTTATCCTAAGATGGGTGACAAGGGGTCCTGCAGTAGCTACTGCATCGATCTCATGCATCGCCTCTATGCGTCTCCGAAAGGGAAGATCAATATGCCTCATTTTCTATGGCATGAGATTCGCCTCGCTTCTTTTTAGCACAAGCGGTCCTTTCCTCATGCTCCCTTTCTTCAGGCATTCATCGAGAGTGTGGCCTCGTTTCCTATTGTCCGCACTCATTTGCATGAGAGATGGGTCATTCCCCCTCACATAACTATGTTCCCAGGACTCTTCCTCTTCTGCTCATCCGCACCGCACTGGTGCTAGCATCCCTCATTCTGCTCCCTCCAGATCTGCACCCTTTGGTCGCATTGCTCGCTTTCTAGGGAAGGCCCACTCTGCCTTGATGAAGGCTGTTACTTTTAACTGCTCCCAAAATCACGATGTTGTCACGCACCTTATCACCTCCAAGAATGCTCTGAACACTCATCTGAGAGACTCCGGAGTGTTCGATGTGAGTGATGACGACCGTTTTCCTGATGAGCCACCTTCTGATTTTGGTTTTCCCACGGGTCCTGAGTGGGCTGACTTCTTTGACGAGGCTGGTGGCAGTGGTGCACATGATGATGATGATGATGTTCTCTGATGCGGTTATGACCGCCCCCCCTTTTGAGTATTTGATGCCAAGGGGGAGTAGGAACTATGCGATTCAATGATATTAGCTTGTAATCGAACTCATTGTTAAGTTTTTTATTAGCTTGTATAGAACTCATGTTACGGGATTTTAGAGACTTATGTTCTATGCTATGAGTGATGAACCTATATGGAGCTTATTGTCTTAATTATCGTGTGTATGAGATTTGGTTTTGTTGGTATCGTATTGAGGGGGAGCTCTCTTCATGTTTATTCTTTATGATATCATATTGAGGGGGAGCTCTCTCCATGCTTATTCTTTGTTTATTGAGCTCCACAACAAATCCTTTTGATTTTTTATGTGTGTGCATATATGTTGTCATCAACTACCAAAAAGGGGGAGATAGAAAGTGCAATCATGCCCTTAATCATATTTTGATGTTGATGACAACATGCATGTTGGGACTAATCATGTTTATCAAGTATATCTCAGGATTATGTCTCAAAGGCCGTGTGTGGATCATGACTAGGGACAAATGCATATAACTCAAGATCGGAGATACAAGACATTAGCCTTGGCTTTGTTTACAGTTTGTTCTTGAGTATAGGGATCCCGCACTATTAAGAAGGGATCATTGGATCTAGTGAAAGATTTGCTCAAACCCACCAACTCCAGCTTTTCTCTCTGGACGTCCGTACTCTACGGACGTCCGATTCCTCTCAGCTATCCGGACGTCCGGCTCTCTATGGTCGTCCGGTGTTTCTCTTACAGAAAGGTCTTCACGAATTTCCGAACCCCTTCGGATGTTCGGTCTCCGGACGACCGGCACGTCTCAGACGTCCGGTATTTCGTCTACAGAACAATATTTACGGATTTCCGGGCCTCTCTAGACGACCGGCACGTCTCGGACGTCCGTGTGCTGTGTGCTGATTCATGGCTTATGTGTTCCCAGCGGCCGGACGACCGATAACTGTCGGACGTCCGGACATATTTGTGCCACCGGACGTCCGACCTCTTCTGTGCACTTAAGTAGCTCAAACGGTTACTTTTTCCACACCCACTATATATAGGCTTCTCCCTTCCACGGGATGAGGTTGACCATTCACTTTGAGCTTGCCAAGAACACTTTTCACTCTCTCTCTCTCTCAATCCTGTACACCAAATCCTAGATCCACAAGTGATTTAGGAACATTTGAGAGAAATTCTCCAATCAAGTGATAGATCCACTCCTTCCCCTTCTTTGCACCAAAGGAATTCGTGATTTCATCAAGTCTTTAGCTTTTCCCCATCGTTCTTATTACTCTTGGAGGTTGGAGACTCCTAGGCAGTAGGAGTCTTTCGGAGAGGAATCGACCTTTGTGATTACCCCCGGAAAAGTTTGTGAGGGTTTGGAGACTACCCCAAGGTCTACCACTAGTGGTTGAGAAACGCCTCTGTGGTGTTGTCTCAAAGGGAGAATAGGGTAAGCCTTCGTGGCATTGGTGTGCCTTCGTGGTAACATCCACCTCTCTAACGGTGACTAGCTTCCCTCCAAGGAAGTGAACATCAGCATACATCCTTGTCTCCCGGAGTTGCAGTTATTCCTAACCCTAACTTTCTACTTGTGGTTACTTGTCTCTTAGCACTTACTTATATCATATTGTGCCTGCTTACTTACATACTCGTGTTACTTTCTTAGTACTTAGTACTACACTTGCAATTGTTAGGCTCACCTTCATATTCCGCATTATTGCCTAAAATTGCTAAGTAATAATTAAAATTTATAATTGTACCTATTCACCCCCCCCCTCTAGGTCCATCTCGATCCTTTCACTTGTGTCGTCGCGTGCCCAATTACCCTCACTGTCGGAAGATGGGTGCTGCGTGAAAACGTGGTGAAAGTCAAAGAGGGCATCACCACGTCACATCTTTACAAGGGACAATCTTTGATGTACGAGCAATGTGCACCCATGTGTGCCCTTCGTCATTGTCATGGGCATATATCATAGGTTGTTGTAGTGACGTCAAAGCTTCCTCTATGCTTATATATTGGCCCTGAGGGGCACTGAGGGAGTCCTGGATTAGGGGGTATCCGGACAGCCGGACTGTGTACAACGTCCGGACTATTGAAGCGTGAAGATACAAGACTCAAGACTTCGGCCCGTGTCCGGATGGGACTCTCCTTTGCATGGAAGGCAAGCTTGGCGATCCGGATATTGTGTTTCCTTCCTTGTAACCGACTCCATGTAAACCCTAGCCCTCTCCGGTGTCTATATAAACCGGAGAGGTTGGTCCTTAGAAGGCCGATCACAATAACAATCATACCATCATAGGTTAGCTCTTAGGTTTGGCCTCTACGATCTCGTGGTAGATCTACTCTTGTACTACCCATATCATCAATATTAATCAAGCGGGAAGTAGGGTTTTACCTCCATCGAGAGGGCCCGAACCTGGGTAAACACCTATGTCCCTTGCTTCCTGTTACCATCAACCTTGACGCACAAATCGGGACCCCCTACCCGAGATCCGCCGGTTTTGACACTGACATTGGTGCTTTCGTTGAGAGTTCCTCTGTGTCGTCGCTGTCAGGCTCGATGGCTCCTTCAATCATCATCAACAACACGGTCCAGGGCGAGACTTTCCTCCCCGGACAGATCTTCGTGTTCAGCGGCTTCGCACTGCGGGCCAATTCGCTTGGCCATCTGGAGCAGATCGACAGCTACGCCCCTGGCCATCAAATCAGGTTCGGAAACCTGAACTACACGACGGATATCCGCGAAGACTTGATCCTCGACGGATTCGGGCCACCGCCAGGAGCACCGGATAGTCACGACGAGCATGGCCTGAACCTACTGTTGGACAACGCTCGGGATATCACCCCTGCAGTAGCCCTGGACTCAAATCCGGAGTAGACTGCGTTGCCTGGGGACGGAGGGATGGACCCCGCCCCGCGGGTCGTACCCTCGTCGGCGGTAGAGCCGAACACAGGCCTCCCTTCTAAGGAAGTGACTCCGGACCCCCAGATTCATGTCCGGATGTAGGTTCCAGTCCGCGCGTTCCTGAGCCCGCCGAGCCTGGTTGGGCTCTGGTAATGGAGTTCACCGCGACGGACGTCTTTCAGCACTCGCCCTTTGGTGACATGCTGAACTGATTGAAGTCTCTCTCTTTGTCAGGAGACTCTGGGCCGAACTATGTCCGGCTTGAGTGGGAAGCAGACGACGACGGAATTCGTTGCCCACCCACCACCCACTTAATTGCCACGGTCGATGATTTAACCGACGTGCTTGACTTCGACTCCGAAGACATCGACGGTATGGATGACAATGCAGGAGAACTATAGGAGCCACCACTCACAGGGCGGTGGACGACCACCTCCTCATATGATATATATATGGTGGACACTCCGAAGGAAACTAATGGCGACGAGGCAACGGAGGATATCCCCTCGAGAAGAAAAGCAAAGCACGGGCGTCGTCGGCGCCGCTCCAAGCCCTGCCACAACAATACCGACCTTGGAGACGAAAGTAATCCGGATGGCACCGAAGAAGGATATGACCCTGACCAGCCCGCCTTCGAGCAGGCTGAACATGATGATGAGCAGGTCAGCCCAGAAGAACAGGCGACAGATGGATACCCGGAGGAGGACAACTACCTGCCCCCCTCCGAAGATGAGATTAGCCTCGGTGACAACGAATTTGGCGTGCCTGAGGACCCTATGGAGCAGGAGCGCTTCAAGCGTAGGCTTATAGCCACTGTGAGGAGCCTGTAGAAGAAGCAGCAGCAACTCCAAGCTGATCAAGACCTGCTCACAGATAGATGGACTGAAGTCCTGGCAACCGAGGAATACGGACTCGAGCGCCAAACGGCTGACCGTCCACCTCGTGGCTGGGATAAAACGGGATATAAGCTCGAATACCAGCCTGCACCCCCACGCCGATACACTACGGCCCAGGGCAACAGGCAAGACCTGCAAGATATTCTGGAAAACAAAGCAGGACAGCCAAGATCGATCTACGGATCGCGGGGGCGCGCCCCGGCGCGCGACGATGATCGTCGCGTCGGATACATCATCAACAAATCCAGCCGGGCCGAACATAGCAACCCAGACCAATTCGAACTGCGTAGCCATATAGCCCGGCACAGAGGCGCCGCACACCCCCTCTGCTTCACCGACGAAGTGATGGATCATGAATTCCCAGAAGGGTTCAAACCTGTAAACATCGAATCATACGATGGCACAACAGACCCCGCAATATGGATTAAAGATTTCCTTCTCCACATTCACATGGCCCGTGGAGATGATCTACACGCCATCAAGTATCTTCCCCTTAAGCTCAAAGGACCAGCCCGGCATTGGCTAAACAACCTGCCAGCAAATTCCATTGGCAGTTGGGAAAACCTGGAAGACACATTTCTCGACAACTTCCACGGCACATATGTGCGACCACCGGATGCTGATGACCTGAGCCACATTACTCAACAGCCCGGAGAGACAGCCCGGAAATTCTAGACTCGGTTCCTAACTAAAAAGAACCAATAGTCGACTGTTCGGACGCCGAAGCCCTGGCGGCTTTTAAGCATAATATCCGTGACGAGTGGCTCGCTCGACACCTCGGCCAGGAAAAACCCAAGTCCATGGCAGCTCTCACAACACTAATGACCCGCTTTTGTGCAGGTGAGGACAAATGGCTGGCTCGCAGCGGCACCACACCACATTCCGGCACTTCGGACGGCCGTGATACTAACAGCAAGCCACGGCGCAACAGACACAAGAGACGGAACACCGGTGATAGCACTGAAGACACGGCAGTCAACGCCGGATTCAGCGGATCTAAGTCCGGTCAGCGGAAAAAGCCGTTCAAAAGAAATAATCAGGGACCGTCTACTCTAGACCGCATACTGGAGCGCTCGTGCCAAATTCATGGCACACCGGACAAACTAGCCAACCACACCAATAGGAACTGCTGGGTGTTCAAACAGGCCGGCAAAACAAACGCCGAAAACTAGGACAAGGGGCTGCACAGCAGCGATGTCGAAGAGCCCCGGCGTCCGAACACGGCGGGACAAAAGAAATTTCCCCCCAGGTGAAAACGGTCAACGTGATCTACGCCACCCACATACCCAAGAGGGAACAGAAGCGAGAACTACGGGACGTTTATGCGATGGAGCCAGTCGCCCCCAAGTTCAACCCATGGTCAGCTTGTCCGATCACCTTTGACCGTAGGGATCACCCTACTAGCATCTGTCACGGCGGCTCAGCCGCATTGGTCTTAGACCCAATCATCGACAGATTCCACCTCACGCGTGTCCTTATGGACGGCGGCAGCAGCCTGAACCTGCTTTATCAGGACACAGTGCGCAAAATGGGCATTGACCCTTCAAGGATTAAACCCACCAAAACCACCTTTAAAGGTGTAATTCCTGGAGTAGAGGCCCGTTGTACGGGCTCTATAACATTGGAAGTAGTCTTTGGATCCCCGGACAACTTCCGGAGCGCAGAGTTAATCTTCGATATCGTCCCTTTCCGTAGTGGTTACCATGCACTGCTCGGACGAACCGCATTCGCTAGATTCAATGCGGTACCACATTATGCATACTTCAAGCTCAAGATGCCAGGTCCGCGCGGGGTCATAACAGTAAACAGAAACATGGACCGCATTCAGAGCATGATTAGCAGTCCGGCCTCCGCTCAAGCCCCATCAAAATAGCATTCAGGCCACGCGTACACAATTACGCACTCAAGATACCATGGGCATGGGCAGAGGCGCATCAACGACTCAGTCAACAGTGCGGGTAACCACCAAATACCCTCATAATCTTTCCCTCTTACCTTTCAGGACATCGCTTTAGTGTAGCATCCTCAGAAGAGCCGTATTGCCGGACTTACATAGGAGAGACATCCAAGGAGGCAACAGACGCTATGCGCAGAAGGAAATACCCAGGTGGAATCTATTTATGATCATTATACCTGCCTTATCTATCTGTACACAGCATGTCCCTGGATAGGACATGTCAAATAGTCCTATTTATCTCCGCTTAATGCATCCATTGTAAACATACGCTTAAACATATTATTCGTCAATGGGAGATCATATATAGCGTCAGCTTATTATTCTTATTCGAGCATTTTTTTCTCTTATAAATATTTATTTGATATTGCATCCGTACACCTTGGTACGGCCAGTTGGCCAGGGGCTTCTCATGGCGCCCCGTAATATGGCAAGTAAAGTCCGAACACTTTTAACAGTGCGGCACCCCGAACTTATAGCACTATATGCATCAGCTCCGAATCATGTCTTGGGTCTACAGTTGGGATAGCCCGGCTCCCTTGTTTTGGTGCCTTACGTTCCATTATATCGGCTAAGGTAGCGTAGGGAGAACTACTGCGATTGTGTCCCAGTTCTTCCGGATGAGCACCTTAGTAGAGAAAGCCGAAAACTGACCGGCATGATGTGGCGAGAGCTGGTCGCTGTTTGAGAGGTCTTAATATCCTTAATGATTTTCCGCTTTAGGCGATAAGTTGGCTTCGTCCGTTCTAGGCATATGTAGCACCCCAATTCGGCCTTCCGGATTCTAGGGGCTTCGCCGAAATTTAAAATTGTAGACTTCTATGGCTAAGTGAAAGTTATAAAGCCGCATAGTCTGATTGCCTTGTTCGCTGCGCCGAACACCTCCTAAAGGGACCAAACATTTGGATAAAGAGTGTCCGGGTTTTCCACGAACACCCCAGTACTAGTTACGTGGGGGTGAAAGCCGACGACTGGTCTACTTTCAGAATTTTATAAACAGCCACACAGAAGGTAATATTTTACGTGATTGCCTTTGTCTTTAATTTACAAACATGACAGAAGTGAATTCATTCAAAAATGGTGTCCTTGGTACATTCACAGTCCACGAGACGAGCACCCTTCATAATGCCATCATAGTACATCTCGGGATGGCGATGTGCCTTACCCTTCGGCGGCCCGTCCTTGACCAGCTTCTCCACATCCAGCTTGCCCCAATGCACCTTGACACGGGCAAAGGCCCGGCTTGCACCCTCGATGCAAACGGATCGCTTGATCACTTCAAGCCGCGGGCAGGCAACCACCATCCGCTTGATCAGGCCAGAGTAGCTACTGGGCAGGAGCTCACCAGGCCGCATCGGGACTATGAAATCTTTCATAGCCAGTTCGGCCGCCCTGTGGAGTTCGACCAACTGCTTCAGTTGGTCACTCAGAGGCATTGGGTGTTTGGTCCCAGCATACTGGGACCAGAACAACTTCTCCGTTGAGCTCCCCTCCTGGGCATGATAGAACTCCACATCGTCTGATACGCTGCGTGGCAGATCTGCGAATGCCCCTGGAGAGCTTCGAATTCAAGTAAGTAAAAGAGACACCTCCTCCACATGTTTGCTTTGCATAAACAACTTCTTACCCGCTGCTATCTTCTTGGCCTCCTGATTTTCCTGTTGTACCTTCTCGGCTGCGGCCTTGGCGTCTTTTATACTCACAAGGGATTTCACAAGCTCGGCCTCTTTCATCTTCAGGTCACGCTCCACGGACTCGTACTTCTTACCGAGGTCCCGGAGCTCTTGCTGTACCTCACCCACTCTTCCATTTTGCTTCTCGCGCTCCTTACATTCCGAGGCCGCCTTGTCTTCGGCCTCGGACAACGCTTTCTTCAGGGACGCCACTTTGGCGGCGGCCCCTGTTACACAGTCACGACGCTTTGGCGTTAGACTAACCAATTTTGCCTATCTTTAAATACATAAGAGCGGGGAATCGCTTACCTTTATTCTCCTCGAGCTGCCTCTTTGTGAGGCGGATCTCTACTTGCACCTGCTCCAGGTCCCGCTATAGTTCGGCAACCTCGGCGGTGCGGGCAGCAGTGGCAAGCAGCACAGCCTGCTTATCCACAACAACACTTGTTATTAAACTCCTACGGATTATAATTGACCCTCCGTTTGGCTTTTCCTTCCGAACACCAAACAGAGTATTAGGGGCTACTACCTATCGGGTGGTAATTTTGCACATATTTATTACTTACCTCAAAGCCTGTCAGGAGGCTGGTGCAAGCTTCGGTTAGTCCGCTTTTGGCGGATGAAACCTTCCGAATCACCATACTCATAAGAGTACGGTGTTCTTCATCCATGGAAGTGCCGCGAAGCGCTTCCAGCAGACAATCTGGCGCCTCGGGCACAACGGAGGTCCTCGATGCAGACGGCTCGCCCTCCCTAACGAGGGGCTGTCCGCCTGAGTTCAGAACCATTGAAGGTTCCGGGATAGTGTTCGGCTGAGAGCCCGGCCTATTATGGATCTCATCGACACGATCCGCGGGAATCTTGAACCCCGCGTGTCCAAAACCTGGGACCCCGCCTCGGGGCGTCTCCAGAGTCGCCCCCCCCCCCCGCTCTGGGAGCTTTCGGGACAACACCTCTGTGTCATCCGCAGGCTGAGGAGTAGTGGCTGTCGGAAGCGAATTCATCTCCAAATTGCTCAGGGACCCGGAGGAAGATACCTCGGGGTGAGCCCTGGCCGGACTTCATATATGTTCGGCATTATAAATACGAAAACTATAAAGTGAAATCATGATAGAATGCGGACACTTACGATCGCACTGCGGGCTTCCCCCTGGGCAGCCACCCCTCCTCGCTATGAGCGACCGCGGCAGTATAGTCCGGAAGGGACACCTTTCCCTTCTTGGATGCCCCAGCCTCCCCTTCCGGGGCGGCTTTTCTCTTTATCTCCTCCCTAGCACGGGGAGGTAGAGTTTCTTCTTGGTTCCTTCCACCTCCGCGGGAGGAATCTGTCTCGTCGTCATCAGACAATAGGGGTATGATGGCCTTACGCCGAGGGCCTTTTCCGGCCCCTTGGTCCACTTCCCCGGGCCCCTCATCCTTTCGGATGGGGCGTCTTCTTCTTCTTACTCCTCCCCTTCGTGGGAGGAGTGCGCCTCATCGTCTTAGGACGAGGCCTCTGGCACAACCTTACGACGGAGACCCTTTCGGGTCCCCGGGGCCTTCTTTTCGGCCTTCTTCTCCGGCACCTTGTACGGTGCCAGGACCAGCATCTCCGTCAGGAGAGCATCAGCTGGGCCTTCTGGCAACGGAGCCGGACAGTAAACCTGCTCCGCTGTCTCCACATAATCCTGAAGCAAATATGCATAACTACTTAAGGCTCTCCCATGAATATATTGGGAAGAACCGGGTCTGGTGGTAGTCTAAGAACTCACCTGACTAGGAGCCATCGCGACGTGAAGCCCGCGGTCCTCGGATGTGGGAGGAGGTACTTCAGAGGCCTTGAACAGCACCTTCCATGTGCCTTTGTGCATCATGTCATAGAGCTTCCGGAGCGTCTGGTGTTCGGCCGGGACGAACTCCCACAGATTGAATGCCCGCCTTTGGTAGGCAGGATCCGGTGAACGAGCATGACTTGGATCACGTTGACAAGCTGAATGTTCTTGTCCTTCATGCTTTTGATGCATATCTGGAGTCCGGTCAGCTCCGTAGAATCGCCCCAGGCCAGGCCCTTCCTTTCCCAGGAGGTGAGCCGCATGGGGGTTCTGGATCGGAACTCGGGGGCCGCTGCCCAGTTGGCACCGCGCGGCTCGGTGATGTAGAACCACCCCGATTGCCACCCTTTCATGGTCTCCACAAAGGAGCCGTCGAGCCATGTGACATTAGGCATCCTGCCCACCATGGTCCCTCCGCACTCCGCTTGCTGGCCGCTCACGATTTTCGGCTTCACGCAGAAGGTTTGCAGCCACATGCCGAAGTGAGGCCTGATGCGGAGGAAGGCCTCACATACGACGATGAACACCGAGATGTTGAGGACGAAATTTGGGGCTAGATCGTGGAAATCTAGCCCATAGTGGAACATGAGTCCGCGGACGAAGGGGTGAAGTGGAAACCCCAGTCCACGGACGAAGTGGGCGACGAACACGACCCTCTCGTGGGGTCCTGGGGTCGGAATGACCTGCCCAGAGTCCGGTAGACGGTGCGCAATGTCTGCGGCCAAGTATCCGGCCGCCCGAAGATTTGTGACATGCTTCTCCTTGACGGTGGAAGCCACCCACTTGCCTCCTGCTCCAGACATGTTTAGTTGTACGGAGAAGACTTGGGCTTGGGAGCTGGAGCTCCAGGGGGCAAAAGTGGGCAAGGGAGAAAGGAGGCGTGGGTAAAAATGAGGAAATCTTATCCCTTTATAGAGGCGCCGAAAGCAGTGCGCCTCCCCACTTGCCCGTTGGGAATCGCTTGCTTCCCAAGCGCCACGATTGATGGCGTGGTGGGATTACCCATACCTGTATTGATGAGAATCCCATGATTAAGGGGACATGATCCCTGCTTTGACAAGACGTGTCAAAGAAACCGCCTCGCAATATGCGTTGTAGCTGGTTGTGGGAAAACGGTTTAAATAATGATCCGCCCGTAATAACATATCGCGTAATCAGAAAAAGTTGTCAGCAGGTTGCATTTGTGAAATATCATTCTCTCCATAGCGGTGTGAAAAGATCATTTTGTGGATCCGAACACGATTCAAGTGTTGGATAATTACTTCGGAGTATTCGGAGAAGGAACCCGCCTTGCAATGCCGAAGACAATACTGCGTGCCAGACTCATCGTCATTGAAGCCTGGTTCAGGGGCTACTAAGGGAGTCCTGGATTAGGGGGTATCCGGATAGCCGGACTGTGTACAACGTCCGGACTATTGAAGCGTGAAGATACAAGACTCAAGACTTTGGCCCGTGTCCGGATGGGACTCTCCTTTGCGTGGAAGGCAAGCTTGGCGATCCGGATATTGTGTTTCCTTCCTTGTAACCGACTCCATGTAAACCCTAGCCCTCTACGATGTCTATATAAACCGGAGAGGTTGGTCCTTAGAAGGCCAATCACAATAACAATCATACCATCATAGGCTAGCTCTTAGGGTTTAACCTCTATGATCTCGTGGTAGATCTACTCTTGTACTACACATATCATCAATATTAATCAACCAGGAAGTAGGGTTTTACCTCCATCGAGAGGGCCCGAACCTGGCTAAACATCTGTGTCCCTTGCTTCCTGTTACCATCAGCCTTGACGCACAGATCGGGCCCCCCTACCCGAGATCCGCCGGTTTTGACACCGACAGGCACCACCACTAACCCAAAGCTGTAACAAAAAACCTTCTCGGGCAGTTTTGCTAACCAGTGAGCGTGCCCGGGTGGGGTTTCCTAGTTTAGGAGCCATGACAGTTGGGATGTGCCTGCCCATGGGCCCGAGCACCCAGTCCCTAGGGGATATGAGGGTCAAACTCACCCCTGATCATGGATTCAAGGGACGTCGACTTTTGTATCTCTGACAATCATGAACTTGGAAGTGATCATTCACCTCTTGTTCACACTAGAGGGGAAGTTAAAATATAATGAAAAATAAATGATTTCATCATATTAATTTTCTGGCATGAAGCATCACAATAGTTCTAGTGTGCCTTTTAGAGCTATGACATTACGCTGATCACTGCTACTTGTGAGCTACGTTGGGATTTCGTCAAAGAGGAGAGGATGATGTACTAAAGTAGAGATAAGCATTCCCCACAATTAAGAACCAAGGTTATCAATCCAGTAGGAGAACCACAAAGATCCTCATTAGCAGCACCCGCACACTCAAAAGCAAATACTTGCACCCAACGCAAACAAGGGGCTGTCAATCCCCTCAGCAGTTATTTGCAAGGATCAAATCTAGTAGTGGTAGATAGATAAAGTAAATTGCAAAATAAAATTGCAGCAAGGTATTTTTGGATTTTATATATGATAAAAGTAGACCCGAGGCCATAGTTTTCACTAGAGGTTTCTCTCTCAAGCACATAACATATGGTGGGTGAACAAAGTACTGTTGGGCCATTGATTGAAAAGCGCATTGTTATGACGATATTCAAGGCAACGATCATGTATATAGGCATCACGTCTGAGACAAGTAGACCGACTCTTGCCTGCATCTACTACTATTACTCCACCCATTGACCGATATCCAGCATGCATCTAAGTTATTAAGCTATAAATATGGAGTAACGCCTTAAGCAAGATGACATGATGTAGATAAAGTAAACTCAAACAATATGAATAAACCCATCTTTTTATCCTTAATGGCAATAATACAAATACGTGTCATGTCCCTTTCTGTCAATGGAATTGAGCACGGAAAGATTAAATCCATCACAAAGCAACTCTCCCATTGCAAGATAAATCAATCTAGTTGGCCAAACTAAACGGATAGGTTGGAGAGAAATACAAAGCTACAACAATCACGCATAAAAGAATTAAGAGAAGACTCGATTAATATTCATGAATAATCTGATCATAAACCCACAATTCATTAGATCCCAACAAACACACCCAAAAAGAAGATTATGTCGAATAGAACTCCAAAAAGATCAAGGAGAACGTTGTATTTAAGATCAAATAGAGAGAAGAAGTCATCTAGCTACTAGCCATGGACCCGTAGGTCTGTGGTAAACTACTAGCACATCATCGGAAGGGAAGCAAGGATGATGTAGAAGTCCTCCGTGATCGGTCCCCCATCCAGCAGAGTACTGGAGAAGGCCTCCAGATGGGATCTCGGAAGAACAGAAACTTGCGGCGGCAAAAAAAAGTGTTTCTGTGGCTCTCTGATGTATTGGGAATATCTAAGAATTTATAGCGGTGGAATTAGGCCAAGATGTGCCACGAGGGGCCCACAAGCCCAGGGTGCCCCCCAGGGTTCGCCTAGTGAGCTTGTCACTCCCTCATGGCTCATCTAGTCTTCTCCTGAACCTTATAGGGTCTCGCTTGGTCTAGAGAAAATCGTCAAGAAGTTTCCTAGTGTTTGGACTTGGTTTGGTACTGAATTCCTGAAAAGCCAAAAAATAGCAAAAAAATAGCAACTGGCACTGGGAACTAGGTTAATAGTTTAATCCCAAAAATTATATATAATTGCATATAAAACATCCAAGATCGATAATATAATAGCATTGAACAATAAAAAATTATAGATACATTGGAGATGTATCAAGCAACCCCTAGCTTAATTCTTGTTCGTCCTCGACTAGGTAAATGCTAAAAATAGAACTTTTGATGTGGAATGCTACCTAACATGTCTATCATGTAATCTTTCTTTTATGGTATGGATATTTAGATCTGAATGATTCAAAGCAATAGTCTATATATTGGACATAAATACATCAATACTCAGGCATACTAATAAACAACATGACTTTCAAATTAAAAATCCTAAATAACAATATCTGTTGGTGTAATATCTGCCTACCTGTGTTTTGGAGATTGTTGACAGAAACAGGTATGGTCTGATTTGTTTGCTAGTGCATACAAAGACAAATAGTTCATACAGAACCGAAGAGAATGTTGTCTCTGGTGCCAAGTTCGAGCAACTTCACCAAAGTGTATCTGCGTTGCAGTGAAGAACGATCTATATCTATCGAGGTCATGAAGATGAGAAAATTGATGTGAAGGAATTAACCCCTCGAAGATTTACTGCTGAAGCAAAGCATGTGTTTCGGTATGGCCTTCCGAAGGAATTGACTGCAGCGAATGGAAGTCGAAGACACAGTGCAGACGTAGTACTCATTTTGTTGTTCTTATTTCATTTATTTGAGTCATAGGACCTCCGTACTGTTGATGACCCACAAGTGTATGGGGTCAATTTTAGCCCTTTTCGATAAGTAAAGAGTGTCGAACCCAACGAGGAGCAGAAGGAAATGACAAGTGGTTTTTGCTACCTCTTGAGCACTGGGTTGGTTTTCCCTTGAAGAGGAAAGGGTGATGCAGCAAAGTAGCGTAAGTACTTCCCTCAGTTTTTGAGAACCAAGGTATCAATACAGTAGGAGGCTACACGCAAGTCCCTCGTACCTACACAAACAAACAAGAACCTCGCAACCAACGCGATAAAGGAGTTGGCAATCCCTTCACGGCCACTTGCGAAAGTGAGATCTAATAGAGATAATAATAAGATAAATATTTTTGGTATTTTTATGATATAGATTGAAAAGTAAAGACTGCAAAATAAAGTAGATCGGAAACTTATATGATAGAGAATAGACCCGGGGGCCATAGGTTTCACTAGTGGCTTCTCTCAAGATAGCATAAGTATTACGGTGGGTGAACAAATTACTGTCGAGAAATTGATAGAAAAGTGCATTGTTATGAGAATATCTAGGCATGATCATGTATATAGGCACCACGTCCGCGACAAGTAGACCGACTCCTGCCTGCATCTACTACTATTACTCCACACATCGACCGCTACCGAGCTTGCATCTAGAGTATTAAGTTCATGAGAATAGAGTAACGCATTAGGCAAGATGACATGATGTAGAGGGATAAACTCAAGAAATATGATATAAATCCCTTATTTTTATCCTCGATGGCAACAATATAATACGTGCCTTGCTGCCCCTGATGTCACTGGGAAAGGACACCACAAGATTGAACCCAAAGCTAAGCACTTCGCCCATTGCAAGAAAGATGAATCTAGTAGGCCAAACCAAACTGATAATTCGAAGAGACTTGCAAAGATAACCAATCATACATAAAAGAATTTAGAGGAGATTCAAATATTTATCATAGATAAACTTGATCGTAAACCCACAATTCATCGGATCTCGACAAACACACTGCAAAAAGAGTTACATCGAATAGATCTCCAAGAAGATCAAGGAGAACTTTGTATTGAGATTCAAAGAGAGAGAAGAAGCCATCTAGCTAATAACTATGGACCCGAAGGTGTGTGGTAAACTACTCACAACTCATCGGAGAGGCTATGGTGTTGATGTAGAAGCCCTCCGTGATTGATTGCCCCTCCGGCGGAGCACCGAAAAAGGCTCCAAGATGGGATCTCCCGAGTACAGAAGGTTGCGGCAGTGGAAATAGGGTTTCATGGTGCTCCTGGATGTTTTTGGGGTACATAGATATATATACGCGAAGGAAGTCGGTCAGGGGGAGGGGCCCATGAGGGTGGGGGCACGCTCACCCCCCTAGGGCACGCCTCTCTGCCTCGTGGCACCTCGTTTGCTTCTTGACGTCCACTCCAAGTCTCCTGGATAGCGTTTGTTCCAAAAATAACTCTCCCGAAGGTTTCATTCCATTTGGACTCTATTTGATATTCCTTTCTTCGAAACACTGAAATAGGGAAAAACAGCAATTTGGGTTGGACCTCCGGTTAATACGTTAGTCCGAAAAATAATATAAAAGTGTATAAATAAGCCCATAAACATAAAAAACGGGTAATATAATAGCATGGAACAATCAAAAATTATAGATACGTTGGAGATGTATCAAGCATCCCCAAGCTTAATTCCTGCTCGTCCTCGAGTAGGTAAATTATAAAAATAGAATTTTTGATGTGGAATGCTACCTAGCATATTTCTCAATGTAATTTTCTTTATTGTGGCATGAATGTTCAGATCCAAATGATGCAAGATAAAAGTTCATATTGACATAAGAGTAATAATACTTCAAGCATACTAACAAAGTAATCATGTCTTCTCAAAATAACATGGCCAAAGAAAGTTATCCCTACAGAATCATATGTTCTGGCTATGCTCTGTCTTCATCACACAAAATATTTAAATCATGCACGACCCCGGTTTTAGCCAAGCAATTGTTTCATACTTTAGTATTTTCAAACTTTTTCAATCTTCACGCAATACATGAGCATGAGCCATGGACATAGCACTATATGTGGAATAGGATGGTGGTTGTGGAGAAGACAAAAAAGGAGAAGATAGTCTCACATCAACTAGGCGTATCAACGGGCTATGGAGATTCCCATTAATAGATATAAATGTGAGTGAGTAGGGATTGCCATGCAACGGATGCACTAGAGCTATAAGTGTATGAAAGCTCATCAAAAGAAACTAAGTGGGTGTGCATCCAACTCGCTTGCTCGCGAAGACCTAAGGCAATTTGAGGAAGCCCATCATTGGAATATACAAGCCAAGTTCTATAATGAAAAATTCCCACAAGTATATGAAAGTGACAACATAGGAGACTCTCTATCATGAAGATCATGGTGCTACTTTGAAGCACAAGTGTGGAAAAGGATAGTAACATTGTCACTTCTCTCTTTTCTCTCATTTTTTTGGTGGGCTTCTTTGGCCTCTTTTTTTATTTGGGCTTCTTTGGCCTCTTTTATTTTTCATAAAGCCCGGAGTCTCATCCCGACTTGTGGGGGAATCATAGTCTCCATCATCCTTTCCTCACTTGGGACAATGCTCTAATAATGAAGATCATCACACTTTTATTTACTTACAACTCAAGAATTACAACTCAATATTTAGAACAAAATATGACTCTAAGTGGATGCCTCCAGCGGTGTATGCAATGAATCAAGAGTGACATGTATGAAAGAATTATAAATGGTGGCTTTGCCACAAATACGATGTCAACTACATGATCATGCAAAAGCAATATGGCAATGATGATGCGTGTCATAATAAATAGAATGGTGGACAGTCGCATGGCAATATATCTCGGAATGGCTATGGAAATGCCATAATAGCTAGGTATGGTGGCTGTTTTGAGGAAGGTATATGGTGGGTGTATGGTACCGGCGAAAGTTGGGCGGCACAAGAGAGGCTAGCAATGGTGGAAGGGTGAAAGTGTGTATAATCCATGGACCCAACATTAGTCATGAAGAACTCATATACTTATTGCAAAAATCTACAAGTTATCAAAACAAAGTACTACACGCATGCTCCTAGGGGAAGGGTTGGTAGGAGTTAACCATCGCGCAATCCCGACATCCACACATAAGGAAGACAATCAATAAATAAATCATGCTCCAACTTCATCACATAACGGTTCACCATACGTGCATGCTACGGGAATCACAAACTTTTAATACAAGTATTCCTCAAATTCACAACTACCCAACTATCATGACTCTAATATTACCATCCTCATATCTCAAAACAATCATTAAGCATCAAATTTCTCATAGTATTCAATGCACTCTATATGATAGTTTTTATTATACCCAACTTGGATGCCCATCATATTAGGACTAATTTTATAACCAAATCAAATACCATGCTGTTCTAAAAGACTCTCAAAATAATATAAGTGAAGCATGGGATATCAATAATTTCTACAAAATAAAACCACCACCGTGCTCTAAAAAGATATAAGTGAAGCACTAGAGCAAAACTGTCTAGCTCAAAAGATATAAGTGAAGCACATAGAGTATTCTAATAAATTCTGATTCATGTGTGTGTCTCCCAAAAGGTGTGTACAGCAAGGATGATTGTGGTAAACTAAAAAGAAAAGACTCAAATCATACAAGATTCTCCAAGCAAAACACATATCCTGTGGTGAATAAAAATATAGCTCCAAGTAAAGTTACCGATGGATGAAGACAAAAGAGGGGATGCCTTCCGGGGCATCCCCAAGCTTAGGATTTTGGTTGTACTTTAATTTTACCTTGGGGTGCCATGGGCGTCCCCATGCTTAGGCTCTTGCCACTCCTTATTCCATAATCCATCAAATCTTTACCCAAAACTTGAAAACTTCACAACACAAAACTCAACAGAAAATCTCACGAGCTCCGTTAGTGCAAGAAAGCAAACTACCACTTTAAGGTACTGTAATGAGCTCATTATTTATTTATATTGGTGTTAAACCTACTGTATTACAACTTCTCTATGGTTCAATTCCCCCGATACTGGCGATAGATTCATCAAAATAAGCAAACAACACACGAAAAACACAATCTGTCAAAAACAGAACACTCTGTAGCAATCTGTAACTTTAGAATACTTATGGAACTCTACAAATCCTAACAAAATAGGAAGTCCTAGGAAATTTGTCTATTAATCGTGTTCAAAAAGAATCAACTAAAAATCACGTTTGTGTGATTTACTAAAATTATTCTCGTGCGCGCTAAAGTTTCTGTTTTTCAGCAAGATCACATTAACTATCACCCAAGATGATCCTATAGATACTACTTGGCACAAACACTAATTAAAACATAAATCCACATCTGAATAGAGTCTAGATGAATTACTTAATACTAAGCAGGAGCAAAAAGTAAAGAACGAAAATAAAATTGGGTTGCCTCCCAACAAGCGCTATCGTTTAATGCCCCTAGATGTTCCTGGATGTTTTCGGGGTATGTAGATATATATAGGCGAAGGAAGTCGGTTAGGGGAGCCACAAGGGTGGGGGTGCGCCCACCCCCCTAGGGCACGCCTCCCTACCTCGTGGCCGCCTCATTTGCTTCTTGACGTCCACTCCAAGTCTCCTGGATTGCGTTTGTTCCAAAAATGACTCTCCCGAAGGTTTCATTCCGTTTGGACTCCGTTTGATATTCCTTTTCTTCGAAACACTGAAATAGGCAAAAAACAGCAATTTGGGTTGGGCCTCCGGTTAATAGGTTAGTCCCAAAAATAATATAAAAGTGTATAAATAACCCCATAAACATAAAAAACGGGTAATATAATATCATGGAACAATCAAAAATTATAGATACGTTGGAGACGTATCAGTTTTCAGCAAGGTAATGTCTGCAAGTGCTAAAGTTGTAAGTAACAGAGTAGTTTGGTAGAAAGATAATTTGTAACGAGCAAGTAACAATAATAGTAACAAAAGTGCAGCAAGGTAGCCCAATCCTTTTGAGGCAAAGGAGAGGCCAAAACGGTTTCTTCTTATAAGCAAAGTGTTCTTGAGGGTACACAGGAATTCATCTAGTCACTTTCATCATGTTGACTTAATTCGTGTTCGGTACTTTGATAATTTGATATGTGGGTGGACCGGTGCTTAGGTTCTGTTCTTACTTGAACAGACCTCCTACTTATGATTAACCCTCTCACAAGTATCTCCAACTACGAGAAAAGTATTAAGAATAAATTCTAATCATAGCATTAAACTTTTGGATCTAATCGGTCCCTTACGGAATAGCGCATAAACTGGGGTTTAAGCTTCTGTCACTCTTGCAACCCACCATCTAATAACTACTCCACAATGCATTCCCTTAGGCCCAAATATGGTGAAGTGTCATGTAGTCGACGTTCACATGACACCACTAAGAGAATGGCAACATACATACCATCAAAATATCAAACATATATCAAGTTCACATGATTACTTGCAACATAATTTCTCCCATGACCTCAAGAACGATAGTAACTACTCACAAATGATAAACATGCTCAATATCAGAGGGGTATTGAATAGCATAATGGATCTGAACATATAATCTTCCACCAAATAAACAATATAGTAATCAACTACAAGATGTAATCAACACTACTAGTCACCCACGAGCACCAATCTATAGTTTGATACAAAGATTGAACACAAGAGATGAACTAGGGTTTGAGAGGAGTTGGTGCTATGAAGATGTTCTTGAAGATAACCCTCCCCAAGATGGGAGAGTTGTTGGTGACGATGATGATGATGATTTCCCCCTCCGGGAGGGAAGTTCCCCCGGCGGAATCGCTCCGCCGAAGGGCAAAAGTGCTCCTGCCCAAGTTCCTTCTCGAGGTAGTTTCGCTTCATTCCGAATGTCCTCTCCTTATTTTTTCTAGGTAAAAATGACTTATATGCCAGAAGATGGGCACCGGAGGTGGGCCGAGGAGGGCAGCACCCACCAGGATGCGCCTGGGCCTCCTGGCACACCCAGGTGGGTTGTGCCCACCTGGTGGCCCTCCTCTAGTACTTGTTTGCTACAATATTCCTTAAATGTTCCATAAAAAATCCTTGGGGAGTTTCAGCTCATTTGGAGTTGTGCACAATAGGTAGATTGATGTAGCTTTTTAGGCCCAGATTTCCAGCTGCCAGAATTCTCCCCCTTGGTGCATACCTTGCATATTATGAGAGAAAAGGTATTAGAATTACTCCAAAAAGCAATATTATACAATAAAACAACATAAATAACAGTAGGAAAACATGATGCAAAATGGACGTATCAACTCCCCCAAGCTTAGACCTCACTTTTCCTCAAGCAAAAACCGAAATCGAAAAACATGTCCACATGCTTAGAGAGAGAGAGAGAGAGGTGTCGATAAAAACAAAAATACGGACATAGAAGCATCACGTGACTTATTATAACAACAACAAACTTCAATATCAAACTTTTATCATTGCACTTTTATCATAGACTTCTCATGAACAAGTGACAATTCATCATAACATTGAAGTATAAAGTGTAAACTCTATTGTAAATCAACAAACTATGTTCTGAGTCAACTTTGCAACTACAATTCATCATATTTTTAGGAAGGGTCACGTATCAGTGTCTTTAGGCAAGTCCACATACTCAACCATCATTTAGTCTTCTATGATTTCTAACACTCACCACGTACACATGAGCAAAACGTTTCAATCGGACACAAAGAAAGATAGGGGCTTATAGTTTCGCCTCCCAACGCATTCACCTGAAGGGTGATGTCAACAAAAATAACTTTTGCCACCCATATTCAACTGGACATATGTGCCTAGATCTTTCCTCATCAGATGATGCTTGCCAAAGGAGAAAAATAAAAGGAATAGAGGGAAAAACTTTGACTCTTGCACAAAAGTAAATACATGAAAGTAAAAGATAGGCCCTTCGCAGAGGGAAGCAGAGGTTGCCATGCGCTTTTTGTTTGTATGCTCAACCCCTTAGTGCAAGAGAACGTCACGTTATATTGCCCCTTGTGATGGCAACCTTTATGATGCAGTCTGTCGCTTTTATTCTTCACCATCACAAGTTCGTACAACGCTCAATTTTCCCTTACACTAAATGATCTTACATTTTTATAAGCAATTTTTATTGCCCTTTTTGCACCAATGCCAACTTACTTGAAGGATCTTACTCAATCCATAGGTAGGTATGGTGGACTCGCAAACAAGATTGGGTTTAAGGGTCTTGGAATCCAAGTAGTATCTCTACTTAGTGCGGAGTTTTTGTCTAGCAAAGATAGGGGCAAGCACCACATGTTGAAGGATCTATGACAATATGACTTCTATGTGAATAGGAACAAACATAAATCATTAAGTTGTCTTCCTTGTCCAACGTCAACAATTCTGGCTTATAATATTTTGTTGGGTGCTCACAATCACAAAAGATTTCCATCATAGTGTATTTATATGTGAATCTTCTCTTCCGTTAATAATTCTTTCATGTGTTGCATCTTTGACCAATGCTATGTTTGTCAATCTACAATAAAATTTTCTACTTATACTTTTCCTTGTGTAATGTCATCACTTACCATAAGATTAGCATATGATCTTTTTTTCTTTTTTTCCTTTCTTTTTATTGAAACAAGAGAGTAAATAAGGCAAAACTCAAACTAAATTCTATTATATATCTTGCACACGATTACAAGGATTGATCACTAAGCAAACACAGAAAAAGCAAGGATTGAACTAATCATCTAATTGAAAAACATAGCCATGGATCGAACTAAGAAAATAAAGGCAAAAGATAGTCGAGATTGATACAATACCGGGGCATCTCCCCCAAGCTTGCCGGAAGCCAAGGGGAGTCCCATACCCAATACTCAGTTTTCTTTTGGTGGTGATGAAGTAGATGGTGGTTTCTTGTCTTTCTTCCTCAGCTTACGCTTGAGGACGAAATTCTCATCTCTCAGTTCTCGGATCTCCCACTCAAGCTCCAACACCTTTTTGCATAAATCTTGCTTATTTTCCTGCAAGAGACGAAAAAGGGATACACGGGATCTTAGGCCTCTTTGCTTTATTGGGGAGACTTCAGTTCTTAAATTCGACGTGCATGTCCCCAGGTTGGGGCAATGGAACTTCATCCTCCTCCAAGCTTGTCTCCTCCTTCCTCTTAGGATCAATGTCTTCTTCTTCCTCCGAGGTCAAGCCATAGTGTGCTACATTCCCATAGACTTTGGGTTTTGCGATGAGGTCAGTGATACGTCTCCAACGTATCTATAATTTTTGACTATTCCATGCTATTTTATTATCAATCTTGGATGTTTTATAATAAATATATAGTCATTTTATATCATTTTTGGTACTAACCTATTGACATAGTGCCAAGTGCCAGTTGCTGTTTTCTGCATGTTTTTTACATTGCAGGAAATCAATATCAGAAGGGGTCCAAATACCACACCAATTTATGATGATTTTTTATGGACTAGAAGGAACACAATGGGCCCTGCTTGCACCTGGGGGGAGTCCCGAGGAGGGGACAACCCACCTGGGAGCGCCAGGAGGCCCAGGCGCGCCCAGGTGGTTGTGCCCACCTCGGATGCCCCCTGGACCGACTCTTTGCTCTATAAATACCCCAATATTCCATAAACCCTAGGGGAGTCGATGAAATATTCATCCAGCCGCCGCAGAGTCGAGAACACCGAGATCCAATCTAGACACCATCATGGAGGGGTTCACTACTTCCATTGGTGCCTCTCCGATGATGCGCGAGTAGTTCTTTGTAGACCTTCGGGTCCGTAGTTAGTAGCTAGATACCTCCTCTCTCTCTCTTGATTATCAATACAATGATCTCTTGGAGATCCATATGATGTAAGTCCTTTTTGTGTGTGTTTGTTGGGATCTGATGAACTTCGAGTTTATGATCAGTTATATCTTTTTATATCCATGAAAGTTATTTAAGTTCTTTGATCTCTTGTACACGTGATCTCTTATAGCCTTGTATTTCTTCTCTGATATTTGGGTTTTGTTTGGCCAACTTGATCTATTTATCTTGCAATGGGAAAAGGTGCCCGATTGTGGGTTCGATCTTACAGTGCTTGATCCCAATGACAGAAAGGGAACCGACACCTATGTATCATTGCTACTAAGGATAAAAACACGGGATCCATATCTGCCGCAATAGATAAACGGATCTTGTCTACATCATGTCGTCATTGTTATTGCATTACTCCTTTTTTCCATGAACTTAATAGACTAGATGCATGCTGGATAGCGGTCGATGTGTGGAGTAATAGTAGTAGATGCAGGCAGGAGTCGGTCTACTAATCTTGGACGTGATGCCTATGTAATAATGATTGCCTGGATATCGTCATGATTATTTGAAGTTCTATCAATTGCCCAACAGTAATTTGTTCACCCACCATTTGCTATTTTTCTCAAGAGAAGCCACTACTGAAACCTACGAGCCGGGTCTTCTTTCTCATATATTTGCCTTGCGATCTACTTTTTCCTTGCGTTTATTTTCAGATCTATTAAACTAAAAAACACAAAAATACCTTGCTACAATTTATTTGTTCCGCGATCTATTTATCCTATCTACAAATTTACCTCACGTCATTTGCCTATCTTGAGGCACCATACCCTGAAAGGGATTGACAACCCCTTTAACACGTCGGGTTGCGAGGTGTTGTTCTTTGTGTGCTGGGGCTGTTTACGTTGTGTTGCTTGGTTCTCCTACTGGTTCGATAACCTTGGTTTCATATATGAGGGAAATACCTACCACCGTTGTGCAGCATCATCCCATCCTCTTTGGGGAAAAAACCGACATTGCTTCGAGCGACATCAAAAGCAATTTATGGCGCCGTTGCCGGGGAGGATCAAGTCAAGATAGTATCCCGGCCACGTGCCCATTCTGGCGCCGTTGCCGGCGAGGATCTTCAAAATAACCAGGTTCCTAATCATAAATCTCATCTCCTTGCAATTTACATTATTTGCCTCTCGTTTTCCTCTCCCCCACTTCACAAAAAATTGCCCTTTTATTCGCCTCTCTTTTTCCATTCGCCATTTTCTTGTCGGATCTATCCTTTGCTTGCAATCATGAGTGATTTTGGTATGGCACAAATATATGATGGCCTAACTCCTAAATTAGGACGTACGGGCAATCTGGATGCTAAAACTTTTATCTTGGGGCAAGGGAATGTTATGGGAAAAGAACGTATTCAAGAATTTTTCAATTGTGTTGGGAATCTAAGTCTTGATGATGCTCCTATACTTAAAACTACTAGATCTTATGTGGATGCTATTTCAGCACTAGTTCTAAAACTTGAAAGTAAATTTATTTGTACCCATCCTACTTTGCAAAGATTGTTTTTTGAGCTCCCTGACATAAAGAATCCTAGGGCCTAAATGTTGGCCACCCTCGTTCTTATAAATGAATTTGACTACATAATACGGGAAGCTAGGGAAATCTTTGATTTTTATGGTATGAATCGTGAAAAACCCATGATAGATGAAATTCTTTACAATAGTGATTATGCACTAAGGCATCTGCTTGGGGATAATAAGATCTTTGATGAGAATCTTAAAAAGGAGGTCCCCGTTCTAGATATAATCCAACAAGTTTTTAATAATGTTAATCAACACTACTCTTGGATTATTGCGGGTAATCAATGGGGCTATGATGAAAACCAACTGAGAAATGCTAAAGTTTCCATGGATACTATGTTTTATGTTGTGTTGACAAAACCCCATGATGAAAATACCTCTAAAAAAATTAATAAGAAAAAGTATGACAAAAATTAGATCCTTGCTTTATGCCTAGCTAAGGGCATAAAACTATAGCGCTTGTTGGGAGGCAACCCAATGAATAAAATTTATTTTGCTTTTTTCTTTATGTTCTTGGGTGTTAGCACAATTATTCTACTGTTATGATTGTGTTTTTTGTGTTTTAATTAGTGTTTGTGCTAAGTAAAGCCTTTAGGATCTTCCGGGGTGATAGTTGTTTGATCTTGCTGAAAAAGACAGAAACTTTGTGCTCACAAAAATAATTATCATAAATCACAGAAAATAGCTTTTACTCTAATTCGTTTTCCAGAAGATTAATATAAAAATTATTTTGGTCTTCCTAATTTGGTAGAATTGTTAGAGTTACAGAATTATTCTAAAGTTCCAGATTACTATAGACTGTTCTGTTTTGACAGATTCTGTTTCTTTGTGTTGTGTGCTTATTTTGATGGCTCTATGGTTTTATTTGATGAGTTTTTTGCCATAGAAAAGTTGGAATACAGTAGATATAATACAAAAACAAAATAAGAATTGGTTTGACACATGTACTTATAGTAGTGGTTTGCTTTCTTTTACTAACTGATCTCACAAGGGTTTTGTTGAGTTTTGTGTGATTGAAGTTTTCAAGTTTTGGGTTATCTCACGATGGATGAAAGAAGGATAGAAGAGCCTAAGCTTGGGGATGCCCCGGCATCCCAAGATATTATCCAATAATGAACAACCAACTAAGCTTTGGGATGCCCCCGAGCGGCATCCCCTCTTTCTTCTAACGACCATCGGTATTTTACTCGAGACTATATTTTTATTCGTCACATGATATGTGTTTTTCATGGAGCGTCTTGTATGATATGTGTCTTTTCTTGTTTTATTTTGTGTTTTAAGTCATCAATCCTTGCTGGACACACCTATTTGAGAGAGCCAAAATTATGTCATGACTTGTTAGAATTTCTCTCTATGCTTCACTTAAATTTTTATGAGCAATGGACTTGCTCTAGTGCTTCACTTATACATTTTTGAGCACGGTGTGCTTATTATTTTTGGACAAATTCTCTCTTGCTTCACGTAGATTAATTTGAGAGTTAGTAAAATTTTGAAGAAATTCTCTCTTTCTTCACTTAAATTATTTTTAGAGAAAGAAAAAAATGTTATGATCATGATCTTCACTTATATTTGTTTGAGCTTATGAAAAGCAACACATGAAAACTAGTCCCAAAGTGATAGATATCCAATAAGGATAAATAAAGAAAAAAATATGTCATGAAGATCATTGGAAAAAATAAACTTGATTCTTAGTAATTGTTTTGAGATATGATGATTTGATATGTGAGTCATGTTGGTGAGTAATTGTGCGCTAGTAAGAATATTGGTGTTAAGGTTTGTGATTCCCTATGCATGCACGAAAGTTAATAATTAGGCAATGAAAATTATACCCTACTTATGGTGCATTATTCGGTGTTAATTATTCTTAATGCTTGCTTATGAGATTATTCGTTTCTTGGTTGGTCGCTTTTCAACCTTTTTGCTAGCCTTCATTTTGCACCAAGTATGATCTCTACTTGTGCATCCAAAATCCTTTAAACCAGTTTTGCCACATGAGTCCAGTATATCTACCTATATGCGGTATTCTTTTGCCATTCTAAGCATATTTGCATGTGACATCTCTAATTTTCAAAATGAACTTCTCTTTTGTGTGTTTGTTTCGCTCGCGGAGCGGTAACGGGTAGCTAATATTTTCCATGCTAGATGTGTTATTCTCACGATGAGTGTTTATTCACTTGTCATTGCATGAGAGTAAGGCAAAGGTATTAGGGATGACCAATCCTGAAATGCAAAAATGAATTTACTTTATTTTGTCAAATAATAAATTCCTTGGAAAGTGTTGGTATGGAGGGCACCCGTGGATACAATTAGCCATGAAAAGTGAAAGTTATGGTGGAAAAAGAATAAAATTTATTTTCTGTTTGGGAACCGCCTATGATATATCTAGCATGGAAAGTGTTGGGATGCTCCAAGTCAATTTCGTTGGTGGGATGGATACACCTCCCAAAATGTTTTTATCTCTAATTTTTCGCTTTGAGCTCTGGCACCTCTACAAATAACTACTACCCTCAGCGAAGGGCCTTTCTTTTACTTTATGCAATTTTTATTTTTGAAATTGAGTCTCTCTTATAAAAGCACAAACTAGGGGACAATATGATCATTGATACGTCTCCGTCGTATCTATAATTTTTGATTGTTCCATGACAATATTATTCGACTTTAATATACTTTTGGCAACTTTTTATACTATTTTTTGGGACTAACATATTGATCCAGTGCCCAGTGCTAGTTCCTGTCTGTTGCATGTTTTTTGTTTCGCAGAAACCCAATATCAAATGGAGTCCAAACGGGATAAAAACGGACGGAGATTTTTTTGGAATATTTATGATTTTTGGGAAGTAAAATCAACGCAAAACAGTGTCCGGGGTGGCCACGAGACAGGGGGCCGCGCCCCAGGGAGGGAGGTGCGCCCTGGGCTCTCGTGGGCCACCCGTAAGGCGGTTGACGCTCTTCTATTGGCACAATAAAGCTAATTTTATGAGAAAGATCTGGGCGAAAGATTCACCCCAATCGGAGTTACGGATCTCCGGATATTTAAGAAACGGTGAAGGGGTAGAATCTGAGAACGCAGACACAGAGAGATACATCCAATCTCGGAGGGGCTCTCGCCCCTCCCACGCCATGGGAGCCAAGGACCAGAGGGGAAACTCTTCTCCCATCTAGGGAGAAGGTCAAGGAATAAGAAGAAGAAGGGGGGCTCTCTCCCCCTTGCTTCCGGTGGCGCCGGAACGCCACCGGGGGCCATCATCATCACCGTGATCTTCACCAACACCTCCATCATCTTCACCAATGTCTCCATCACCTTCCCCCATCTATATCCAGCGGTCCACTCTCCCGCAAACCGCTGTACCCTCTACTTGAACATGGTGCTTTATGCTTCATATTATTTTCCAATGATGTGTTGCCATCCTATGATGTCTGAGTAGATTTCCTTTATCCTATCGGTGATTGATGAATTGCTATGATTGGTTTGAGTTGCATGTTTTATTATTGGTGCTGTCCTATGGTGTCCTCCGTGTCGCGCAAGCGTGAGGGATTCCCGCTGTAGGGTGTTACAATGCGTTCATGATTTGCTTATAGTGGGTTGCGTGAGTGACTGAAACACAAACCCGAGTAAGGGGATTGTTGTGTATGGGATAAAAGGGGACTTGATACTTTAATGCTATGGTTGGGTTTTACCTTAATGAATCTTTAGTATTTGCGGATGCTTGCTAGAGTTCCAATCATAAGTGCATAGAATTCCAAGTAAGGGATGATATGTTAGCTTATGCCTCTCCCTCAAATAGAATTGCAATAGTGATTACCGGTCTAGTAATCAATTGCTTAGGGACAATTTCACAACTCCTACCACCACTTTTCCACAGTCGCTATATTTACTTTATTGCATCTTTATCTAAACAGCCCCTAGCTTTTATTTACGCGTCCTTTACTTTCTTGCAAACCTATCCTATCACACCTACAAAGTACCTCTAGTTTCATACTTGTTCTAGGTAAAGCGAACGTCAAGCGTGCGTAGAGTTGTATCGGTGGTCGATAGAACTTTAGGGAATATTTATTCTACCTTTAGCTCCTCGTTGGGTTCGACACTCTTACTTATCGAAAACGGTTGCGACCCCCTACACTTGTGGGTTATCAAGACCTTTTTCTGGCGCCGTTGCCGGGGAGTCATAGCGTGGGGGAATATTCTCGTGTGTGCTTGTTTGCTTTATCACTAAGTAATTTTTATTTGCTGTTCTTAGTTGTTTTCTATCCTTAGTTATGGGTAGGAAACGCAAAATACCAAAAAAATTAGTTGTACCTACTGAACCAATGGTTGAAGAACCACTCAAAATCTATCACACTCCTGAAGCTTTTTACTTGGATCATCTTCGATCCCTTTGTGCTCGTGCTGAAACCCCCACTAGTTTAGTTGAGGGCAAATCTTTAGATGATCATGCTTGTTTTGTGCGACACCGTATATCTGAAAAAGGGAAACTATTATGGGATCAAATTCAACGTTCGCAATGCTATGCTTGGAATTTATGTGAAATATATGAGTTTACTTGTTGTTCTGAAGACCCTAAGAAATACCTACCCTATCAATGCTTGTTTAGTGATAATGGAATCATATCTTCGTATGCTAAGGGTGTTTACAATTACTATGATGTTCAACAAATTGAAGAATTTGTTGCTTTTAAAGGTGCTTATGAGATTGCCTCTTTGATTGAAAAGTATGATGCTACTATTTACAAATCTGAAAAATTTGCCATATTTCAATATTGTTATGATAATTATGCTTCTAATGCCTATGTTAAACCATATATTGAGGACTTCTCCGCTATCCAAGAAGAGACTAATATTTTGCAGGAAGCTATGGAAGAAGAAATTGATGAAACTTTGAGCTCACTGGATGAAAAAGATGATGAGGAGAGCAAAGAACAAAAGGAGGAAGAGCGGATTAGCTACACCTGCCCACCTTCTAATGAGAGTAACTCTTCAACTCATACATTGTTTAATTCCCCTTCATGCTTACCGAAGGATGATTGCTATGATGATTGCTATGATCCTGTTGATTCTCTTGAAATATCCCTTTTTGATGATGCTTGCTATGCTTGTGGCCAAGATGCCAATATGAATTATGCTTATGGAGATGAACTTGCTATAGTTCCTTATGTTAAACATGAAATTGTTTCTATTGCACCCACGCATGATAGTCCTATTATCTTTTTGAATTCTCCAAACTACACTATATCGGAGAAGTTTGTGCTTATTAAGGATTATATTGATGGGTTGCCTTTTACCATTGCACATGATGATTTTTATGAATGTAATATGCATGTGCTTGCTGCTCCTACTTGCAATTGTTATGAGAGAGGAACTATATCTCCACCTCTCTATGTTTCCAATATGATAGAATTGCAAGAAACTGCTTATACTATGCATTCGCCTTTACTTGGTGTGCATGAATTGTTCTTTTAAGACATGCCGATGCATAGGAAGAGGGTTAGAATTCGTCATTACATGATATATGTTGCTTTGTGCTCACTACTAAATTACAAATCATTGTTAATTAAAATTAGCTTTGATATACCTTGGGATCCGGGTGGATTCACTACTTGAGCACTAAATGCCTAGCTTAATGGCTTCAAAGAAAGCGCTACCAGGGAGACAACCCGGAAGTTTTATAGAGTCATTTATTTATGTTGAGTGCTTTTATATAGTTTAAAAACAAAAAAATAAAGAGGGGAACCTAAAAACTTTTCAAAAAGGAAAGTGAAAGTGAGAAAGACAAGCATTGTTGAAGTGGGAGAGCTCCTTGAACTTTGTTCATGCTCACGGAAACTTTGTGAATCTTCATTACAGATACTTTTCATCAAAAATAATTATACCCTTGTACAATTCCATTGTATTATAAAAATAATTTGCTAAGGTTTGCCTTTAGGATGTTTACAATGCTTGTTGGTTTGTACGGTGCAGGACAGAAACTTTGGCTGTAGTGCGCGATTTTACATTTTTAACTGGAACTTCATTTGGTTCTGATTCTTTGTGCACTGTCTTTCTATACAACTTTTTCATTTTTCCTAATTTTGGTAGAATTGTTGGGGTACCAGAAGTATGGTGAATGTTCAGATTACTACAGACTATTATGTTTTTGACATATTCTGTTTTTGATGCATAGTTTGCTTGTTTTGATGAAACTATCAATTTATATCAGTGTATTAAGCCAAGGAAAAGTTATATTACAGTAGACACAATGCAAAAACAAGATATTAATTGGTTTGCTACAGTACTTAGAGTGGTGATTTTCTTTATTATACTAACGGATCTTACCGAGTTTTCTGTTGAAGTTTTGTGTGGATGAAGTGTCTAAACGAGGAGGTCTCGATATGAGGAAAAGGAAGAGAGGAAAGAGCTCAAGCTTGGGGATGCCCGAGGCACCCCAAGTAAATATTCAAGGAGACTCAAGCGTCTAAGCTTGGGGATGCCCCGGAAGGCATCCCCTCTTTCTTCAACAAGTATCAGTATGTTTTCGTATTCGTTTCGTTTATGCATTATGTGCAAGTCTTGGAGCGTCTTTTGCATTTAGTTTCCATTTTTCTTTTATGCACCATGCTGGTATTAGATAGTCCTTGGTCGATTTATAGAATGCTCATTGCACTTCACTTATATTTGTTAGAGCGTGGGCATATCTTTTGAGTATGGCTTTATAGAATGCTTCATGTGCTTCACTTATATCATTTGAAGTTTGGATTGCCTGTTTCTCTTCACATAGAAAACTGCCATTTGTAGAATGCTCTTTTTCTTCACTTATATTTGTTAGAGCGTGGGCATATCTTTTGTAGAAAGAATTAAACTCTCTTGCTTCACTTATATCAATTTAGAGAGATGATAGGAATTGGTCATTCACATGGTTAGTCATAAAATCTACATAAACTTGTAGATCGCTGAATATGATATGTTTGATTCCTTGCAATAGTTTTGCGATATAAAGGTGGTGATATTAGAGTCATGCTAGTGGGTGGTTGTGGATTGTAGAGACACTTGTGTTGAGGTTTGCAAGTCCCATAGCATGCACGTATGGTAACCGTTGTGTGACAAATTTGAAGCATGGGGTGTTTCTTTGATTGTCTTCCATATGAGTGGCGGTCGGGGATGAGCGATGGTCTTTTCCTACCAATCTATCCCCCTAGGGGCATGCGTAGTAGTACTTTGCTTCGAGGGCTAATAAACTTTTGCAATAAGTATATGAGTTCTTTATGACTAATGTGAGTCCATGGATTATACGCACTTTTACCTTTCCATCATTGCTAGCCTCTTCGGTACCATGCATTGCCCTTTCTCACCTCGAGAGTTGGTGCAAACTTCGCAGGTGCATCCAAACCCCGTGATACGATATGCTCTATCACACATAAGCCTCATTATATCTTCCCCAAAACAGCCACCATACCTACCTATCATGGCATTTCCATAGCCATTCCGAGATATATTGACATGCAACTTCCATCATCATCATATTCATGACTTGAGCATTCATTGTCATATTGCTTTGCATGATCGTAAGATAGCTAGCATGATGTTTTCATGGCTTGTCCGTTTTTTGATGTCATTGCTACGGTAGATCATTGCACATCCCGGTACACCGCCGGAAGCATTCATATAGAGTCATATCTTTGTTCCAGTATCGAGTTGTAATATCGAGTTGTAAGTAAATAAAAGTGTGGTAATCATCATTATTAGAGCATTGTCCCCAAATAGAAAAAAAGAAAGGCCAAAAAGAGAAAAAAAAGAAAGGCCAAAGAAAAAAAAGAAAAAAAAGAAAAAAAAGAAAAAAAGAGAAAAAGAAAAATAAATAAATAAAAAGGGGCAATGTTACTATCTCTTTTTCCACACTTGTGCTTCAAAGTAGCACCATGTTCTTCATGTAGTGAGTCTCATATCTTGTGCTTCAAAGTAGCACCATGTCCTTCATGTAGTGAGTCTCATATCTTGTGCTTCAAAGTAGCACCATGTTCTTCATATAGATTGTCTCCTATGTTGTCACTTTCATATACTAGTGGGAATTTTCATTATAGAGCTTGGCTTGTATATTCCAACGATGGGCTTCCTCAAATGCCCTAGGTCTTGATGAGCAAGCAAGTTGAATGCACACCCACTTAGTTTCTTTTGTTGAGCTTTCATACACTTATAGCTCTTAGTGCATCCGTTGCGTGGCAATCCCTACTCCTCGCATTGACATCAATTGATGGGCATCTCCATAGCCCGTTGATTAGCCGCGTCGATGTGAGACTTTCTCCTTTTTTGTCTTCTCCACATAACCTCCATCATTATATTCTATTCCACCTATAGTGCTATATCCATGGCTTGCGCTCATGTATTGCGTGAGGGTTGAAAAAGCTGAAGTGCGTTAAAAAGTATGAACCAATTGCTCGGCTTATCATCGGTGTTGTGCATGATGGGGGAATTTTGTGTGACGAAAATGAAGCATGGCCAAACTGTATGATTTTCTAGGGATAAGCTTGCTTTGGCCTTGTTGTTTTGAAAAGACATGATTGCTTTATTGGTACGCTCAAAGTATTATTGTTTTTATGTCAAATGATAGACTATTGCTTTGAATCACTCGTGTCTTAATATTCATGCCATGAGTAGACATATGATCAAGATTATGCTGGGTAGCATTCCACATCAAAAATTATCTTTTTTATCATTTACCTACTCGAGGACGAGCAAGGATTAAGCTTGGGGATGCTGATACGTCTCCGTCGTATCTATAATTTTTGATTGTTCCATGCCAATATTATTCGACTTTTATATACTTTTGGCAACTTTTTATACTATTTTTTGGGACTAACATATTGACCCAGTGCCCAGTGCCAGTTCCTGTCTATTGCATGTTTTTTTGTTCCGCAGAAACCCAATATCAAATGGAGTCCAAACGGGATAAAAACGGACGGAGATTTTTTTTGGAATATTTATGATTTTTGGGAAGTAAAATCAACGCGAGACAGTGTCCGGGGTGGCCACGAGATAGGGGGCCGCGCCCCAGGGAGGCAGGCGCGCCCTGGGCTCTCATGGGCCACCCGTAAGGCGGTTGATGGTCATCTTTTGGCGCAAGAAAGCTAATTTTATGAGAAAGATCTGGGCGAAAGATTCACCCCAATCGGAGTTAAGGCCTAGGGTTCATACTTTCACTAGTGCAAGTTCTCTCAACAATAATAACATAGATAGATCATATAACAAGCCCTCAACATGCAACAAAGAGTCACTCCAAAGCCACTAATAGCGGAGAACAAACGTAGAGATTATGGTAGGGTATGAAACCACCTCAAAGTTATTCTTTCGGATCAATCTATAAAAGTGTTCGTACTGGAATAACACCTTAAGACACAAATCAACCAAAACCCTAATGTCACCTAGATACTCCATTGTCACCTCAAGTATCCATGGGCATTATTATACGATATGCATCACACAATCTCAGATTCATCCAACCAACACAAAGTACTTCAAAGAGTGCCCCAAAGTTTGAAGAACAAGGTGCTACTTTGAAGCACAATATATGAGACTCACTACATGAAGAACAAGGTGCTAGTTTGAAGCACAAGTGTGGAAAAGAGATAGTAACATTGCCCCCTTTTTTATATTTTTTTTGGGCCTTTCTTTTTTTTCTTTTTTTGCCTTTCTCTTTTTTTATTTGGGCTATGCTCTAATAATGATGATCATCATACTTCTATTGATTACAACATGAGGATTACAACTCGAAGCTTAGAACAAGATATGACTCTATATGAATGCCTCCGGTGGTGTACCGGGATGGTGCAATGAATCAAGAGTGACATGTATGAAAAATAATGCATGGTGGCTTTGCCACAAATATGATGTCAACTACATGATCATGCAATGGCAATATGACAAAAGTAATGTATGTCATGATGATGATGATGGAAGTTGCATGGCAATATATCTCGGAATGGCTATGGAAATGCCATGATAGGTAGGTATGGTGGCTGTTTTGAGGAAGATATAAGGAGGTTTATGTGTGATAGAGTGTATCATATCACGGGGTTTGGATGCACTGGCGAAGTTTGCACCAACTCTCAAGGTGAGAAAGGGCAATGCACCGTACCAAAGAGGCTAGCAAAGGCGGAAAGGTGAGAGTGCGTATAATCCATGGACTCAACATTAGTCAAAAGAACTCATATACTTATTGCAAAAATTTAGAAGTCATCCAAAATCAAGTACTACGCGCATGCTCCTAGGGGGATAAATTGGTAGGAAAAGACCATCGCTCGTCCCCGACCGCCACTCATAAGGGTGCACAAGCCAGGTACACTTCATGTTTCAAATTTGTCACACAACTTTAACCATACGTGCATGCTACGGGACTTGCAAACTTCAACACAAGCATTTCTCAAATTCACAATTACCCAACTAGCACGAATTTCATATTATCACCTCCATATCTCAAAACAATTATCAAGCATCAAACTTATCTTAGTATTCAATTCACTCAAAAGAAAGTTTCACATATCTTGAATACCAAGTATATTAACATTAAGCAAATTACCATGCTATTAACGACTCTCAAAATAATCTAAGTGAAGCATGAGAGATCAATAGTTTCTTTAAAACAAATCCACCACCGTGCTCTAAAAGATATAAGTGAAGTACTAGAGCAAATGACAAACTACTCCGAAAGATATAAGCGAAGATCAATGAGTAGCTAAATAATTATGCAACTATGAGAAGACTCTATCTCATTTAATAATTTCAGATCTTGATACTTTATTCAAACAGCAAGCAAAGCTAAAGAAAACTACATTGCAAGGATAGCACAACTCATGTGAAGAAGCAAAAACTTAGGCTCAACTGATACTAACCGATAGTTGTTGAAGAAGAAAGGTGGGATGCCTACCGGGGCATCCCCAAGCTTAGATGCTTGAGACATCTTGAAATATTATCTTGGGGTGCCTTTGGCATCCCCAAGCTTGAACTCTTGTGTCAACTTAATTCATCTCATATCATGGTTTCTCTTTTTATCAAAAGCTTCATTCACAACAAACTCAACAAGAACTCGTGAGATAGGTTAGTATAAACCAATGCAAAACCTTATCATTTTCTACTGTAACAAATCACTAAAATTATTATTCAACATTGAATACTAAATGCCTATGCATATTTAATACTCCTATCCTCAAATAGAATCATTAAACAAACAAATATATGCAAACAATGCAAACATAACAGCAATCTGCCAAAACAGTACAGTCTGTAAAGAGTGCAAGAGTATCAATACTTCCCTAACTCCAAAAATTATGAATTTAATTCCCACTGTAATAAATTTATCAGAGCTCAGTACGCAAAAAGATTCAACATTATACCACTCTCTGACTTTTCTAGGGAATTTTTGCAACAGAGCTAAACTTTCTGTTTTCAAACAGCAATATGTATACTAGCAAAATAAGCATGGCAAAGGCTATCCTTGACTTCTTTATTGAAAATAAAGATTCAAAACATTAATCTAATTAACATCAAGAAAATACTAACAAAATAAAATGACGCTCCAAGCAAAACACATATCAAGTGGTGAATAAAAATATAGCTCCAAGTAAAGTTACCGATGAACGAAGACGAAAGAGGGGATGCCTTCCGGGGCATCCCCAAGCTTAGGCTCTTGGTTATCCTTGAATATATTGTGGTGCCATGGGAATCCCCAAGCTTAGGCTCTTTGCCACTCCTTGTTCCATAGTCCATCGAATCTTTACCCAAAACTTGAAAACTCCACAACACAAAACTCAACAGAAAACTCGTAAGCTCCGTTAGTATAAGAAAATAAAACCACCACTTAGGTACTATAATGAACTCATTCTAAATTCATATTGGTGTAATATCTACTGTACTCCAACTTATCTATGGCTCATACCCTCCGATACTACTCATATATTCATCAAAATAAGCAAACAACACATAGAAAACAGAATCTTTCAAAAACAGAACAGTCTATAGTAATCTGTGTCAAACGTATACTTACGGAATTCCGAAAATTCTACAAAATTAGGAAGTCCTAAGAAATTCGTGTAACAATCCAGAGCAAAAAGAATCAGATCAGAAGAACGTTTCTGTGAATTAACAAAACTAAATTACGGGGTGAAAAAGTTTCTGATTTTCAGCAGGATCAACACAACTATCACCGTAAGCCATCCTAAAGGTCTTACTTGGCACTTTATTGAAACAAAATCTATAAAACATGATTACTACAGTAGCATAATCATGTGAACACACAACAACAGTAAGGATAAGTATTGGGTTCTCTCCCAACAAGCGCTTTCTTTAATGCCTTTCTAGCTAGGCATGATGATGACAATGATGCTCACATAAAAGATAAGAATTGAAACATAACGGGAGCATCATGAATCATATGACTAGCATATTTAAGTCTAACCCACTTCCTATGCATAGTGATTTTGTGAGCAAACAACTTATAGGAACAATAATCAACAAGCATAGGAAGGTAAAACAAGCATACCTTCAAAATTTTAAGCACATAGAGAGGAAACTTGATATTATTGCAATTCCTTCAAGCATATATTCCTCCCTCATAATAATTTTCAGTAGCATCATGAATGAATTCAACAATATAACCAGCACCTAAAGCATTCTTTTCATGATCTACTAGCATAGAAAATTTACTACTCTCCACATAAGCAAAATTCTTCTCATTCGAAATAGTGGGAGTATCATAAGAGACTTGAACACTAAAAATTGTTTCCACATTAAAAGAGTAATGTTCATAAAAATGGTATACATAATGATGAAAAGATTTGTAAATATAATCATCACTACTTTTTATAGCATAAGTTTCATCACAATAATCATCATAAGTCGCAACTTCGTTCTCATCATAATCGATTGAAACCTCTCCCAAGATAGTGGAATCACTAAATAAAGTTGACACTCTTCCAAATCCACTTCCATATTCATCACAATAAGATTCAACATCCTCCAAAATAGTGGGACCACTACTTCCTAAAGTTGACTCTCTTCCGAACCCACTTTCATCAATATAATCATCATAGGTAGGAGGCATGCTATCATCATAACAACTTTGCATATCAAAACTTGGGATGCTAAAAATATCATCTTCATTAAACATAGCATCCCCAAGCTTGGGACAAACATTAATTCCAGCAAATATATTCTCAAATATTTCATCTCAATCAAACATAGCTTCCCCAAGCCTGGGCCCTTTCATATCATAAGCATAATCACTCTCATCATTAAAAATATTGATAGCACCAATAGTATAGCAATTATCATCATCACAATGAGTAGTAGGAGCAACATTATTTGGGAGGGATACCTTTCTACCTTTGTGGCTCCTTCTTTTCTTCTTCTTCTTCAGATTATGTGTGGGTTCAACCTTCCTCTTTGAGCTCCTTATTGATGAGATTGGTTGAATAGAAGGCTCCTCCTCGTTATCTGATTCATCATAAGAAATAATAGGAGGAGATTGGGAAGTCTCTTCCCTTTCATTAGTATTTTCTTCATCTTCTATTTGCTTTCTTTTTGTTATGTAATTGGCAATATAAGGATTTTCAATGCAATTCACCGCACAATACATATAAATTTCTTCTAGATCAAAATGAAGAATTCTATCAAGGGCAAATTCTGGAATAATCTTAGTTATACGTTTCATTTCTTCATAACCCAAGAGCAAACTAAGCTCATTATGATGTGCAAGGGAGATCAAGTCATCACAATTTTTGGACACGATACTATCATGAAACAATTTGCATTGGGTACTAAAATGATCGCGCTCATTGCAAAGTTCACAAGTATGGCTAAGAAAAAAATAAATTTTCAGCACATGCATCTAGCCTTTCTTGCAACCATTTAGTTTCTAAGTACTTATGCCTCTTGCAATATCTATCTTCCCTATTTGGTGTGTCCTTGCAAGCCCAATGCACTCCACAAAAATTGACATGCTTATAGGAGGCATTTTCATCATAACTAGTGCAATCATCATTAGCATCATGGATATTCAAAGAATTCGTACTAACAACATTGCAATCATGCTCATCATTCAAATATTTAGTGCCAAATAATTTAGAGATTTCTTCTTCTAGCACTTGAGCACAATTATTCTTTCCATCATACTCACGAAAGATATTAAAAAGGTGAAGCGTATGAGACAAACTTAACTCCATTTTTTGTAATTTTCTTTTATAAAATGGACTAGTGCTAAAGCAAGAAACAAAAAGATTTGATTGCAAGATCTAAAGATATACCTTCACTTACCTAGCCTCCCCGGCAACGGCGCCAGAAAAGATCTTGATGTCTACTACACAACCTTCTTCTTGTAGACGTTGTTGGGCCTGCAAGTGCACAGTTTATAGGACAGTAGCAAATTTCCCTCAAGTGGATGACCTAAGATTTATCAATCCGTAGGAGGCGTAGGATGAAGATGGTCTCTCTCAAGCAACCCTGCAACGAAATAACAAAGAGTATCTTGTGTCCCCAACACACCCAATACAATGGTAAACTATATAGTGCACTAGTTCGGCGAAGAGATGAAGATACAAGTGCAAAATAGATAGTAGATACAGGTTTTTGTAATCTGAAAATATAAAAACAGCAAGGTAACTAAGGATAAAAGTGAGCGTAAACGGTATTGCAATGATAGGAAACAAGGCCTAGGGTTCATACTTTCACTAGTGCAAGTTCTCTCAACAATAATAACATAGATAGATCATATAACAAGCCCTCAACATGCAACAAAGACTCACTCCAAAGCCACTAATAGCGGAGAACAAACGTAGAGATTATGGTAGGGTATGAAACCACCTCAAAGTTATTCTTTCGGATCAATCTATAAAAGAGTTCGTACTAGAATAACACCTTAAGACACAAATCAAGCAAAACCCTAATGTCACCTAGATACTCCATTGTCACCTCAAGTATCCGTGGGCATGATTATACGATATGCATCACACAATCTCAGATTCATCCAACCAACACAAAGTACTTCAAAGAGTGCCCCAAAGTTTCTATCGGAGAGTCAAGAACATGTGCCAACCCCTATGCATATGTTCCCAATGTCACGAAACCCGCAAGTTGATCACCAAAACATACATCAAGTGGCACATGATATCCCATTGTCACCACAGATAATCACGGCAAGACATACATCAAGTGTTCTCATAAAAGACTCAATCCAATAAGATAACTTCAAAGGGGAAACTCAATTCATCACAAGAGTAGAGGGGGAGAAACATCATAAGATCCAACTACAATAGCAAAGCTCGGGATACATAAAGATCGTGCCATAGAGGAACACGAGAGAGAACACGAGAGAGAGAGATCAAACTCATAGCTACTGGTACATACCCTCAGCCCCGATGGTGAACTACTCCCTCCTCATCATGGATAGCGCCGGGATGATGAAGATGGCCACCGGTGATGGGATCCCCCTCCGGCAGGGCGCCGGAATGGGCTCCCGAGAGGTTTTTGGTGGCTACAGAGGCTTGCGGTGGCGGAACTCCCGATCTATCTTCTGTTCTGGAAGTTTTAGGGTACAAGAGTATATATGGGTGTAGGGGGTACGGCGGAGGAGCTACGG
>NC_041393.1:336570729-336607595 GCF_002162155.2 Triticum dicoccoides
ACCCCCCACCCTCGTGGGCAGCCCGTATCTCCCCTGACGTGCACTCCAAGTTCCCTGGGTTGCTTTCCTTCCAAAAATAACTTCTCCAGTTGATTTCGTTCCGTTTTGACTCCGTCTGATATTCCTTTTCCTCGAAACACTGAATAGGCATAAAACAGCAAATCTGGGCTGGGCCTCCGGTTAATAGGTTAGTCCCAAAAATAATATAAAAGTGGATAATAAAGCCCAATATTGCCTAAAATATTAGATAAAGTAGCATGGAGCAATCAAAAATTATAGATATGCTGGAGACGTATCACTACTCTCCACATAAGCAAAATTCTTCTCATTCGGAATAGTGGGAGTATCATAAGAGACTTGAACACTAAAAATTGTTTCCACATTAAAAGAGTAATGCTCAGAAAAAGGGTAATCATAATTATGACAAGATTTATAAATATAATCATCACTACTTTTTATAGCATAAGTTTCATCACAATAATCATCATAAGTAGCAACTTCGTTCTCATCATAATCCATTGAAACCTCTCCCAAGATAGTGGAATCACTAAATAAAGTTGACACTCTTCCAAATCCACTTTCATATTCATCATAATAAAATTCAACATCCTCCAAAATAGTGGGATCACTACTTCCTAAAGTTGACACTCTTCCGAACCCACTTTCATCAATATAATCATCATAAGTAGGAGGCATGCTATCATCCTAACAACTTTGCATATCAAAACTTGGGATGCTAAAAATATCATCTTCATTAAATATAGCATCCCCAAGCTTGGGACAAACATTAATTTCAGCAAATATATTCTCAAATATTTCATCCTCATCAAACATAGCTTCCCCAAGCTTGGGCCCTTTCATATCATAAGCATAATCATTCTCATCATTAAAAATATGGATAGCACCAATAGTAAAGCAATTATCATCATCACAATGAGTAGTAGGAGCAACATCATTTGGGAGGGATACCTTTCTACCTTTGTTGCTCCTTATTTACTTTTTCTTCTTCACATTATGTGTAGGTTCAACCTTCCTCTTCGAGCTCCTTATTGATGAGATTGGTTGAATAGAAAGCTCCTCCTCGTTACCTGATTCATCATAAGAAATAATAGGAGGAGATTGGGAAGTCTCTTCCCTTTTATTAGTATTCTCATCATCTTCTATTTGCTTTGTTTTCTTTATGTAATTGGCAATATAAGGATTTTCAATGCAATTCTCCGCACAAAACATATAAATCTTTTCTAGATCAATATCAAGGAAATGCTTAAGATTAAATTCTGCAATAGGCTTAGTCAACTCTTCATAACCCAAAAGCAATCTAAGTTCATTGTAATGAGAAAGGGTGATCAAATCATCACAATTTTTGGACACCATCCGATCATGAAACAATTTGCATTGGAGATGTAAATGATCTTGTTTATTGCAAAATTCACAACGGGAAAGATATCTTAAATTCTCCGCACTCTTATCTAGCCTTTCTTGCAACCTCTTAGTTTCTAAATACTTATGCTTCTTGCAATATATATCTTCTCTATTTGGTGTGTTCATGCAAACATGCACTCCACAAAAATCAACATGCTTATAGGAGACATTTTCATCATAACTAGTGGAATCATCATTAGCATCATGGATATTCAAGGATTTTATACTAATAACATTGCAATCATGCTCATCATTCAAAGATTTAGTACCAAGCATTTTAATGCAGTATTTTTCTAGCACTTGAGCACAATTTTCTTTTCCATCATACTCACGAAAGATATTAAAAAGGTGAAGCATATGAGACAAACTCAACTCCATTTTTTGTAGTTTTCTTTTATAAACTAAACTAGTGAAACAAGAAACAAAAAGATTGGATTGCAAGATCTAAATATATACCTTCAAGCACTCACCTCCCCGGCAACGGCGCCAGAAAAGAGCTTAGTTGACGGGGTGTGAGTGCCGCTTACCTAGCCTCCCCGGCAACGGCGCCAGAAAAGAGCTTCATGTCTACTACACAACCTTCTTCTTGTAGACGTTGTTGGGCCTCCAAGTGCACAGGTTTGTAGGACAATAGCAAATTTCCCTCAAGTGGATGACCTAAGGTTTATCAATCCGTGGGAGGCGTAGGATGAAGATGGTCTCTCTCAAGCAATCCTGCAACCAAATAACAACGAGTCTCTTGTGTCCCCAACACACCCAATACAATGGTAAATTGTATAGGTGCACTAGTTCGGCGAAGAGATGAAGATACAAGTGCAATATGGATGGTAGATAAAGGTATTTGTAATCTGAGATAATAAAAACAACAAGGTAACTAATGATAAAAGTGAGCGTAAACGGTATTGCAATGATAGGAAACAAGGACTAGGGTTCATACTTTCAACATAGATAGATCATATAACAATCCCTCAACATGCAACAAAGAGTCACTTCAAAGCCACTAATAGCGGAGAACAAACGTAGAGATTATGGGTACGCAACCACCTCAAAGTTATTCTTTCGGATCGATCTATAAAAGAGTTCGTACTAGAATAACACCTTAAGACACAAATCAACCAAAACCCTAATGTCACCTAGATACTCCATTGTCACCTCAAGTATCCGTGGGCATGATTATACGATATGCATCACACAATCTCAGATTCATCCAACCAACACAAAGTACTTCAAAGAGTGCCCCAAAGTTTCTACCGGAGAGTCAAGAACGTGTGCCAACCCCTATGCATAGGTTCATGGGCGAAACCCGCAAGTTGGTCACCAAAACATACATCAAGTGGCACATGATATCCCATTATCACCACAGATAAACACGGCAAGACATACATCAAGTGCTCTCATAAAGGACTCAATCCGATAAGATAACTTCAAATGGGAAACTCAATTCATCACAACAGAGTAGAGGGGGAGAAACATCATAAGATCCAACTACAATAGCAAAGCTCGGGCTACATCAAGATCGTGCCATAGAGGGAACACGAGAGAGAGAGAGAACACGAGAGAGAGAGATCAAACACATAGCTACTGGTACATACCCTCAGCCCCGAGGGTGAACTACTCCCTCCTCGTCATGGAGAGCGCCGGGATGATGAAGATGGCCATCGGTGATGGATTCCCCCTCTGGCAGGGTGCCGAAACGGGCTCCTGAGAGGTTTTTGGTGGCTACAAAGGCTTGCGGCGGCGGAACTCCCGATCTATCTTGATATTCGATGGTTTTAGGGTACATAGGGTTATATAGGCGAAAGAAGTCGGTCGGGAGGTGCTCGAGGGTCCATGAGACAGGGGGCCATGCCCTGTAGGGGGGCGCCCCCTATCTCCTGGGCTCCTCGAGGATCTTCTGACTTGATCTCCAAGCCTCCAGGATGATATTCTTCCAAAAAATCACGATGCCGAAGGTTTCATTCCGTTTGGACTCCGTTTGATATTCCTTTTCTTCGAAATACTGAAACAGGCAATAAAACAACAATATGGGCTGGGTCTCCGGTTAATAGGTTAGTCCCAAAAATGATATAAATATGTAAAATAAAGCCCGTAAACATCCAAAAGGGGTAATATAATAGCATGGAACAATAAAAAATTATAGATACGTTGGAGACGTACCGGTATGTGTTTAGCAACAATATAATTAGCATAGTCAGCATACCAAGGTGTACTATGAGAAACATTTATTGCAGCTAGTTGTTCATCAAGGAAGCTATCATTAATTGGTTGTGGGTCATCAAGAATATTTTCAAGTCCAGACAAGTTGTCAGCTACTGGGTTCTCTGCTCCTTTCCTATCAGTGATATGCAAATCAAATTCTTGTAGCAGAAGAAGCCACCTAATGAGTCTAGGTTTAGCATCTTTCTTTTCCATAAGATATTTTATAGCAGCATGATCGGTGTGCACAATTACTTTAGAATCAACAATGTAAGATCTGAATTTATCACAAGCAAACACCACTACTAAGAATTCTTTTTCTGTAGTAGCATAGTTTCGTTGAGCACTGTCTAAGGTTTTACTAGCATAATGAATACATTTAGTTTCTTATCAACTCGTTGTCCTAGAACAACACCAAAACATAATCACTAGCATCACACATAATCTCAAAAGGCAAGTTCCAATCAGGTGGTTGAACAATAGGTGCAGTAATTAAGGCTTTCTTTAGTGTTTCAAAGGCTTCCATGCAATCATCATCAAACACAAAGGGAACATCCTTTTGCAAAAGATTAGTAAGAGGCCTAGAAGTTTTAGAAAAGTCTTTGGTAAACCTCCTACAGAAACCAGCATGACCAAGGAAACTATGAATACCATTGATATATCTTTAGGACATGGCATTTTCTCAATTGCATCAACATTGGCTTTGTCCACCTCAATGCCTCTTTCAGAAATTTTATGGCCCAAGACAATACCTTCATTAACCATAAAGTGGCACTTCTCCCAGTTCAAGACAAGATTTGTTTGTTCACATCTCTGCAAAACTCGATCAAGATTGCTTAAACGATCATCAAAAGACTTCCCATAAACAGAAAAGTCATCCATGAAAACCTCAACAATCTTTTCACAAAAATCAGAGAAGATAGTAGTCATACATCTTTGAAAGGTAGCAGGTGCATTACATAAACCGAAAGGCATACATCTATAAGCAAATGTTCCAAAAGGACAACTAAAAGTGGTCTTTTCTTGATCAAATTGTAAAATAGGTATTTGTGAAAAGCCAGAGTATCCATCAAGGAAGAAAAAAATGTGTGTGCTAAGATAATCCTTCTAACATTTGATCAATAAAAGGCATAGGGTAATGATCTTTTCTAGTAGCTTTATTTAATTTTCTATAATCAATTACCATTCTATAACATGTGACAATTCTTTGTGGAATAAGCTCATTCTTATCATTAGGAACAACAGTAATACCTCCCTTCTTAGGGACACAGTGAACAAGACTTACCCGTCTACTATCAGCTATAGGATAGATTATACCTGCTTCCAGAAGTTTGAATATTTCCATTCTTACCAGTTCTTCCATTTTCTTATTTAACCGACGTTGGTGATCAACAACGGGTTTAGCCTCAGGTTCCATGTTAATCTTGTGCCGACATAGAGTGGGACTAATACCCTTAAGATGATCAAGAGTATATCCAATAGAAGCCATGTGCTTCCTTAGAACTTTCAATAATCTTTCTTCTTCATGTTCTGAAAGCTTAGCACTAGTAATAACAGGATATATCTTCTTTTCATCAAGATAGGCATATTTCAAAGTGTCTGGTAATTGTTTTAGTTCAAACACAGGATCACCTTTAGGTGTAGGAGGACCTCCTAGAGTTTCAATAGGCAGATTGTGTTTAAGCAGAGGTTGTTGTTCGAAAAAGATTCTATCTATTTCATTTCTTTCACGCATATGCAAATCATTTTCATGGTCTAGAAAATATTGTTCCAAAGGATCAGTAGGAGGCACATCAATAGAAGAAAGACCAATAATTTCATCCTTACTAGGCAAATATTTCTTATGAGGTTGTTTACTAAACTAGGAAAAATTAAACTCATGAGATTCATCACCATAGCTAACACTGACAGTTTGTTTCTCACAATCTATTTTAGCATTGACAGTGTTCAAGAAAGTTCTACCAAATATAATGGGTAAAAATTTATCTTGTGGGGTGCTAAGAACAAGAAAATTAGTAGGGTATTTTATTTTCCCACACAAGACTTCAACATCTCTAAGAATCCCAATTGGTGATATAGTATCTCTATTAGCAAGTTTAATAGTAACATCTATGTCTTCTATTTCAGCAGGTGCTATTTCATCTTTAATTTCTTGATATAAGGAGAAAGGAATAGCACTCACACTAGCACCTAGGCAACATAACCCATGATAACGGTGATCTCCTATCTTAACTAAGACAGACGTGCCAACAACTAGTCTATGTTTATCTTTTCCTTCAGGTTTAGCAATTCTAGAAGCTTCACCACAGAAGTAAATAACATGCCCATTAATAGTATCCACTAAGAGATCTTTAACCATAGCAACACTAGGTTCAACTTTGATTTGTTCGGATGGTTTGGTGTTCTAACATAACTTTTGTTAACCACAGTTGAAGCTTTAGCATGTTCCTTAGGGAGCAACTGGATCAACATTGTAAATGATAGTTTCTTCTTTAGCTTTTACCAGCTATTTAAATTCTTATTTAATTGGTGGGTTATATTTAAATCACTTCTCCTTAGCGAGATCAACATGAGTAGCAAAAGATTCACAAAAGGAGGCTACTATCTCAGAGTCAAGTCCATATTTAGTGCTAAACTTCTGAAAAGCATCGATATTCATAAAAGATTTAACACAATCAAACTTAGGTTCAATACCTGACTCTTTACCTTCGTCAAGTTCCCAATCACAGAGTTGCGTTTAATTCTTTCTAAAAGATCCCACCGGAATTCAATAGTCTTCTTCATAAAAGAACCAGTACAAGAAGTATCAAGCATGGATTGTTCATTACGAGAAAGTCGAGCATAAAAATTCTAAATAATAATTTCTCTTCAGAGCTCATGATTGGGGCATGAATATAACATTGACTTAAGCCTCCCCCAATCTAGAGCAATACTTTCCCCTTCATGAGGCCAAAAATTATATATATAATTCCGATCATGATGAACTAAATGCATACGATAAAATTTCTGATGAAATTCCAATTTCAAACGGTTCCAGTTCCAAGATCCAATGGCGTCGCATAGCCTATACCATGTAAATGCTTTTCCCTTCAAAGATAAAGGGAAACCCTTCTTCTGAGTCATCTCCGGGAAAACCTGCAAGCTTAAACAATCCACAAATTTCATCCACATATATCAAGTGCATATCAGGATGTTCAGTTCCATCTCCTACATAAGGATTAGCTAGCAATTCCTCTAACATACATGAAGGAATTTCATATTGAATATATTCAGTAGGTGCAGTAGGTTGAGGGGTGACTAACTGTTGTTCCGGTCGAGGTGAAGATACCCCGAACAAACCCCTCAAAGGATTGTTTTCCATAGTAACAAGTGACAATAAATTTCAGCACGTAGTAATAATGTTTCCTTACCAATTTCCACTTATTAAGAGCGCTTCACTCCCCGGTAACGGAGCCAGAAAATTGCCTTGATCATCCACAAGTGTATGGGGTCAATTGTAGCCCTTTCCGATAAGTAAGAGTGTCGAACCCAATGAGGAGTAGAAGGAAATGAATAGTGGTTTTCAGCATGGTAATGTCTGCAAGTGCTAAAATTATAAGTAGCGGAGTAGTTTGGTAGAAAGATAATTTGTAACGAGAAAGTAACAATAATAGTAACAAAAGTGCAGCAAGGTAGCCCAATCCATTTGAGGCAAAGGACAGGCCAAAACAATTTCTTATGATAAGCAAAGTGTTCTTGAGGGTACGGGAATTCATCTAGTAACTTTCATCATGTTGGCTTAATTCGTGTTTGGTACTTTGATAATTTGATATGTGGGTGGACTGGTGCTTAGGTGTTGTTCTTACTTGAACAAACCTCCTACTTATGATTAACCCTCTCGCAAGCATCCACAACAATGAGAAAAGTATTAAGAATAAATTCTAATCATAGCATTAAACTTTTGGATCCAATCGGTCCCTTACGGAATAGCGCATAAACTGGGGTTTAAGCTTCTATCACTCTCGCAACCCACCATCTAATAAATACTCCACAATGCATTCCCTTAGGCCCAAATATGGTGGAGTGTCATGTAGTCGATGTTCACATGACACCACTAAGAAAATGGCAACATACATACCATCAAAATATCGAACACATACCAAGTTCACATGATTACTTGCAACATGACTTCTCCCGTGACCTCAAGAACGAAAGTAAATACTCACAAATGATAAACATGCTCAAGATCAGAGGGGTATTGAATAGCATAATGGATCTGAACATATAATCTTCCACCAAATAAACCATATAGTAATCAACTACAATATGTAATCAACACTACTTGTCACTCATGAGCACCACTCTATTTTGATACAAAGATTGAACACAAGAGATGAACTAGGGTTTGAGAGGAGGTGGTGCCGTGAAGATGTTGATGAATACAACCCTCCCCAAAATGGGAGAGTTGTTGGTGATGATGATGATGATGATTTCCCCCTCCGGGAGGGAAGTTCCCCCGGCGGAATCGCTCCGCCGGAGGGTAAAAGTGCTCCTGCCCAAGTTCCACCTCGAGGTGGCGGTGCTTCATCCCAAATGTCGTCTCCTTATTTTTCTAGGTCAAAATGACTTATATACCAGATGATGGGCACCGGAGGTGGGCCTAGGAGGGCAGCACCCACCAGGGGGCGCCTGGGCCTCCTGGCGAGCCCAGGTGGGTTGTGCCCACCTGGTGGACCTCCTCTTGTATTTATTTGCTCCAATATTCCTTAAATATTCCATAAAAAATCCTCGTGGAGTTTCAGCTCATTTGGAGTTGTGCAGAATAGGTAGCTTGACGTAGCTTTTTCAGGCCTAGATTTCCAGCTGCCAGAGTTCTCCCCCTTGGTGCATACCTTGCATATTATGAGAGAAAAGGCATTAAAATTACTCTAAAAAGCATTATTATACAATAAAGCAACATAAATAACAGTAGGAAAACATGATGCAAAATGGACGTATCAACTATTAAGAGGGGTATAGGTTCTTGAAGCTTACATCCGCTGTGATGCTTAGCCCACAACCTATGTGGGAGAAATCTCTTTATGCTCCGAATGATTACCTGGCAGCAGTAGACGTTGTTCTTCGTGCCGCAGGAGATATCTTTCAAACTGAGGAGTTAGCATTACTTTCTCCGCAAGTAATGTTACCATTGTGCTCAAATTCCGACCATTGGACTCTCGTCATTCAGTCATTGGCTGCTCATCGTGTCCAATTTTGTCATTTCCCATCAGGGAAGGCTGCGGCTATAAATAGCCACTCCGCACCAACATTGTCCGTTGGCTGCTCCGCTTGAGATTTTTGAGAAGATTGAGTTGAGAACACCTCTCCGAGTGATTCGAGTTTTAAGATCCACCCAGAGAAAAATCAAGAGCCCAAACTTAGATAGTGGTTTAGCATCACAGTAGTTCTGAGTTAGAGTTGTTGTACCTATTACTCTTGAGAGTTGTGCACTCTCTAGACTGATAGGTTTCCACTCGAGTGTTGAAGAGTTGTTGTCTTAACCGAGCTAGATCTTCAGCAACCAAGAGTGATTATCGTTCGGGAAGTTCGACCGAAGGTTTGGAGATCGCCGATAAGGATCTACCACAAGTGAAATCATATGGAGTCTGATCAGCTTCGAGTTGAAGGAGAATAGGGTGAAGAGAGTTTATCTTCTGTGTTAAGTCACATCCCCTCCAACCAGACGTAGCCCTTTGGCGGAAGGGTGAACTGGTGTACCAAATCTCTTTCGCCATTGAGCACCACTGGTTCAATCTACTTTACTGCATTTCATTCAGCTGTTTTCACTCGTGCTCTGTACCGATAGTTTGTCTGATCATTATCATGTGCATTAGTTCGCTTTCATATCTGTCATTGTTGTCATTCACTTAAGTTAATCTTCGTGTCTAATCTTGTTGTATTGTCATCATTCTATTTAGCCATCCTCATTTCACCTCGATCAATCATCTTGCATCTCTCACGCCACCTGTATCATGTTGTGTCTCATTCTACTGCATCTTTTTGCATGTTGTATTACTCTCATCGTAGTTAAACCCGTGATTTCCCAAGCGTGTACTGTTATCACTTCTTCCATTGAGAAATATGCTTCATAAGACGAGGATTGATTCAGTTCATTTCCCCCTTTAATTTATTCTGCTATTGTGATTGGGATCAGTTTCAAATCATTCGAAAGAATTTTTTGAATCTCCCAATCACCCACCCCCTTTGGTCGATATACACTTAGTCCTAACACTATCCCTACAAAATCATATAGCCTTGTCATGCTCCATGACGGTGTCCTAGACTAGGGGGTACCAACCTGGTCGGCCCATAGTTCTCGGTTTGTGCCTGTAGGCCTCATTCTCATTGAGGTGGACTCTGGAAGCTACACGTCGGACCAAGACTGCGCCTGCCAAAGACTTGACGTATACTCCAAGACAACTCCTGTTGCCTCCATACGCATCCCTGGATACCGACCATGTAACCCTTTGAGCCCCACCTGGCGTGTATATAAGCCGAGGGGTTTAGCCCATAAGGGCGATCCAATCGCAATCACATTCTCCTAGCCCCAGGGTTAGCACACAACTTACGATGTCGAGGTAGATCAAGCAAGTACTCGATACATCATCATCAATATAAACAAGAGCAGGACATAGGGTTTTACCTCCATCAAGAAGGCCCGAACCTGGGTAAACATCGTCTCCTATCTTCCTGTTATGACCGACCCGAGATCCACAGCTCGGGACACTAGTGCTTTCATTGAGAGTTCCATTGTGAGATCAACAGAAGGATCGATGTTTGGTCTGCAGATTAACTGCAGCACTGCTACGGGAATGGATATGTCCCCGACCAAATTTTTGTGTTCGGCGGCATGACCTTTTGCGCCAACTCGGCTGGCCATCTGGCCCCGGTCGAGAACTATGCCCCATATTAGATCATGACTTTCGGAGGTTTGGAATACACCACAGATTCCTAAGGCGAGCTCGTCCTGTCAGGATGCATGACCGTACGTATCCAGGACCTATCAGACATCAGAGGCTCGACCCTGGAACCGATCTCCCTCGGATCAGGCTCCCCAGTGCCGTTGGGCCGCGTGGAGGAATCGATCACCCCACCTCGGATAACCCTATCACAACATCAAATCACTATGTTGATCCGAGTCCGGCTCCAGACACTACGTCAAGTTTAGAACCGACCCTAGTAACAAATCTTGAATTAACTTCGGCCACTTATGAGGCCAAGAGCCCGTAAAGCGATTCACCGATTCCACTGATCATGCTTGAAATCAGCCCGGCCTATAGCCAGGCTATGAACCCCGAGGAGCTATCTCACTTAAAAGAGATGCTTGATCACCTCGAGAGCTTATCAATCTCGGATGGCCAGACCTCGCTCTATGAAAATATTAGACTTAAAGTCGACGAACGGGAAATTTATGTCTCACCTAACACCCACCTAGTCGCATGATCGATGATTTAACTGATGTGCTACACTACGACGAGGCCACCGACATGGATGAAGATGTCGACGTCCCTAGAGAAACATCTTCGCTGATGGTAAACACCGGTAAGTGGACTACAACATCTATTTACGATGTGTACATGGTTGATACTCCCAAAAACCCTCCAAGACATCGACGAAGACATGGACAGGGCACCAATGGGGACCCCAGCGGGAACAACGCCACAGTCGATGGGGCTGGCAATCCCAGAGAGGATTTTCAAGCCTCCCCAGAGCGACATGCCAGCCCTCAAGGAATCCCCGAGGACGTGGATCCCGATGACCTCTTTGAAGGGGCTGAAGACAACTACTTACCTGAATCCGAGGAAGTCAAGAGCCTCAGTACCAAGGACTATATAGTCCTCAAACACTCCTTTGAGCAAGAACGCTTTCGACGGCGCCTTGTGGCCACCACCCAAAGTATGAAATAGAAGCAGCAACAATTGCAGGCCAATGAGGACTCGTTGAAAGACAAGTGGGTCGAAACACTCCCGGCCGAGAAAGATGTCGAAGAATGGTGTCGTAGCGCACCTAAATATTATCCACACAGGCGTTTGCAACCCGAGTTCGATGAAGAACTAACTTACGACGTGCCTTTAACATGCGGATGGGTGGATCAACCTGACCGACACCCTAGAGGGCGTGACAAGCCTGTGCGGGAAAATTTCCACACCCAAACAGCGCCACGCCGTCATGGCAAGACCCTTGTTGATTACTTGGAGCCTCATGACGCTCGATGCTAGATAGAGGCAAACCGGGCGCCACCATGGTCCATTTATGGATCCAGAAGGCGTGCACCCACTGGGCTCGACGACTATAAGGCCCAGTTCGACAGGAACAACCGAGCTTGGGATCAAGCCTATACACGGATATCTTTCAATGTCCGAAACACAACCGCTGGGATCCGAGGCCCCGCCCACCCAATCTGTTTTACTAACAGGGTAATGGAACACCAGTTCCCAGATGGGTTTAACCCATCAACATAGAATCGTATGATGGCACGACTGATCCATCTGTGTGGATCGAGGATTTCCTTCTCCATATACATGGATGATACGTCTCCAACGCATCTATACCTTTTTATTATTCCATGCTATTATATTATCAATCTTGGATGTTTTATATACATTTACAAGTAACTCTATATCATTTTTTCGGGCAAACCTATTAAATTAGTGCCTAGTTCAGTTGTTGTTTTTTGCTTGTTTTTTCCTTTACAAAATATCAGTACCAAACGAAGTCCAAATGCCACGAAACTTTTTGCAATTTTTTTTCCGGCGATAAGAGACCATGGAAGCTTCGTCATAGAACGAAAATACGAAGGAGTGGCCCACTAGGCACTAGGGCGCGCTAGGGGCCTGGGGCGCGCCCTGGTACATATTGGGGCCCACAAGCCTCTATTTGACCTAACCCCGCCTCTATAAGTTCTCTAAAATCAGGAAACCTACCAGGGAGCCCACGAAATACTTTTTCCTCCACCACAAGTTCCAGAACCACGAGATCCCATCTAGAGGCCTTTTTCGGCACTCTGCCAGAGGAGGAAACGATCACAGAGGGGTTCATCATCATCCTTGCTGCCCCTTCGATGATGCGTGAGTATTTTACCATGGACTAATGGATCCATAGTTAGTAGCTAGATGGCTTCTTCTATCATTTTGATATTCAATACAATGTTCTCCTTGGTGTCCCTAGAGATCTATTTGATGTAATGACTTTTTGCGATGTGTTTGTTGGGATCCGATGAATTATGAGTTTATTATCAAATCTATCCATGAATATTATTTGGGTTTTCTCTGAACTCTTTTATGCATGATTAATACTTTGTATTTCTTCTCCGATTTATTGGTTTGGTTTGGCCAACTATATTGATTTATCTTGCCATGGGAAGAGTTGCTTTGTGATGGGTTCGATCTTGCGGTGCTCAATCTTAGTGACAGAAAGAGACATGACACGCATGTATCTTTGCTATTTAGGGTAACAAGATGAGGTTTATTCATGCATGTGTTTATCTTGTCAACATAATGTCATCTTGCTTGAAGCATTACTTAGTTTTTCCATGAACTTAATATACTAGATGCATGCTGGATAGCGGTCGATGTGTGGATCATTTTGGTCTACTAATCTTGGATGTGATGCTTATATACATGATCATTTCCTTGGATATTATCATAATTATTTGCTTTTCTATCAATTGCCCAATAGTAATTTGTTTACCCATCGTATGCTATTTTCTCTAGAGAAGCCTCTAGTGAAAACTATGGCCCCGGGTCTATTTTCTATCATATATTAAAACAAAAAATAACTTGCTGCAATTTTCTTTTATTTATTTTATTTTATATTTTTGTCAGATCTATCTATCAAAACATATACAATTTAATCTTGCTCATAACCGTTGAGGGATTGGCAACCTGTCTACGCGTTGGGTTGCAAGTATTTGTTGTTTGTGTGTGGGTGCTGTTTACATAGTGTTGCCTGGTTCTCCTACTAGATTGATAACCTTGGTTTCATAACCGAGGGGAATACTTATCTGTATTGTACTGTGATGACCCACAAGTATAGGGGATCTATCATAGTCCTTTCGATAAGTACGAGTGTTGAACCCAACGAAGAGCATAAGGAAATGACAAGTGGTTTTCAGCAAAGTATTTTCTGCAGGCACGGAAATTGTTGGTAACAGGTAGCTTGATAGCAAACTAGTTTCTATTGCGCAAGTAATAGTAATAGTAACAAAAGTTTAGCAAGGTAGCCCAATCCTTTTTGTAGCAAAGGAGAGGCTGGAACGTTCTCTTATAATAAGCAAAGCGTTCTTGAGGACACACGAGAATTTCATCTAGTCACTTTCATCATGTTTGTTTGATTCACGTTTGCTACCTTGATAATTTGATATGTGGGTGGACCGGTGCTTGGGTGCTGTTTTACTTGAACAAGCATCCCACTTATGATCAACCCCTCTCGCAAGCATCTGCAACTCTGAAAAAGAATTAAGATAAAATCTAACCATAACATTAGACATATGGATCCAAATCAGCACCATACGGAATAATGCATAAACTAGGGTTTAAGCTCTTGTCACTCTAGCAACCCATCGTCTAATAACTACTCCACAATGCATTCCCTTAGGCCTAGAGATGGTGAAGTGTCATTTAGTCGATATTCATACATAACACCATGAAGGGAATCAACAACATACATATCATCAAAATATCGAACGAATACCAAATTCATACGATTACTTATGACAAGACTTTTCCAATGTCCTCAAGAACAAAAGTAACTACTCCCAAAACATATTCATGCTCAAGAGCAAAGGGGCATTGAATAGCGTAATAGGTCTGAACATATGATCTTCCACCAAATAAACCAACTAGCATCAACTACAAGATGTAATCAACACTACTAGTCACCCATAGGTACCAATCTAAGGATTTGATACGAAGATTGAACACAAGAGATGAAGTAGGGTTTTGAGATAAGATGGTGTTGTTGAAGATGTTGATGTTGATTGGCCCTCCCACGATGAGAGGGTTGTTGGTGATGACGATGGCTTCGATTTCCCCCTCCCGGAGGGAAGTATCCCTGTCGGAATCTCTCCACCGGAGAGCAAAAATGCTCCTACCCAAGTTCCGCCTCGGGATGGTGGCGCTCCGTCCTGAAAGTCCTCTCTTTATTTTTCTAGCACAAAAGGCCTTATATACCAGAAGATGGGCACTAGAGGCCGGCCAGTGGGCGCACTACCCACCGGGGCGCGCCTGGGGGGGTAGTCGCGCCTTGGTGCCTAGTGGGCACCCGGGTGGCCCCCTCTGGTATTTCTTTTCTCTAATAATTTTTATATATTCCAAAATAAATCTCCGTAAAATTTCTGCCCATTTGGAGATGTGTAGAATAGCTCTGACATAGCTTTTCCAGGTTCAGATTTCTAGGTGTCGGTAATCTCCGTCTTTGTGTAAACCTTGCATATTATTAGAGAAAAGGCATTTGAATTACTCCACAAAGTGATATATTGGTTGAAAACACTATAAATGATAGTAGGAAATCATGATGCAAAATGGACGTACCAACTCCCCCAAGCTTAGACCTTGCTTGTCCTCAAGCAAAAGTTGATATCAATAATCATGTCCACATGTTTAGAGAGAGGTGTCGACAAAAACAAAATACGGACATAGTAGCATCATGATCAATATTATAATAGAAATATTCATTATCATATAACTTCTCATGAGCAAGTAATAATTCATCACACCATTGAAGTATAAGGCACATACTTTCTTGAAAACTAACAAACTATGTTCTTAATCAATAATGCAATTGCAATTCATCATATTTTTGGGAAGGGTCTCATGTCGGAGCTTTTTAGCAAGTCCACATACTCAACCATCATTTAGTCTTCTACGATTACTAACACTCACAACATATATATGGAGCAAAAAAATCAGTCAGACACATAGAAAGATAGGGGCTTATAATTTTGCCTCCCAACTTATTCACCTCATGCACTACAAAAAAAACACTTCCGTGATGATACGTGTTTGTCACAGTGGGTCATATTTTCTGTCATGCATGTATATCCATGAAGATTTTTTGGCAGAATCAAGATAGTCATACCTGTGCTGTCATAGAAGTGTTCCATGACATTACCAAAATTATCATCACGGAAGTGTCCACTTCCATGACGATAAATGGCGCATCATGGAAGTGCTTTCGTCAAGGGTAACTGACACCTGGAATCCACCATAAAGGGTCGCCGTTAAGCTATCTGGTCCGGTTTTGGATCCGATAACCCGTTAATAGCCCGGACCAATGGGGCTTTTCGACGTGTAAAATTCTCAATGGCCAAAGGAACCACGTGTCGGCTCATCGTTGGGACAGATGTCATCCACTCATTAGACCGGAGGCGCCTACGATACATCGAAACGTGGCACGGCCCAATAGAGGCCCATTCCAGTGAAAAGGCCAGCCCGTTTGACTTGGTCAAAAGGTAGCGCGCCGGCCCACGAAAGCCTGTTAATGGCATGTTCGCATATAGCCCATTTACAACCCGCTAACTCACGGCCCGTTATGGCCTATCCAAATTAGGCCCAGTAGCGTCATCTGGGCCGTCCAATATGATTCTAGCCCGTTGTAACTTCCGGCCCATGACATCTTTCGGCCCATATGAGGCCCTTTGTAACTCTTTTCCCATTAACGACCTGTGGTGAAACTGGCCCGTTCCAGTGTGTTGATTTACCCATTAACGGCCCATTATTCCATTGGGCCATTTCCAGCCGGTGTTATCTTTCGGCCTTCTTAGGGCCCATTTATACTTGGGCTCATTTCCAGCATTCGGTTACTTACGACCCGTTACTAGCCTTTTCTGCTTGTGGGCCAAATTCAGCCTTTGGTTACCGTCGGCCCGTTTGTGGCCCGTTAATCCATTGGGCCATTTTCATATTGTCATCAAATACGGCCAATTAACGACGACCTATTATGGTCAGCCCATGAACGGATGATTCCAACTCAAGCCCGTTTACGACCCAAAATGCGGTCCGTTATTGGCCCATGTTTGGCCAACCGATCATACGGCTCATAGAAGGCCCATTGATGCTATGACCCGTAGAAGGTCCATTGTTTCTATGGCCCGTAGGAGGCCCATGGTCACTACAGTAAATATGTAGCCCATGGTTATTGTGGCCTAGTTTTAAAAAATAGGTTATTGCGGCCACTAGAAAAACGTGGAAAAAGAACTACACTGACTACAAGCAAACAAATAAACAAGACAACAAGGAAATAAATAAGCAAGCAACTTACGCTAGGCTATCATGGCTATTACACATATTACATCCACTGGGCATCAAAGTTCGCCACCAGTGCAAATATAGGGAACAAAGCAGCATATCAACACAGGTTGTCAAAGTTGGCGACCAGTGCAAATAAAAGCCGTAGCAAAAAAAGTCCAGAACAGAAACCACTTCACAAGAGCTCAACAAACAATATCATGGGTACCCATAATGCTGGCAAGATGGTTAGCAAGCTTATTAACTTTCTCTTGTTTGGCGCTTAAATCGTCCAGCGCTTGCTGTTGCACCAGAAAGTATGCATCCGAATTCTATAGGGACTTCGTCAGTCCTTCGGCTTCGTGCTGCAGCACATATGATCTATGTCTTTCAACTTGAAATTGAGACACAAGAAGACGAACTGATTCAGGCAGCGAGTTTGAAGAGCTTGTGCCAGCAGTAGTGGCCAGTAACTCGAACACTACATCAAGACATGACTTTTGGGCTGTCTCACTATTGTCAGGATAGTTTTTATCAGCTTTCTTGGAGACCAACAGGTATGTCTCACTATCTTGAACCTTATCTGCGTTACTTCCTTTACCATTTCATAACGGGGTACTCTTCTCCAATATTTTCTCCGCATTCTAAAAGAGAAACAAGCAGACACATCACAGGTTTACCATGTTATATATTAAACTCATTTTGGTAAATCAGTTCAGTAGTAAAGTGGAAAGGATGACAACATGAAACAAACATATATCTATGTACCATGGTCACTATATGGTCTATATCATTCTAGTTTTTGTTGTCAAATCAAGATAGAGACACCGTTCAAATAATATCTATTTAACACAAAGCAGAATAGACTGAATATATGTGTGGGAAACTACAGAGCAATAGCAACACTTGTAATGTGCATGACATGAGAACATAACTGTTTATTCAATTGAAACTGAAATGAACATAGAGCAAGTTACAATAGCAAACCAGTTAAAGAAACAAGTTTAGAACATATCCATTGCTCCATTGGAGTTTCAATCCCATCCGTGAAATTTGAAAATAGTTGGTATGAGTATATACAGTTATGCAAGAACAAAGGAGTATGAACCATAGCTACAGAACCTGACCTAAGAACAATTCTTATTCTGCTTTAAGCGTTAAGTTGGGGTTCGGAGTGGTGGTCCTCGTGCTTTGGGCACTGCAGTTCCCTTACTAACTTCTCTTGTGTGGGTGCTCTGTGGTGGAGGCAGTGTTGTGTTAACTGGAACTGGGTTACTATTTGCTGGGGTTGAGGTTAGAAGGGGTGTAGCTGGTTCTCTGTCCAACTGGGTAGGGGTAAAATCTGTGAGAGTCTGGGTTAGGTGTGGTGGGGCTGGTTCTTGGGCAAGTACAACCGTGGTTCTATCCGCATCGACTGGTAGCACTATCTTTTCTGAAGACCACGTTGTTACTCCCTTAGATACTGCCATCACTCTCTCCAATTGAAATGGTTTATAAACAAGAAAAGTAATTAAATGTACAGACATTGTATGATAAACATGTGTAATGGATAGTGGGGAATAAAAGAGGGCATGAAATAATTCACATTTGTGTTGTCTAACCAAACAGGATAGCATGACACAATTTCACATATATGATGGCTAACTAAACAGGATAGCAGGACACAATTTCTCATATATGATGGCTAACTAAAAAGGATGGAAAGACATAGTTGAAAATATGATGACTATGTAAACAGGATGACATGATATAACTATATAATGTGTTTATTAGATAGGTTGGCATGCCACAATTCACATATGCCGCCTATGGAAGCATGATAACATGATATAATTCACGGATAGAATGACATAATTCAAAATATGATGATTGTAAACACTAAATAGGATGAGATTATATAACTATATGATGTATTTATTAAATGGGTTGGCATGCCATAATTCAGATAGATGTTGTCTATGTAAACGTGATGGCATGATATATTTCAAATATATGATTTGTATACTAAATAAGTAAGCAGATGGCAATCACATATATGATGTAAAAACTAAGCAATGCAAGACAACATATGCATGACATGAGTAATATTACCCTGCCAAGTTTGAGCATAGACCTCAGGGGGGAAATTGGACTGGTCATCTGTCTCTGAATCCTCCTCTGATGAGCTATCTATAACCAGCAAGATGTCTGCTTCAGCAGGTAGCATTGTCTGCTCTGAATACCTTGTTTTCACTCCAGATACTTCCATCACCGCTTCAAATGGCTGATGCATAGGAAGAGTTGATACGTCCATTTTGCATCATGTTTACGGACAGTTATTTATGAAGTTTTAATGCATAATAATGCTTTTTGGAGTAGTTCTAATGCCTTTCCTCTCATAATATGCACGGAACACACAAAGAGGGAGAATTTCGGTAGCTAGAAATTTGGACCTGGAAAAGCTACGTCAGGCCACCTATTGTGCACAACTCAAAATTGGGCTGAAACTTCACGAGGAATTTTTATGGAATAAATAAGAAATACTAGAGAAAATAACCACCGAAGGGGGGCCACCTGGAGAGCACAAGACATGAGGGCGTGCCTAGCCCCCCAAGCAAGCCCTGTTGGGTTCTGCTCAGCCCAGCCCACCTCCGCTGCCCATCTTCTGGTATATAAGTCATTTTGACCTACAACAAAACAAGGGGATGACTTTCGGGATGGAGCGCCGCCGTCTCGAGGCGGAACTTGGCAGGAGCATTTTTGCCCTAAGGCGGAGCGATTCCGTTGGGGGAAGTTCCCTCCCGGAGGGGGAAATCATCGTCATCATCATCACCAACAACTCTCCCATCTTGGGGAGGGAAATCTCCATCAACATCTTCAACAACACCATCTCAAGCCCTAGTTCATCTCTTGTGTTCAATCTTTGTACTGGTACTATAGATTGGTGGTTGTGGGTGACTAGTAGTGTTGATTACATCTTGTAGTTGATTACTATATGGTTTATTTGGTGGAAGATTAGATGTTCAGATCCAACATGCTATTTAATACCCCTCTAATCTTGAGCATGATTATTATTTGTGAGTAGTTACTATTGTTCTTGAGGTCACGGGAGAAATCATGTTGCAAGTAATCATGTGAACTTGATATGTGTTCGATATTTTGATAGTATGTTTGTTGTGATTCCCTTACTGGTGTCATAAGAACGTAGACTACATGACACTTCACCATATATGGGCCTAAGGGAATTCATTGTGGAGTAGTAATTAGATGATGGGTTGCGAGAGTAACAGAAGCTTAAACCCTATTTTTTGCACTATTCCATAAGAGACCGATTGAATCCAAAAGTTTAATGCTATGGTTAGAATTTATTCTTAATAGTTTTCTCATAGTTGCGGATGCTTGCGAGGGGGTTAATCATAAGTAGGAGATTTGTTCAAGTAAGAACAACACCTAAGCACCCATCCACCCACATATCAAATTATCAAAGTAGTGAAGACAAATCAAACCAGCATGATGAAAGTGACTAGATGAAATTCCTGTGTACCCTCAAGAACGCTTTGCCTATTATAAGAGACTGTTTTGGCCTGTCCTTTGCCTCAAAAGGATTGGGCTACCTTGCTGCACTTTTGTTATTGTTACCATTATTTACTCGTTACAAATTACCTTGCTATCAAACTACTTTGTTACTTACAATTCCAGCACTTGCAGACATTACCTTGTTGTAAACCACTTGTCATTTCCTTCTACTCCTCATTGGGTTTGACACTCTTACTTATCGAAAAGGGATACAATTGATCCCATATACTTGTCGGTCATCAAGGCAATTTTCTGGCGCCATTTCCGGGGAGTGAACCGCTCTTGGTAAGTGGAAATCGGTAAGGAAAAGTTATTACTATGTGCGGAAATTTATTGTCACTTGTTACTACGGAGAGCAATCCTTTGAGGGGTTTGTTCGGGGTATCTTCACCTCGACAGAAACCACAATTAGTTACCCCTCAACCTACTGCACCTCCTGAAAATATTGAATATGAAATTCCTTCGGGATATGATAGAACAACTTCTAGCTAATCCTTATGCAGGAGATGGAACCGAACATCCTGATATGCACTTGATATATGTGGAAGAAAATTTTGGATTATTTAGGCTTGCAGGTTTACCCAGAGATGAAGTTAAGAAGAAGGTTTTCCCTTTATCTTTGAGGGAAAATCATTGGCATGGTATAGGCTATGCGATGATATTGGATCTTGGAATTGGAATCGATTGAAATTGGAGTTTCACCAAAAATTCTATCTATGCATATAATTTTTGGCCTCGTGAAGGAGAAATTACCGCTCTAGCTTGGGGGAGGCTTAAGTCAATGTTACATTCATGCCCCAATCATGAGCTCTCAAGGAGAATTATTATTCAGAATTTTTATGCTCGACTTTCTCATAATGATCGATCCATGCTTGATAATTCTTGTGCTGGTTCTTTTATGAAGAAGACTATTGAATTCCGGTGGGATCTCTTAGAAATAATTAAACGCAACTCTGAAGATTGGGAACTCGACGAAGGTAAAGAGTCAGGTATTAAGCTTAAGTATGATTGTGTTAAATCTTTTATGAATACCGATGCTTTTCAAAAGTTTAGCACTAAATATGGACTTGACTCTGAGATAGTAGCCTCATTTTGTGAATCATTTGCTACTCATGTTGATCTCCCTAAGGATAAGTGGTTTAAATATCGCGCACCTATTAAAGAATAAATTAAAGAACTGGTAATAGCTAAAGATGAAACTATTATTTATAATGTTGATCCAGTTGTTTCTACTGCTTATATTGAGAAACCACCTTTCCCTGTTAGGATTAAGGAACATGCTAAAGTTTCAACTGTGGTCAACAAAACTTATATTAGAACACCCAAACTAGTAGAACAAATCAAGGTGGAACCTAGTGTTGCTATGGTTAAAGATCTCCTGGAAGAAAATAAAGATGGGCATGTTATTTACTTCTGTGGTGAAGCTGCTAGAATTGCCAAACCTGATGGAAAAGATGAACATAGACCCGTTGTTGGCATGCCTGTTGTCTCAGTTAAAATAGGAGGTCACTGCTACCATGGTTTATGTGACATAGGTGCTAGCGTGAGTGCTATTCCATTTACCTTATATCAAGAAATCATGAATGACATAGCACCCGCTGAAATATAAGACATAGATGTTACTATTAAGCTTGCCAATGGAGATACTATATCACCAATTGGGCTTGTTAGAGATGTTGAAGTCTTGTGTGGGAAAATAAAATATCCTACTGATTTTCTTTTTCTTGGTTCCCCACAAGATGACTTTTGTCCCATTATTTTTGGTAGACCTTTCTTGAACACTATTAATGCTAAAATAGATTGTGAGAAACAAATTGTCGGTGTTAGCTTTGGTGATGAGTCTCATGAGTTTAATTTTTCTAAGTTTAGTAGAAAACCTCATAAAAAAGAATTACCTAGTAAGGATGAAATGATTGGTCTTGCTTCTATGGTTGTGCCTCCTACTGATCCACTAGAACAATATTTGCTAGACCATGAGAATGATTTGCATATGCATGATAGAAACGAAATAGATAAGATTTTGTTTGAACAACATCCACTGCTGAAACCATTGTTCAGGAAATCGGTAACTGGTAGCTGCTCGGTCGGCTTGGGAGTAGTGATTAATCATTGAATCGGCCTATTAACTGGATTAATTGGACTACCATTAATTGGTAGATTAAATATGAATTGCCAACATATATCTAGTTTTTTTGTATTATACCATACTCTCATGCCCTCAACTATGTAATATACCACAATATGGTATTGTTTGGTCGAACCCTAGCTAGTGAGGAATGAGAGGGGGATGGGAGGGGTTAAAGCGAAAAGTTATGGGCTTTGTTTGCCCACAAATTAATGGGCCAGAATCGATTAATCGGCCTAAAACTGATTAATCGGTCTCACTAGCCAATTAAATGGCCTGACAAGTTAACACGATGAATACATGCTATTTGATTCGGTCACCCTATGAGTAGCGATTAACTGGCCTGTTAATTGATTAATCGGACAAATTCTTGAATAGTGGCTGAAACACAATTTGCCTATTGAAACTCTAGGAGGTCCTCCTCCACCTAAAGGTGATCCTGTTTTTGAATTAAAACAATTGCCAGACACTTTGAAATATGCTTAACTTGATGAGAAGAAGATATATCCTGTTATTCTTAGTGCTAACCTTTCAGAACATGAAGAAGAAAGATTATTGAAAGTTCTTAGGAAGCACCGACCTGCTATTGGATATACTCTTGATGATCTTAAGGGCATTAGTCGCACTCTATGTCAGCACAAGATTAATATGTAACATGATGCTAAACCCGTTGTTGATCACCAATGTCGGTTAAATCCAAGATGAAGGAAGTGGTAAGAATGGAAATATTAAAACTTCTCGCAGCAGTTATAATCTATCCTATAGCTGATAGTAGATGGGTAAGTCATGTTCATTGTGTCCCTAAGAAGGGAGGAATTACTGTCGTTCCTAATGATAATAATGAACTTATTCAACAAAGAATTGTTATAGGCTATAGAATGGTAATTGATTTTAGAAAATTAAACAAAGCAACTAGAAAAGATCATTACCCTTTGCCTTTTATTGAGCAAATGCTAGAAAGATTATCTAAGCACACACATTTTTGCTTCCTTGATGGATATTATGGTTTTTCACAAATACCTGTTTCTCACCTGATCAAGAAAAGACCAGTTTTACTTTTTCCTTTTGGAACTTATGCTTATAGACATATGCCTTTTGGTTTATGCAATGCACCTGCTACCTTTCAAAGATGTACGACTGCTATATTCTCTGACTTTTGTGAAAAGATTGTTGAGGTTTCCATGGATGACTTTTCTATTTATGGGAAATCTTTTGATGATTGTTTAAGCAATCTTGATTGAGTTTTGCAGAGATGTGAGCAAACAAATCTTGTCTTGAATTGGGAGAAGTGCCACTTTATGGTTAACGAAGGTATTGTTTTGGGCCATAAAATTTCTGAAAGAGGTATTGACACTACAAAAAAATACACTTCCGTGAAGATACGTGTTTGTCACAGTAGTTCACGTTTTCTGCCATGCATGTACATCCATGATTTTATGACAGAATCGAGATAGTCATACCTATGTTGTCGCAGAAGTGTTCCATGACATTACCAAAATTATCATCACAGAAGTGTCCACTTCCATGACGATAAATCACGCATCATAGAAGTGCTTTCGTCAAGCGTGGCCGACACGTGGCATCCACCATAACGGCTCTCCGTTAAGCTACCGGGTCCAGTTTTGGATCCGATAACCCGTTAACAGCTCCGATCAATGGGGATTTTCCACAAGGAAAATCATCATTGGCTGGAGGAAAATCATCATCGTTGGGATAGGTGTCATGCACTCATTGTACCGAAGGCACCTATGATACGTCTACACATGGCACGACCCAACAGAGTGCCATTCCTGTGAAAAGGCCGGCCCGTTTGACTTGGTAAAAAGGTGGCGGGCCGGCCCACGGAAAGCCTTATAATGGCATGTTCGCATATAGCCCATTTACAGCTCGCTAACCCAGGGCCCGTTTGGACCTATCCAAATTAGGCCCAGTAGTGTCATCTGGGCCATCTAATATGATTCTAGCCCATTTTAACTTCCAGCCCATGTATGACCCATGACGTCTTTCGGCCCATATGAGGCCCTTTATAACTCTTGGTCCATTAACGGCCCGTGCTGAAACTGGCCCGTAATGAACAGTGTATCACTTTATACCCATTAACGGCCCATAAATCCATTGGGCTGTTTCCAGCCCATGTTATATTTCAGCCTTATCAGGGCCTATTTATTCTTGGGCTCATTTCCAGCATTCCGTTACTTACGACCCGTTACTGTAAATTTTTGCTTGTGGGCCAAATTCAGCCCGTGGTTACAGTCAGCCCGTTTGTGGCCCGTTAATACATTGGGCCGTTTTCATAGCATCATCAAATACGGCCGACTAACGATGGCCGTTATGGTCGGCCCATGAACGGAGGATTCCAACTCTAGCCTGTTTACGGCCATAATGCGGTCTATTATTGGCCCATGTTTGGCTAATCGATCATACGGCCCATAGAAGGCCCATTGATGATACGGCCCGTAGAAGGACCATTGTGTCTATGGCCCATAGAAGGCCGATTGTTTCTACGGCCCGTAGGAGGCCCAGTGTCACTATGATAAATATGTAGCCCATGGTTATTGTGGCCTAGCTTTAAAAATAGGTTATTGTGGCCACTAGCAAACCACGGAAAAAGAACTCCACTCACTACAAGCAGACAAATAAATAAGACAACAAGGAAATAAATAAGCAAGCAACTTACGCTAGGCTATCACGGCTATTACACATATTACATCCACTAGGCATCAAAGTTCACCACCAGTGAAAACATAGGGAACAAAGCAGCATATCATATACACTGGTTGTCAAAGTTGGCGACTAGTGCAGATAAACACCGCAGCAAAACAAGTCCAGAACTGAGACCACTTCAGAAGATCACAAGAAACAATATCCTGGGTACCCATAATGCTGGCAAGATGCTTAGCAATCTTATTAACTTTCTCTTGTTTGGCGCTTAAATCCTCCAGCGCTTGCTGCTGAACTAGAAAGAATTCTGCAGGGACTTCCTCAGTCCTTCAGCTTCCTATCGCAGCACATCTGATCAGTGTCTTTCAACTTGAAGTTGAGACTCAAGAAGACGAACCGTTTTAGGCAGAGAGTTCAAAGAGCTTGTGCCAGCAGTAGTGGCTAGTAACTCGAACACTACATCAAGACAGGACTTTTGGGTTCTCTCACTGTCGTCAAGATAGTTTTTATCAGCTTTCTTGGAGACCAACAGGGATGTCTCACTATCTTGAACCTTATCTGCATTACTTCCTTTACCATCGCATAACGGGGTACTGTTCTCCAATATTTCGTGTGCATTCTAGAAGAGAAACAAGCAAACACATCACAGGTTTACCATGTTGTATATGAAACTCATTTTGGTAAATCAGTTCAGTAGTAAAGTGGACATGATAACAGCATGAAACAAACATATATCTATGTACCATGGTGACTTTATGGTCTACATCATTCTAGTTTTTGTTGCCAAATCAAGATAGAGACATAGTTCAAATAATATTTGTTCAAGACAAACCAAAATAGACATAATATAAGTGTGGTAAACTATAGTGCAATAACAACACTTGTAATGTGCATGACATGAGAACATAATTTTTTATTCAATTGAAACTGAAATCAACATAGAGCAAGTTACAACAACAAACTAGTTAAAGAAACAGGTTTAAAACATACCTGTTGTGCAATTGGAGTTTCAGTTCCATCATTCAAATTTGAAAAATAGTTGGTATGAGTAAATATAGTGAAGCAAGAGAAAAGGAGTATGAACCATAGCTACAGAACCTGACCTAAGAACAAATCTTCTTCTCCTTTAAGCGTTGAGTTGGGATTCGGAGTGGTGGTCCTCGTGCTTTGGGCACTGCAGTTCCCTTACTAACTGCTCGTGTTTGGGTGCTTTGTGGTGGAGACGGTGATGTGTCAACTGGAACTGGGTTACTCTCTGCTGGGGTTGGGGTTAGAAAGGGTGTAGCTGGTTCTCTGTCCAACTGGGTAGGGGTACAATCTGCGAGAGTCTGGTTATGTGTGGTGGGGCTAGTTCTTGGGCAAGTACAACCGCGGTTCTATCTCCATCAACTGGTAGCACTATATTTTCTGAACACCGTGTTGTTGCTCCCTTAGATACTGCCATCACCCTCTCCAATTCAAGTGGCTGATAAACAAGAAAAGTAATTGAAAGTACAAACATTGTATGATAGATAGGTGCAATGGATAGTGGGGAATAAAAGAGGGCATGAAATAATTCACATTTATGTTGTCTAACCAAACAGGATAGCATGAGACAATTTCACATATATGATGGCTAACTAAACAGGATAGCATGACACAATTTCACATTATGATGGCTAATTGAACAAGATGCAAAGACATAGTTCAAAATATGACGACTATGTAAACAGGATGACATGATATAAGTATATAATGTGTTTATTAGATAGGTTGGCATGCCACAATTCACATATGCAGCCTATGGGAACATGATAACATGATATAATTCACGGACAGAATGACATAATTCAAAATATGATGACTGTAAACACTAAACAGGATGAGATGATATAACTATATGATGTCTTTATTAAATGGGTTGCCATGCCATAATTCAGATAGATTCTGTGTATGTAAACATGATGTCATGATATAATTCAAATATATGATTTTTATAGTAAGCAAGTAAGCAGATGGCAATCCATATATGATATAAAAATTAAGCAATGCAAGACAACATGCATGACATGGGTAATATAACCCTGCCAAGTTTGAGCATACACCTCAGAGGGGAAATAGGACTGGTCATCAGTCTTTGAATCCTCCTCTGAGGAGCTCTCTGTAACCAGCAAGATGTCTGCTTCAAAAGGTACCATTGTGTGCTCTGAATACCTTGTTTTCACTCTAGATACTTCCATCACCGCTTCAAATGGCTGAACAAGATGGCGTTGCATAATTCACATAAACGATGAATAAACTAAACATATGGCATTCACACAAAGCATGTCTAAACTAAGCAGATAACATATTTGATGTATAAAGTAAGCAATGCAAGGCACCATATGCATGATATAACCAACATCAGCATGCCAAGTTAGAGCGAAGACCTCAGGGGGTAAATAGGAGTGGTATTCTCCTTCTGAATCCCCCTCAGAACAGATATCTTCCTCTCGATTACAATCGGAAATGGGTGGAGGGGGGCTACCTTTGCGTCTACCATGGAGCGACGTCTGCATGAAATTTTATTGCCATGCAAGGCTCATCTCTTTTGCTCTACATGTTCAGTTCCATTGTGTATAATAACTGACATGCATAGGAATAAAACATAGTGAGATTATGTAAGGAGTGCATGCAGAAATCCAGAGTGATGATAGCAACCTGTGGATAGACCCAAAACCAATGATAGCAGGCGGATAATGGCTTCAGTTAAAAAATACAGATAATGGCTTCTTTACTGTTTTTTTCCCACCCAACATGAAACTCATAGTAGACACCAGAGATTAACCAGATAGTAGATAGATACTATTGATTGAGGCCCCGATATATACCCCACAACCATTTAAAAACTCAAGTTTGACCATTAGTTTGGAGCTGACTCAGAGTCTAATCGGTGAACAAGATGATAAAGTAGCATGCAATATTAATTGATGCATAACGTAAGCAGACACAAAAGAGTGCGACCTCTCTGGCAGACCCATGTAGTCCTCGAGGTCATCTGCTCGATTGATGATGGTAATGCAGTTTTCATGGTTGCCAACGACAGGGAAGAAGATCTGAGGCGTTGAAAGACAGTCTGGATGCAGGATCCCTGCTGTGCTGGACCCTTCTGTCATTGGAGCAGCTGAGCTGGGGTGGACGATGGCGCAGCAGGATCGGGACAAACCATGCATTCTTTAACAACTATCTGTATGAGAAGTAATTCTGTAAGGGATTGTTTGAATTGGAGGATTCTAACAACGCATGGATAGGAAATACACAGTAATAGGATAGGAATGCATGTGCAAAACAGAGAATTTAAAAACATAGGATTTCTGCCAATCTGTGTGTTTGGTTCACATGAATTGGAAGATCACATGATGCAAAGAAGCATGGTGAGATTAAGTCAAACCACAAGAAAATGTACGGTTATAATGCTATTATGCTACTATCTCTTAGTCTTGTGCTTCATGAATAGGAATATGAAAAGGAGGACAAGTGGATATTAAAATTCCTACGGTTTTCTTTCAAGGAGACACTAAAGAAACAAATCCTACAGTTTTCCTTTGCTCCATTCCATTGAATCAAATGCATGAATAGTAGTACCATAGGAAACTTTCCAATTCCAATGTTTTTCCTTCACTTTTCCTTTCAAGCACTCGTGATTCTAGTAGGCAGGCTTGAGCAAGGAAAAGCCTACACTCAAAAATGTTTTTGTGCTACTTCTACTACTTTGGACCCAGGCCACTGCCCTACTAGCTCAACTCCCAGGCCCATCGAAAAATGCACATCTCAAATGCGTAGAGATAAATAATGATGGCATTCAAAAGAGTCCATCACGGATAGCTAAGTTGTCTGGTACCTCACTATTTGTCATATAGTAGGACAAACTAATCGTATTTCACGTTACTGCGTGTGCTCAGTGGACAATATGTATAACATGTAGAGTAAAAAAGAGATGCAACAAGTGTACAACCTCTTTGGCGAAGCCATGTCGATCTCAGCGTGATTGGGTTGGTTGGTGGGGATGATCCGGCTGACTTGGCTGTCGGAGGAGGGGAAGAAGATCTTAGGCATCTTGAGATGGAGCCCAGGGTACTGCTCTGCTGTGATGGAGAGTTTCGTCGTTGGAACAACTCCGGTGAGTTGTACGACGTCGAGGCTGAAGCAGGACAAGAGAGAGAATGTGAACCTGAGTGGAATTCTAATAGCATCTCCAATAGATGATGTAAAATACATAACCACAAAGTTCTAGATGTAAAATACATCATCCGCTCATCTCTGAACTAAACTGTCGAAACTGAATTTAACTGTCGAAACTGAACTTAACTGTCAAAATTGAATTTTGCTGTCGAAACTGAATTTTACTGTCGAAACTGAACGCACTAGAGGTGAGGCTACACGTCAGTCGACTGACTTTTTCATCTCTGGTCAGTCGATTTTCCATCCGTTGGATACGAAATCAAGGGCTTGTAGTTCATCTTCAACCTCCACCACCCTGAGCAGCCAGCCACCACGGCCAAACAGCCGCCCCCTACCGCCCCCGGCAGTGCGCCGCCCCGCCCGCCTCGAAAACGCTCCCCATCGCAGGTCCGCCGTCTCCCCGGCCATCCCTCTAGGCCCCCATGCCGAGCTTTTTCTCCAATAATCCACACGCCACTGCCCCACCACCGCCCCACCCTGAACCCTAAGATAGATAATGGGGTACCTCTCCGGTGAGCCCCCCTCCCCGCTGCTGCTTGTTCCTCCTTAACTCCGACGAGCCCTCCCACCCCCTGAAAATTGACTGACCCAAAAGTCGATTCAGTCGACCGAAGTGTAGCTAAATCGGAGCAGCATCACAAGCAAGAGCAAGAGCGAGAGCAACAGCGTGAGCAAGAGCGAGAGGAATAGCAAGAGCAAGAGCAGGCCAGGCAAGGGACCGAGAGCAAGAGCAGAGCAGCAGCGCAAGCGAGAGCTAAAGCAGCAGCTGTTCCTACTGATGTGGACGTCGCCGCCGAGGGAGCGACACCGTGGAGGAAGTGGCCGGCGACGCCGCCATGGATGGAGCCGCACCGTGTCGGCTCTGGACGGAGCGCCAGTAGCACCGTGAGATCAAATCAAGAAGAAAATGCATCGATTAGTGTATAAACTCTTTGGTGGCGCCGATTAGGCCGCAGCTTCATCCGAGGAAACAATGATGATGCTGCCTTCTGGTGGTGCAGGTGAAGATGGTGGTGGTGGAATGGAGGTGGCGCGAAAGACGAGGGGAACATCGGGGCAACTCCTTGGAGGTGGAGGATGGGGTGGCTGAACCGGCGGGATGACGAGATCGACGACGGATCCTCATCTAGTACGGTGGATGAGGGACGTCGAGGTGTTGCTGTGCACGACGTCGTCGGGGAAGAGGCTCCGGCTGGGTGGCGGACGGAGGAGGGTGTGGGGCTTCGCGGGTTATCGCGGCCTCGGTGTACGAACGGGTGGGCGGATGGGATGGGAGTGGGGAACCATGGCTTAGGGACGCGCTTGTCCAAAATGTGGGGTAAGTTACTAAAGTACCCCCACAAATTTGAGGCGGTTCTTTCGGTTCAGGGGTATCACGGGCATTTCGCATGTCGGGATTTCACAGGAGGTGGGATTATTCACGCGCATTGTAATTTTCAAATTGCAAGGCGCGTGTTGAGATGGAGGGAGTTGTCAGAGCACAACGAGACAAAGATATATCTTAAATATTTTGTGGGTAACAAAGCGCGGGTTGAAATTTCCGGACAAGCCTAACGTGTACTGTACCAAATCAATTCGCACTTCCGTCGACGAAAAAACAAAAAGAAATTAATTCACATCACACAAGAGAGTCTAGTCCAGTCTATTGTACCAAATCAATTCGCACTACAAATGTAATTCAAAACTTTGAATTCATGTTATGTTCAATTAAAATATTTCGCTATGTGTATAATGCATGCAACCTACTACTCAAATGAACGTTTTAGTGCATTTCAAACGTATATACTATCGCTTCAATACGAACTAAATTTGAATTCGTTTCTCTATTTGAATAAGATCTACAATAATGATTATTGTGAAGTCAAACCATTTGAATTCGTTTCTCTATTTTAATAAGATCTACAATCATCATTATTGTCAAGTTAAACCATCGTTTGTGTATTATGTTCACAGCACACCACATGATTACTCTCGAGTAAGATATGAACTATGTGTACTATATGAACTCGAACTCGATTTTTTGAATCCACTTTATGTTGATTTCAAATCACAGTACATTTCAAGCTATAGCTAGATCTTCATAATCTAAACCATGTCTCATATGTATAATGTGTTTATCACATAATGTATGGTGCCCGCCCCCTATGCCTACAAGTATTTAGATGTGAGTTGCAAACACCACACATTACCACAAATTCAAATAAAATGTGAGATTTTTTGATATATAATATTGTTTAGATTGTTCGATATTTAGTTGTAAGCTGCAAACGCCACACATTATCACAAATTCAAATAAAATGTGAGATTGTTCGATGTATTGTATGGTTTAGATTGTTCGACGTTTAGCTGTGAGTTGCAAACGCCATGCATTATCACATTATGGTATAACATCTACAAAACGACAGCACGTGTATCACCGCTATATTCATGCATGCATATGTTTATAACACTATGATCTCCTATTCAAATATATGAATCCACTTTCATATCAAATTATGATCTTTGTTAGTCTCTTACACCCACACAATCCTCTAAACTTTGTAGCTAGGACTAACATTCTCTCGTGCATGCTGTAACGCCCCGGATACAACTTTCCATTATTGTAACTCCAACTCTTGCCATTTCCGGCTATGTGATTTATTATTTTCTCCGTCGTTGGGTTTTGTCTTTCGTTTTGCATTTTGGCCATGGCATGCATCTCATCTCATAGCATCATCCGCATTGCATCCATATGTTTTCATAAAACCCGTATCCACTTGTAGTTGCCGCGTCACCCCTTGCTTTCCTTGATCGTTCCGAGACCAACCATGTTTTCGTTTCCCTCTTGTCCAACCACCTAACCTCTCTTGCCAGCTCGCAGCCCCCTCGCGCGCGTGTCCAAAACTTCCCCGAACCCGAACCGCACGGTCATGACCGTTGGATTCGAATCATCCCCTAACATCTATAAAACATCTCCGTTTTCTTATTTGGACTGTCCTAGCCTATTTATCTCGACCATTCGAGTTTAATCGGATGATCCAAAACCCCCTTCATTTCCCTATATAAAGACCCCTAGTCCAAATATGGGCAAACCCTAACTTCTAGGGAGATGTCCCATCCCGCCGCCACTCCACAAAATCCTCTCGGGATCCCCCTCCCTCGATCCCACAGCCTCCTCCCTCCTCCATTCAGATCCAGCCAACCACCACAGCCACTTCCACTCGATCTGGACCGCCAGATCTTAGATCGGACGGCCCTGAGAGCTTTTGCAACCCAAGCACACAGCTCCCGCACGAGCCCCCTCCTCCTGCTTCGATCCCCGAGCGGATCGGGAGAGCTCGCCGCTACCGCGTCATGTTTCCGGCCTCTCATCCGTCCGGCCGGCAACAACCACCATCACCAGGCTGCACCTCTCCTTCCCTTCTCCCCCTACCGCTTTCTCTCCTTCCCCTTCAATCTCTCTCACAATCTCTCCTCTCTGTTTCTCTAAACAGGAGCTCACCACCGACCGGAGCCGATGGAGCTGAGCCACCATCGTCCTACTCGACCCCACCATCCAGATCCGTTCCGCGCCGACCCGTTCCGCCATCGCCCATTCGTCCCGCCGGATCCGCGAAGCCGCCCGTTCGGGACCCTGTCTGCCTCCCCTGCATCATGCCCCATCACCGGGAGCTCGCGCTAAGTCCGCCTCCGCCCTCTACTTCCCCTCCAACGAGCAGTAGCCACTGCCGGCCCTTCAACGCCTCGGGTCTTCCACGCCCCAGATCCGCGACCCCGTGCCTCCTCCTCGCACACGTCCACTGCTGCAAGTCCCAACGCCGCCTCGCTCTTCTTCCTGGAGCGAAGCAATCACCTGCTCGATCCGGCCAAGCGAGCATCGCTCGCGTTGACCGCGCCAAGTCCCACGACTGACCGCACGCACCTGGGCTGCCTCCCCTTCGTCTGTTGGCCAAGGCCCAGCCACGCCAGATCCGGCCTGCCTAGCCTCCTCCTCACCAGCCGGGCCAAGAGCCCATGGTGAGCAGCCCAGTCCGCCCACCAGATTCGGCACGATGTAGTTTTTTTTTCATGTGTGTGATTTTGCTAATCATCAGAGGATTTACAGTTTTACAGAAAAACCCTCAATGTTCATGCATTTAATAACTCATCAACCGTGCATCGGATTAAAATGTTGTAAACATATAAAATGCTTAGATTTCCATCTACTTTCATAATATACAACTCTCATCCATGTTTAAAATGTTTAAAATGCTGTTTGTTTAAATTTGTTTAAATGCCATGCTAAAATGCTTTATTTCATAACTAAATAACATTACCTCCAAATTTAATAAACTTTATATGTAAATGGGGTGAAAAAAATGCCTAGTTTAACTTGGTCCACTTTATTTTCCTGTTTAACAACAATAAAACTTGTTTTAGGGCAGAACAGTACCAAATTCGAAATATGCATATGGGGATTTTCCAGAATTGTTGTTTGTTGTTCCGGCCTCATTTAAACTTGCCTAGATAGGTAGCTTAATTATGCTTCACCTCTTGCCATGTTTAACAACAATTAATATTGTTGTACATAAATGAGAGAGAACTAAATAATTGAATGTGGTGTTCCGTCAATATGCAACTCGTTGCATATTGAGCTCCACTTAATTTGTAGTATTGTTTGTGCACTTTGCCATGTCATGCCTCATTAAACCGGACATGCATCATATTTGGTTGTGCATCGTGCCATGTTTATGTGATGGTTGTTTACCATGTTGTTTGCTTCTTTCCGGGTCACTTCTCTCGTTAGCTTCGGTTTCGTTCCGGAGTTGTGAGGATTCGTTCGGCCATGTCCGCTTGTCTTCTTCATGGGCTCGTTCTTCTTCCTAGCGGGATTTCAGGCAAGATGACCGCTACCCTGGATCTCACTACTATCATTGCTATGATAGTTGCTTCATTCTATTGCTATGCTGCGCTACCTATCACTTGTTCTTCAAGACTCCTAGTTTGCCATGTCAGCCTCTAACCTTTTTCACCCTTCCTAGCAAACCGTTTCTTGGCTATGTGACCGCTTTTGCTCAGCCCATCTTATAGCGTTGTTAGTTGCAGGTGAAGTTGAAGATTGCTCCATGGTGGACAGGATTATGTTGGGATATCACAATATCTCTTATTTAATTAATGCATCTATATACTTGGTAAAGGGTGGAGGCTCGGCCTTATGCCTGGTGCTTTGTTCCACTCTTGCCGCCCTAGTTTCCGTCATATCGGTATTATGTTCACGGATTTTGCGTTCCATGCGCGGTTGGGTGATTTATGGGACCCCCTTGACAGTTCGCTTTGAATAAAACTCCTCCAGCAAGGCCCAACCTTGGTTTTACCATTTGCCTCACCACCACCTATACCCTTCGCTTGGGTCGGCCAACCCGAGGGTCATCTTTATTTTAGCCCCCCGGGCTAGTGCTTCTCTAAGTGCTGGTCCGAACCGAGCAGCCTGCGGGGCCACCTTGGGGAAACTCGAGGTCTGGTTCTACTCATAGCTTGACTTATCCGGTGTTGCCCTGAGAACGAGATATGTGCAGCTCCTATCGGGATTGTCGGTGCATCAGGCGGCTTTGCTGGTCTTGTTTTACCATTGTCGAAATGTCTTGTAAACCGGGATTCCGAGATTGATCGGGTCTTCCTGGGAGAAGGTATATCCTTCGTTGACCGTGAGAGCTTGTGATGGGCTAAGTTGGGACACCCCTGCAGGGTATAAACTTTTGAGAGTCGTGCCCGCGGTTATGTGGCAGATCGGAATTTGTTAATATCCGGTTGTAGATAACTTGACACCAGACTCGAAATTAAACGCATCAACCATGTGTGTAGCCGTGATGGTCTCTTCTCGGCGGAGTCCGGGAAGTGAACATGGTTTTGGGTTATGTTTGACGTAAGTAAGAGTTCAGGATCACCTCTTGATCATTGCTAGCTTAACGACCATTCAATTTGCTTCTCTTCTCGCTCTCATTTGCGTATGTTAGCCACCATATTATGATTAGTCGTTGCTGCAACCTCACCACTTTACCCCTTCCTTACCCATTAAGCTTTGCTAGTCTTGATACCCATGGTAATGGGATTGCTGAGTCCTCGTGGCTCGCAGATTACTACAACAATAGTTGCAGGTGCAGGTTGCGATGATCATGACGCGAGAGCGATGTTACTTGTTTTGGAGTTTTTCTTCTGCTTCTTCTTCGATCAGGGGATAGGTTCCAGGTCGGCAGCCTGGGTTAGGAGGGTGGATGTCATTTGAGTTTCTGTTTGTGTTTCATCCGTAGTCGGATGGTGCTCTTATGTATTGTGATGTTGTATTCATGTGGCATTGTATGCCTTTTGTATGTATCCCCATCTATTATGTAATGTTGATGTAATGATATCCACCTTGTAAAAGCATTTCAATATGCGGTACTATCCTTGGTGGGACCTTAGAGTCTCTTTAGGATAGTTTCGCATATTGGGCGTGACACATGCACACGCCCTCCTCTCCCTCCCCCTCCCTCAGCATTCTATCCATTGCGCACATTCATTTTTTTCTTTAGGTCGTTCTCCCACAGTCTCCACAACTCCTTTTCGACACACACCAATCGATAAACCTCTCAAGTGATGTCTGCCTACAACATACACACGCACCTTCCATCTCCCCCTTTTTGTGTCAACGCCTCGTGTCTCTCATACGGTCCCACACATGTGTATACTCTGACCCCTCTTTTCATCGATCTCACAACCGCACACTCCTCCCCCTATCTAGCTAGTAGCTCGGCCTCCCGCACCACCTCCTAGCTCCATTCTCTATGTCTATCCATCTCGCTGGGCCTTAGTTGCCTCTAACAAATGGATGTACACCGACCGATCTCCCACTATACATATAGCTAGCTTGGTCCTTATTGCTCATTTTTCCCCATGAGTCGATCGATCTACCTCATTAGTTATGTCTCTCCCTTCCTCCAACAAGCAACAATTGATCTACCAATCTAGTTAGGTTTGATTACCAAACACATGGTTCCCCTTCATCATCCATGCATGCGTCCCGACAGATCTATCACGCACAGGCACACACAGAAACACGTCCCCACTCTTATTGAAAATATTGCAGTTCTACCCTCAGTTTGTCTAGTAGGCCTCTTTCACCATATTCGAGAGGCAACTCCATCACCCATCCAACACTCTACCCCTCTCCCTCCCTCTCTCACTCCTCTCTCTCTCTGTCCATCCTATTTCCCATCCTTTTGTTATGTATGGATGTCGACCGATCTCCTTCAAGACATAGCTGGGTCTGTCCTTTTCAACACATACACGAGTCGTTCTACCTCTCTAGTTAGGCCTCCCCCTCCCCCTCCCCCCACCCCCCGACACACCGATACATCAAGCGCTCTAGTCATGTCTCCCTACCACACACAAACTTGACATGTGCCCTCTGACGTTCTAGTTGGCCAGTCGCCCTATATCTTTGACTTGCACACACACAATTTCGATGG
>NC_041393.1:336608182-336683695 GCF_002162155.2 Triticum dicoccoides
GATCTCGCACCCACCCACTTGATCCTCTCTTCGACTCTATCGGTATCTATGACCCCTCCCTCTCTTCTTGTGGATCGCCCAGCCCTCTATATATCATATGGATAGGCCTCCATTTCACACACATTGCATGCAAAATTTTGTTTGATATGTCATCGAGACATATTCCCACAAATACATCCACGAAATCACAACCCCCCCCCCCAAACAAAAAATACTCACGAACGCACATGCCATCTGTCTAGGTTTGTATCTCTCTCTCACACACACACGTAGGTGGGGGACGTGCACGAAGAGAAGAGGTGCACGCACGGCGCACGTACTCCCATCTCTTTCCCAACCACACCCGCGTGGGTACACGGTTGAGCTCATTTCTGTACGAAAAGGCAGCCCACGTGGTAATTTGACATGTGTACTGGTTTTCCACTTGATGGAGGGAGGATCGTCTACCACAGGTGAACAAACAAATTGTGACTTGACGTGTTATGTTAAAAAAGAGGCAAACCATGTGGGGCCTACCTTAGAGGCAAGGCTCTATACACTGGTACTTTTGATGTGTCCCATCAACTCGTAGAACGACGAGAAGCATGCTTAGTACACTGTCTCCCGCGCCCATGGGCGCGGTGGCTCGCAGGATGAGGTGAAGCTTGCTTACTAGTACAGTACGCCTTACGCCCGCTCCCTCGCCCACGCGCGCGGTGGCTCACAGGACGAGGAGGAAATTTTACTACTCCCTCCGTTTACTCCTCGTGCCTACCTTGGTTAGAGAGATTATCATATTGTTTGGAACATATGTACTTTAGTACTCCCTCCATTTACTTATACAAGGCCACTATAAAAAATACATTTTGCATATAGACGTATATAGACGTATTTTAGAGTGTAGATTCACTCATTTTGCGCCGTATGTAGTCCATATTGAAACAGAGTAATAGTAAGCACTCTCCCTCGCCCCTCGACCCTCGCCCATGTGGTGGACGTGCAACAATTCATTCGGTCTCATATAGCTAGAACGATATATACTGCAGTACCATTATTGCTCGACTTCCTGAAGAGGCGAAGAGCCAATCGCAAGGTTAATATGTTGGAGATGCCAAGCACAAGGTTTATAGGAGAACGAGTAGTAGGTGCTGCGTCATTTATAAATAAAGTATTTTTCTTTAGTGGCACGTATGCAATATAAATAGGTTCATATTGAGAGAAAAGGAAACCGCTCCACTATATACATAGTCAGGACGAGCCTACACGGTTGCTTGATGGGGTTGCTCTCTTCACACTCTCTCGCACAAAACGATTGTGGACACATCTCTAACATCCCGGTGGATCACGTCCGCCCCGGGAAGGGGTGGATGCTTAGTGTAGATGCGGTCGCCATCGCCAACGGTGAAAACCCACTGTCGGCACATCCCGATCAGGGGTCCCCGCCGTTCTCTCTCACAAAGCCGGTGAGGTTTCCTTCATCCCTTGCTCACTTCCGCGACGTGGGTAGTTGCCACCTCCCGCCGCCCTCCTCTAGGGTGAGCTACGTCCCGACAACCCTCAGGTGCAACTCCCTTTACAGCTGGCTTGCACCACTGCTCCAGCTGCCCACATCACTCCATGTGGATATTTCTCTACTTCTTTGCCCCCCATGTACCTCTACTGGCTTCTACGTACTATATTTGTGAAGAGTTTATGTCTCATCAACTAGTCCCAGTAATCTTATTCTAATCACGCTTCTTCAATTTCTTTGCCACATGGATGCTCATCTCGGTTTTGGTGAAACTGCACAAAATGATCCGATTGTCAAAGGGTTGCAAACTTCATTTCTTGGGAAGCTCCAACGTTGCCAGCAAAGTAAAGCCTGGTTAGGGTTTATAGTTCAAGGGCTAGGGACTGCATGGATCAGTTTTTTCTTTTGCTGACTCTGTTCCAAAATAAGTGTCAACTTTAGTAGTAGTACAACTTTGTACTAAAGTTTTCATGAACTTGGGACACTTATTTTGGAACGGAGGGAGTATATATTGTCTATGATCTGTCAATCATTCAGATGCAATAGCATGCATGTTAGTCTCCTTTTGTCGGTGTACTAGAGTAGGGGTACCCTAGTATCCCGAACTTGCGCACGGGCAGTTGCAGCACCCCGCGGCAAGGCTTGCCGGGTGACCGCCAAGGTCCTCCGTGGTTCCTTTGGAACCATTCAAGAACAAAGTATTTAAGCCAAGAAGACAAGGCCCCGGCAAGAGGAGCTTGCCGGGAAGGCCCACCAAGGCATCGCAAGGAACTTGCCGCGACGCGCACGCTTCCCGGCAAGGCCCGGTGAGCGACAAGCTTCCGGGCGCGATAAGACAATATCCGCGGCAAGGCGCTTGCCGCGACAAGCTACCACTCAGTACCCGCGCTCCAGCACATCCACCAACGTGTCGCCTTGAGGCCTTTCCAGACACGCGTGGCAAGAGGCTGTGCAGCCAGTGGTGCGCGGTGGCAAGCGACGCTGATAAGACTACCATCATGGCGAACGGTGGCGTCCCTGACGGTCCTTTTTGCACTATTTGGGCGACGCAGACGGGCATTTAATGCCTTTGTCCCCTGCCGTCAGGGTTAGGTAGGATACACTGTACAAGTAGTTGTACTAACCGCAATTCCTTTTCCATTTTTGCCCTTTTCTACGTTGCCACCTGTCGGAGACCCCTTGAGCATATAAAAGGAGGCCCATGCGCAACGTAGAGGGGGGTTGGAGACCAGAAAAACACTCACGCTTGGTCTCGTTAGCAGCTCGTGTGTACTGTAGCACTCAGCGCCCCCGAGTAAGAACTCAATACAATCAGACAAGCAGCAGTAGGAGTGTTATCTCTCCGGAGAGCTCCGAAGCTGGGTAAACTCCTCGTGTGCTTCGCCTCGATCCGCTCTTCGTGCGATCTCCGCCCCCCGCCGAACCAAAAGGGGCTCGGTCCGCCGGTCCCCATAGGTGTTCGTGGATCAGCTTCCCCTACATCTTTCGCACGCCAGGTAGGGGGCGTCGAGGTTGTGTGAACCTGATCCGGCGTTCACACGAGCTTGATCTTCATCTTCTTCATCGACATGCCACTGAAGAAGAAGACTTCGGCGGCAGCTGTTCCGTCCACGTCCATCTCACCACCGCCGGAGCAAACGAGTGGTGGGGTAGACGCCGGCGGAAGGACGTGCGTCGACGAGGGAGCTCATGGTTCTGCCAGGTCCAAGGACAAGGCTGTGCAGACCTCGGCGTCGGTACATGCACGCGCCCGTCTCAGGAGGCGCAGGATCGACAGCGTCATGGTATTCGCAGTACCATACGTTTGTTGGACCAAGATCGAGCTGGTGGATCTCGGGGCGCTCAAGACCGGCATGCACGCCGACATGTTGGCACGAGCGAGACATGGTCGCCTGGACGGGATACTGCTCCTTCTAACATTGTTAGAAGTCCGAGCATATCCCCCTCCTCGCACCGTTCGCCACTGCCGCCCACGACTCCAGTAGAAGCTTTGGCGCGAGCTCAACTGCTCCTGGATTACCCTCCAATGGCAGACAAGATCGGCGGATGGAGGGCCACCATTCAGAGTCTCATCGGCTTCGCCAACGGCGACACTCCGCGGCAGCCGAGTACATCGCTGCCGTGGCAGGACCGCCAGGCACGAGCCGATGGCGATGAAACCGGTGGGGGTGCAGCCACCATGCACTCTCCACCCCGAAGGCCAAGATCGCCGACTCACTGGATCCACCTCGACAACGACTCCACCGCATCATCGGATCCACGAGCTCGTCGCGATCAGCGCCAAGTTCTTCACGAACGACAGCAAGAAGACGCTCGTACTCGCATCGAGCGCCAAAGAGAAGTGCGGCGTCAATCCGACCAGCGCGCTGGGCCTTCTGTCGACATGCATGCGCCAGGGGAACCAGGCGACTTGCCATACGCGGTAGGTTGCCCTGCGTTCACTCATGAGCTGCGGCAAGTCCAGTGGCCCAGCACGAAAAATTTCAAGCCAGATGTACCAGAGAAGTACGACGGCAAGTCGCAACCGCCGGAGTTCCTCAGCATCTATACCATCGCGGTGCAAGCTGCCGGGGGGTGGGACGACAAGATCCTGGCCAACTACTTCCCGCTGGTGCTCAGGCCCAATGTCAGATCCTGGCTCATGCACTTGCCGGACAACTCCATATCCTCCTGGGCAGACCTATGCCATCAGTTTGTCGTCGCCTTTACGGGCGGCCACAAGCCTCATGGCCAAGAGAGCGATCTTCATCTGCTCGCCCAGAAGGAAGGAGAGCCCCTGCGCAAATACATTCAGAGATTCAGCCGTGTACAGCACAACATCCCAGATGTCCACCCTGCCGCGGTAATCAGCGCGTTCCATTAGAACGTGCGAAACCGCAGGATGCGGGAGGAGATGGCGATGTGCAAGATTAGAGACGTCAGTGAGCTATATGCCCTGGCCGACAAGTGTGCACGTGCTGAGGAAGGGAGGAAACTCCCCGGAGAGAATACAGAAGCAGGAGGGTCTGATAGTGAGGAGACTGCCCCGGCAAAGAAAAACCGGCGGAGGAACAATAGGAAGAAGAAAGGCAAAGATGTGCTAGTCGTTGAGCAGTCCGGCAACGGAGGTGGCGCCAAGAAAGCCAAAGCTGGTAGCTCCGGCAAGGAGATTTCCGCGGGCACCAACTACCAGGCTGTGGCGGTCGCCGACAAGCAGTACTGCAAGATCCACCGCACCAAGGGCCATGACCTCCAGAGCTGCAAGAAGGTCGAGCAGCTTGTCGAGCAACAAAAGGCTAAATACGAGCGACGCGACAAGGAGAAAGCCCAGGAAGGTGCTGGAGGAGCTAGCAAGAAACGCCCCGGCCGAGGAAGACGACGCGGCAAGGCTAAGCAGCGGCAAGAGACAGACCTCCCCGCGGCCGCGACAAGGATGAAGATGACGACGACGATGAAGATATGGATGATGACGAGACCGATGAGCAGGAGTTCCAGAAAGCCACACAGGTCCTATGCGTTGACGGAGGTGCTTCCCTGCATACTTCACACCGCCAGCTCAAGCAGTGGGTGCGGGAAGTTAATGCGGCAGAACCACCCGTCGAGTCACGCAGGCCTCTGAAATGGTCCAACACGCCTATCATCTTTGATATTGAGGACCATCCTGATCGCATAACTGCGGTCGGGTGCTTGCCGATGTTGGTTTCACCAACTATCCGCAACCTCAAGGTCACTAAGATGCTAGTTGACGACAGGGCCGGCTTGAACCTGATCTCCTCCGCGGTACTCCAGAAACTCCAGATCCCTGATGGCGAGCTCGAAGAGACCGGCGCGTTCCAAGGAATCAATCAGTGCCACTCTCGAGAAAGCACCATCGAGCTCCACTGGCAAGTGTAAGAAAACAATGGTAGCTCCACCAGAGACCAAGAAGGTATCCGCCAAGGAGGATGGCACTGGTGGTACCTTCACCATCAGTGCCACTCTCGACCCTAAATAGGAAAGCGTGCTCGTTGCTTTCCTGTGGGCGAACGTCGACGTGTTTGCGTGGCAACCGTCTGACATCCCCGGTGTTCCCAGGAAAGTAATCGAGCACCATCTTGCCGCCTGTCCTCATGCGCGGCCCGTCAAGCAGAAAGTCAGGAAACAGGTAGTGGAGCGCCAAGAATTCATTGCAGAAGAAATCAAGAAATTGGAAGCAGCAGGCCTTGTCAGAACGAGTGCTCCATCCTACGTGGTTGGCCAATCTTGTAGTCGTGCGCAAGGCAAACGGGAAATGGAGGCTTTGTATCGATTTTACCGATGTTAATAAAGCTTGCCCCAAAGACCCATTTCCCTTGCCGCGCATCGACCAGATTGTTGACTCCACGGCCGGATGTGACTTGCTTTCATTTCTTGATGCATACTCAGGATACCATCAGATCTTCATGGCAGAAGAGGATGAGGAGAAGACCGCATTCATCACCCCATGTGGCACTTACTGTTTCGTACGGATGCCTTTCGGTTTAAAGAATGCTAGTTCAACATTTGCAAGGGTAGTCCATGACGCTTTTGAGCCGCAAATACATAGAAATGTGGAAGCCTACATGGATGACATAGTGGTCAAGAGCAAGGACAAGGCGACTCTGATTCAAGATTTAGACGAAACCTTTGCAAATCTGCGCAAGATCAACCTTAAGATTAACCCCGAGAAGTGTGTGTTCGGAGTCCCCTCCGGCAAGCTTCTCAGGTTCTTCATGTCTCAGCAGGGAATTGAAGCCAATCCCGACAAGATCAAGGCCATCAAGCAGATTGAAGCTCCAAAGCGCGTAAAGGATGTACGAAGACTTGCCGGTTGCGTAGCTGCTCTCAGCAGGTTTATCTCTAGGTCTGCTGAGCGCGCCCTGCCATTTTTCAAAATATTGAAAAAGGCAGGTCCAATGAAATGGACTCCGGAAGCGGAGGCTGCGCTGCAGGACTTAAAGAGATACCTGTCCTCCACTCCGACACTTGTCGCACCTAAGCCACAAGAGAAGTTGCTGCTATATATAGCGGCAACCAATCAAGTGGTTAGTGTTGCGTTAGTAGCGGAGAGGGAGGCGGATGATGAGCCAGCAACCACGGCAGATGCATCCAGCGACAAGCAGGAGACTTCACCGGCAAGCTCTGGTCCCGACAAAGATGGATCTGCGCAGGCGCATGAGAAGATGCAGAAAAGAATGGTGCAGCGCCCAGTTTACTTTGTCAGTTCCCTTCTGCAGGGGGCTAGGTCAAGGTATTCTGGTGTGCAAAAATTGCTTTTCGGCCTTCTCATGGCCTCGAGAAAGCTGCGCCATTACTTCCAAGCACATGAGATCACAGTCGTCACTCATTTTCCGCTGAAGAGGATATTGCAAAATCCAGAAGCAACAGGCAGGATTGTCGAGTGGGCACTGGAACTGTCAAGCTTTGGCCTCAAGTTTGAGAGCACTTCAACTATCCAAAGGAGAGCATTGGCAGAGTTCATAGCAGAGTGGACGCCAACACAAGATGAAGAAGTTCCAGAAACGAGCATCCCCGTCAAGGAAGCAAGCAAAGAGTGGCTGATGTACTTTGATGGTGCTTTCTCGCTGCAAGGCGCCGGTGCGGGCGTGCTACTTGTTGCACCCACCGGAGAGCACCTCAAGTACGTAGTCCAGATGCACTTTCCCAAGAAGCAAGCAACGAACAATACTGCAGAGTATGAAGGTTTGCTTGCCGGTCTCAGGATCGCAGCAGACCTTGGAATCAAGAAGCTCATTGTCAGGGGTGACTCACAGCTTGTCGTCCGCCAAGTGAACAAGAATTATCAGAGTCCGTTGATGGAAGCCTACGTTGATGAAGTGAGGAAGCTAGAAGAGCACTTTGACGGCCTACAGATGGAACATGTTCCAAGACCTCAGAATGACATTGCCGATGGTCTGTCAAAGTGCGCTGCACTTAAGTTACCGGTGGAACCAGGGATCTTTGTGCTCAAGCTGACTCAACCGTCTGTAACGCCATCAACTGGACAGAGCAAGAAGAGGAAGTTGATTTCTGGTGACTATTTTTCGACGGAGCTCCCCGAAGCCGCCGCCAAGAAGGTCCTCAAGATCAACACCAAAGGTGCTGAGGAGCAGTCTGCTCCGGCAAGCCTTAGGGTTTGTTCCGTTGAAGCAGACGCTCCCGACAAGTTTTGCTCCGGCAAGCTTGCCGGGGAACGCCAAGCTCTGGCTGAGCCGCAGGTTCTCGCCGTAGAAGCGGATGTTCCCGCAGCAGTAGATGTGCCTTTAGTCTTTGTTGTCGAGCCGCAAGCTCCAGCATGGGCACAGCAGATTGTCCGTTTCCTTCAGACAGGAGAACTTCCCGAAGAGCAAGAAGAAGCGGAAAGAGTAGCCCGGTAGTCAAGTATGTACCAGTTTGTTGACGACACACTGTACAGAAGAAGACTCAACGGCATGAAATTGAAGTGTATTCACCGGGAGGACGGACAAAAGCTGTTGGTAGAGATACATGGAGGCATATGTGGTCACCACATTGGCGCAAGAGCACTTGCCGGCAAAGCGTTCCGGCAAGGTTTCTTTTGGCCGATAGCCCTCCAGGATGCAACTGCACAAGTAACCAAGTGTGAAGCGTGCCAGTTCCATTCCAAGCAGATACACCAGCCAGCTCAAGCTCTCCAGACGATCCCTTTATCCTGGCCATTTTGGTCTGGGGGCTCGATATCCTCGGCCCTTTTCCCTGAGCTGTCGGGGGCTTTGAGTACTTGTACGTTGCAATCGACAAGTTCACAAAGTGGCCGGAAGTGGAACCAGTGAGGAAGGTGACAGCACAGTCAGCAGTCAAGTTCTTCAGGTCGATTTTTTGCCGTTTCGGGATCCCTAACAGGATCATCACCGACAACAGCACACAATTCACGAGCCGCACCTTCATGCAGTACGTCCAAGATCTTGGCACCAAGGTCTTCTTCGCTTCTGTTGCTCATCCGAGAAGCAACAGTCAAGCGGAGAGGGAGAATGCTGAAGTGTTGCGCGGGCTCAAGACCAGGACTTTCGATAAGCTGCGCAAGTGCGGAAGGAACTGGATTGAGGAGCTGCCGGTGGTTCTTTGGTCGATCAGGACGACGCCAAATCGAGCCACTGGCCAAACACCTTTCCCTCTAGTCTATGGAGCAGATGCAGTTCTCCCCACGGAACTCGTATACGGATCACCTCAAGTGCTTGCTTATGATGAGCTTGAGCAAGAGCAGCTGCGACAAGATGACGCGCTGCTCCTTGAGGAGGACCGTCTTCAGGCTGCTGTACGAGCTGCTCGATACCAGCAAGCTTTGCGCCACTACCATAGCCGCAAAGTTAATGCCAAAAGTTTCGAGGAAGGCGACCTTGTTCTTCGGCGCGTTCAGTCCGCCGAGAATTCCAACAAGTTGACGCCAAAGTGGGAAGGCCCTTACCGGGTGAAACGAGTCACTAGGCCTGGCGCTGTCCGCCTTGAGACCGAAGATGGCATTCCGGTGAGCAACTCCTGGAACATTGAGCATCTTCGTAAGTTTTACCCATAGGGCGCGGTTGCCGGAATCTTTTCTGGCAACCACCTTTTGTACAAGTCTTGCCGATGTTGCATGTAATCCTTTGTACAAAGCCGGGCGCAGACCCCATGCACAAGTAAAGCTCATGTGCTCCGCACATCTTGTCAATATCATGCTGTCTACTTTATTTTTGCATGCGTTATCTGACACTTTGTGCAGCACCTACCCCCAGTAAGTGATAACGAGCCGTAAGGCTCCATATCTTTATTTTCTCTTCTTTCTTTTTCTCAAAAAGGAAAGGAAGGTTCCCTCGCACACAAGTTTGCCGGAGGGAAAGGAGAAGATAATGGTGTGGACTAGGCATCGTTCAAGGAAGTTTCGCCTTACCGGAAAGCAAACGACAAAAAAGCTAAGTTGCCAAAGTTTGAGCAATCAGTTTTAAATTTTAAGTTATCTTCCTCGAACGACCATACTTTGTATGGAAAACCTGTGCGCGGAGGAACCAACTCGTAGCTAGTTGCGCCCTTACTTTGTTTCGAGTCCGCTCAACAACTTAAGTGAGCTGCGACTAGTTGCGACAAGGTTTCTTGTCGGTAGCGGCACCGCCAGCAGGCTGCTGATGTCCCGCACTCAGCGCTCGCGGCTAAGGTGCCTGCGCCGACAAGTTCCCTAAAAGCGTAGGGCAAAAACATACAAAGGAAGGAATCAAGTAAAGGAAATAACACAGCAATCTCTACCCAAAATAGAGTTATATTACAAGATACCTTGTCGCAGCTCTAACAGATTGTTCTCATGACATGACCGACAGCGACAAAGAAAAAGAGAAAGCGGGCGGCCTAATCTACGCGATCGCCCTCAACCCTCTTGATCTCGCTCACCTTGTCCACAATGGGTGCGACAAGGGCCTTGAGCGCTTCCAGATCAGCATCCGGCGGCAGGGACCTGAGGATGTTGGTGAGGTTGAGGCCTGGGTTGCGAAAGGCCACCTTCACCAGCACCTTTTGAAGAACTCCCGCGCAGATCTTGCGTGACTCGTCGGCCAGCTGCTTTGGGATCTTCTCCCGGAGTCGCTGGAGGGCCGTCGCCACGCCTTTGAAGAACAAGCTGAGCTTGGCACTAGGTTGGAGGTGCTCATCGGAGGAGTACCCGAGATCCTCCATCCCCAGCTGCGCCAGCTCCCCGTCGATGGCTGCGGCAACATTCACCAGACCCTCGGTCCAGTGCTCCATAGTCTCCCTAAAAGCATTCTAGGTGGCAGCAGCACTCGCTAGCAGCGCCTCGTCGGCCTTGATCTTCTCCTTCAAGGCCACCTCTTGCTTCCTGGCGCCGTCCAGCGTCTTGGTCAAAGTGGCCAGCTTCAACTCAAGATCTGCATTGGAGTCCTTGGCGGCACTAAGCTCTTTGCTCCTCTCAGCGAGGCGACCCTGCAGCTCGCCATGAGCGGCGGCGTCCTTCTCAGGCTCATGCTTGAGCGCGGCAAGCTCCTCGCCGCTCGCCTTGAGATCGGCATCCAGCTGCGCTGTCTTCGTCTCCAGCTCCTTCTTGGTGGCCTCGGCAGCTGCGGCAGCATCCTTTGCTTCCTTGAGAGCCCCGCAAATTGCTTGCTCGCGCGCGGCAAGCTCCTCCTCGTGGCTGTCAAGGTTGACCTTGCGCTGCGCCAACTCGCCTTCTTGCGCAGATAGCTTCTCGGCAGTGAGCCGCTGTTGCTCTTCGACCTCAGCCTTCTCGAGGAGGAAGGCTTTCCGCTGCTCGGCGACTTGCTCCCGCTCCTCTGCTAGGGACCGGAGAGCTTCCTGCCTGAGACCCCGGAGCTCCTCCGCACGCTTCTCGATGTCCACTCCCGCCTTCGCGACAAGCGCTTCTCGGGATTCCAGCTTGGCTTGTCGGGCGCGGTAAAGCAACAACAGCTTCCGCAGCAGCCGCTCCTCCTCAGGCTCGTCGCTGCTGCTGTTTGGCGCGTTGACCAGCGTCAGCCCAGCGGAGGCGAGCACCTCTCCATCCAAGGCTTCTCCTTCGACCGGCGCCCTAGACCTTGACGCCCAGGGGAGCTTGATGAAGATGCCGTTGCCGGCCTTCAAATAGGCGCCGGGCTGGGGCTCTTCGGAGCCTGGCGCTGCAGCAGCGGCGGAGGGATCGGCGGTCGGCGCAGCGCCTGGCGCTCCTGCGGCCTCGGGGCCGTCAGTGCGATCGCCGGATCCCTCGCCAGCTTCTGCGGCAGCAGCTTTGGCAGCCTCTTCGTCGGCGGGCTCATCAGCGCCGGCTTCTCCTTCGGTGGCAACAGCGTCGTCGGTATTGTTGCGCGCGTTTTCCTCGCCGACGACCTCGGTTTCCATCGGCTCCGTGGCAGATGGATCTGACGAACGGAGAAAAGAGAAAAGTCAAGCAAATATCCAAAAGGAAAATCAGAAGAAGAAGAACCCAAGGGAAGTTTTAAAGCAAGAGGATTACCTATACTAGGATCTGCAGTCGTGGTCTCAACCACCGGAGGGTCGCTGATGCTGTCCCTTGCCGGAGAACTGTCCCTTGCCGGAGAATGCTCCCTTGCCGGGGAATCCTCCCTTGGCGGTGTAGTCGAAGCAGATGGCATTTCGGGAGCGGCTTCTAGGCTCCCCTGGTGAGGATGCTCTGCTCTTGCATGAACCAACAGTCAGATATCAGCAAAGGAAGAGCACCCATGCGCGCCTGAAAGCAGGAAATAAACTATACACTTACGCTGGGGGCTGCGCTGGGGGCTGCTTTGGGGAAAAGTTGCCGGGTCCGGCAAGATGGTCTCGGACACGCCCTCTACTGTCGCGGTGGGTTCGTCCTCGATGACAATCACCTGGAAAGGAATGGGTTCGGAGTAAAGCAAATCAGATACAAGACAAAACAGCAAGAATTGAAGAACTACAAACACGGCAAAGAATCTTACTCTTCTTCTTCCTCGTCGGAGCTGAGCGCGGAGAGATCGAAGTCCGGCTCGCCTCCGGTGCAACGAGACGGAGGAGTAGTTTCCTTGTCCGCTTGGCAGGAGCAGTAGCGGTGGGCCGGGAAGACCCCGCTCCAGTTGTCGCAGCGGCGTGAGGCGCTCCCGCGGCAACAGTGCTTGCCACGGTAGAGCGTGTCGCGCGACACGGCGGATGTTGACTCATCTGCCCCCCCGCTACGTCCATGGCCTTGCGGAGACGCCTTCTTGGTGGAGCTGGGGGCTCCGCTTGCGGCAAGCTGTCTGAAGGTTCGGGTCCGACAAGCTCTCCCTCGCCGGGCTCGCTCGACTCATCTTCGGGCCCGACAAGCTCTCCCTCGCTGGCAAACTCCTCGCGCTCGGCAAGGCTTGCCACCTCTGTTGCCTCTGCCTCCTCCACGGTGAATCCAAACTCACCCGCGGTAGCGGCTGCCGCCACCTCTTCCAGCCTAGTGGCGATGCGCTACATCTCCGCGTCGGTGGTGTCGCGAGTAAGGCTCTTCTGCTCGTCGGAGCGGACCGGCACTTCAACCAAGCCGTCAAAGAACTCCTGCACGATGGCGTCCGCCGGCTCTTTCCAAGTTGGGGCAATTCCATGTGATTCGCACAGCAGCATCATTGCACGGATGCGGTCGAGCGAGGAGTTGTTGCACAACGGAAAGACACCCCTCGGCAACATGAATGGATGTTGAGGATCGCGCTTGAACAGTTCTAGGAGCATCGCGTCCAGCTCCAGGACAGTGAAGTTGAAGTTGAGGCCCGGGTGCAGCCTCAGGATATCCACCGATTTCTGGAACTCCCAGGTGGGTCTCCTCCTCTCCTGCAGGGGGGCGATGCGGCGGCGAATAAAATCTGCGCCAAGGGCGCCTACGGTGAGCCCGGCAAGCCTGAGGTGAAGGATCCGGGTGACGGCGATCTTCAGCCTATCGTCTTCCGGGGCCACGTTGCTCCAATCGTTGCCACGTGTTATTGGGGCTTGTCGCAGGGCGGTAAATGGCTGCGGGTTCTCCTAGACAGTCCAGCACCACTCTGCTCTCCATTCCTCCCACTTGCTGTGGAGCTCTCCCTCTAGATAAGATTCCTTCTTGCCGACTCTCGAGATCCAGGCGATTCCGCCGGATAAAGGCTCTCCTCTCTCGACTCGGGGCATAAAGAAGTGGCGAAAAAGAGCTACGTCTGGATGGACTCCGACAAAGTTTTCGCAGAGATGTGCGAAAACTGCCATGGTCAGAACGGCGTTGGGGGTGAAGTCAAGGAGGCGGAACCCGTAGGTGTTCATGATGTCACAGAAAAATTCAGAGAAGGGCGGGCAGAGCCCGCAGTAGAAGAACAACGCAAAGAAGGGGTATCCGTTCGGAGCCAGTTCCGAAGCGGCAGCCGGGAGTACCTTCGTGCGCGGATGCGCTCGCGTCTCCGTCGACCAGAAGAGGTAGTAGTACTCCCTTAGCTCCTTCGTGGCAAGCTGAGGGGGGAAGATGGCCCGCTCCTTTCGCAGCGCCGCGAGCCTCTGCGCCTCGACCGATTTCACGCCCTTCCCCTTGTCGGCTTTCGGAGCCATGGCGGAGGTGGTGGGGGAGATCGACGGCGTTGGTGGTGCTGGTGGCAATGGGGGGCGGCGCGCTGCTCTCTTTCGGCTTTGAGAAGAAGGGGGGGAGCGGCAGAGATTTCTGAGATTGGATTAGCAACCAGCAAGATGGGCGAACTGCCCCTGTTTCCCCTGCTTATAAAGAGGGAGGGGGCGGGCGTTCCGTTATTCCGAATAAAGAAACCACCCACGATCTCTCCCACGACGCCGCATTCAACGCGTGCCATTCGGGGAGGGCGCGGTGGATACGGAGTAAGATACGGCGTAACCCAGGCCGCACGTGCCCGTGCCCTGTGTTGGGCCTGGCCCAACAGCGCTCGGCGCCATGTGTGGCCCAGGCCCGGGGGCTCCTGTCGGTGTACTAGAGTAGGGGTACCCAAGTATCCCGAACTTGTGCACAGGCAGTTGCAGCACCCCGCGGCAAGGCTTGCCGGGTGACCGCCAAGGTCCTCTGTGGTTCCTTTGGAACCATTCAAGAACAAAGTATTTAAGCCAAGGAGATAAGGCCCCGGCAAGACGAGCTTGCCGGGAAGGCCAACCAAGGCATCGCAAGGAACTTGCCGCGACGCGCCACGCATCCCTGCAAGGCCCGGTGAGCGACAAGCTTTCGGGTGCGACAAGACAATATCTGCGGCAAGGCGCTTGCCGCGACAAGCTACCACTCAGTACCCGCGCTCCAGCACATCCACCAACGTGTCTCCCTGAGGCCTTTCTAGACGCGCGTGGCAAGAGGCTGTGCAGCCAGCGGTGCGCGGTGGCAAGCGACGCTGACAAGACTACCATCATGGCGAACAGTGGCGTCCCTGACGGTCCTTTTTGCACTATTTGCGCGACGCAGATGGGCATTTAATGCCTTTGTCCCCTGCCGTCAGGGTTAGGTAGGATACACCGTACAAGTAGTTGTACCAACCGCAATTCCTTTTCCATTTTTGCCCTTGTCTATGTTGCCACCTGTCGGAGACCCCTTGAGCATATAAAAGGAGGCCCATGCGCAACGTAGAGGGGGTTGGAGACCAAAAAAACACTCACGCTCGGTCTCGTTAGCAGCTCGTGTGTACTGTAGCACTCAGCGCCCCCGAGAAAGAACTCAATACAATCAGACAAGCAGCAGTAGGAGTGTTATCTCTCCGGAGAGCTCCGAAGCTGGGTAAACTGCTCGTGTGTTTCGCTTCGATCCGCTCTTCGTGCGATCTCCGCCCCCCGCCGAACCGAAAGGGGCTCGGTCCGCCGGTCCCCCTAGGTGTTCGTGGATCAGCTTCCCCGACATCTTTGTATTTGATGAAATGTTGCAACGGGCAACCTTGGATGCAAGATACATGAAACAGAAGCTGGAAGCTTCATAGCATTGTACAAATTTATCTCACTGATAAATTACAGTACGTACTATACTAGTACTATGTAAAGAGTTAGGTGTCGCACGGTGTGCAAAAAATATGGTGATAGTGTGAGGTGGGCCGTGTAATCACCGAGCCTGTGTGTTTTCACTGCTCTTGCACTCCTCCGCTGTAAGAATGGAGAAAATTGTAATCTAGTAGTACCTCCTTTCACCGAAAGTGTGGGACATCCAGTAGTCCTACCACCTCACTAATAATGACCAATGAGCCGTCAAATCACATAGACCCAACAGTAAGTTGGACGGACGAAGCAACCATCACTCTTGAATCCGCTTCTCCCTTCAACACAAGTGCTAGTGAGAGGTAGCGTCCGCTCTGCCTAGGCATGAATGCGGCACCAATTCTTTGGAGCGGCGCTGACCGTTTCGGGCGGGAAGCGCGCGCGGGCGATGGAGGGGCTTTGCGTGGGCCAGGTTGGTTAGGAGCGGGCGTGGCAGCTGTACGCCTGTCCCGACCGGACGCCCGGAAACAAGAGGATGCACCGACTCTCGTGGCTAAATCGTACACTACACACCATCTCTCTGTAGGAGTAGGTCGATGTGTCGCTCTCTCTAACACAAACATGCACACACACGCACACACATGTTCATAGAATAGGAATATCGTGTGAGTGCGAAGCCACAGGAAGTGAGGTACAAATGGAGTATGTACAAGAAGATAAGAGGTGACGAATATTCCATCAAACCTGTACTGAGGAGTAGTACCCCCTCCGTCTAGGTGTTAAGTCATCTTACAGAAATCGGATATTCCAAAAATGTTTAGGCATCGTCCATTAACTTTGCATCTCAATCCCCTCTTGGCCTCGTTGCTAGTGAGTGTTGTTACTTAGGGAGCGTTTGGATCCTAAGAAGAACAGCTTATAGCCTAGCCGGTCAAGGTTAGGCGCTTGGAACTGTTAAAATATGTTAGCTTTGGTGGGCCAGCTAGCTTGGGTGGGCTAGAAAAACCTTGCTAACTCAGGAGAGCCAGATCGGCTCACTTCCGACGACAAACTTCGCGTAGTAGTAACATAGACTAGTAGCATGTGCATGTTACTAGTCCAAGTTACTCACCACTATGACCAGCCTAAGCAATGTAATCAAATGCTCCTTACTCTACATCGTTATCTCCCCCAGAAACCCGATGCATGGAGCACAACACGCGTTGATCAGTCAAGAAATCAAATTCGACTTGCATGCGAGTTAATACGTAGCCCTGCATGGGAGCTAAAACGGCATCTCTTAGTTGTTGGGATTAATTGTTGCGTTTAGAGACAGAAATTAGGGCTTTGATTGGAGGAAGGACCGGTCAAGTTTCTCCTTCTGCTCCAATCTGCTTGCATCTTGGTCCCGCTGCACCTTCTAACGTGACTTATTACACCTAGACGGAGGGAGTAGTACGAGATATGGTGGCACATTGACTTAGGTCGAATACAAGTGCCCAAAATTTTGTGCATGTTATAATAAGGATTCACTTAAAATAGTACGTGAGCGAACAGAGGGATCAATTGGACAGTGTTCACGAGTAGTAGCGAGATGTGTGAGGTAATATTCACCGCTGGCGCTTTTAATTTTTCTTATTAATTTGTTTGTTTCACCCTCTGACTGGTGGGACCCAACATACTACGTGGAGAGAGGTAAGGTGACTAAGGTTGCATTATTTCTGTACTACCAACAATTCTTTAAATCCCAAAAGACCTTAGACTAGTCACAATGGATAGTAACTTAGACTAGTAACATGCATATGTTACTAGTCTATGTTACTACCTCTATAGTGGGGAGTAATATTGTATGGTATCATGCAACACTTCATTTATTAGATTGTAGACTCATTTTGTCTTGGTATGTGTGATGTTACAGTAACTAGATATGTTACCACATGCCTCTCCTTCATCATTAATTACTCGCCACATCATCTATTTTGCCTAAAGATGTGTGATGTTACCACCTATGTTACTCCCACTGTGGATAGTCTTACCACCAAATCCATATGACACGATTATGATTTAAATCCCAATGACTCCCAGCAAAAAAAACACGGCATGCTTGTCACATGAATGCAGGAATGTATAAAAGGTTATTTTCCTCTCGTTGAACATAACGGGAGCGTGGTGTAGCTGGTTAGCCTGTTCGCTCATCAAACTTGAGGTCTCGGGTTTGATAACTACACTTGAGCATAATTTCATTTTTGTTCGACTTCTTTCTTCCACCGAATGACTGGTAGGCCCCGCATGACAAAGAAAGGAAGTGATCTGGGGCGGTGCCATGAGGATTCTTTGACTGGTCAAAATGGATGGATACGGAGCTATATGATCTCGTAGTGACTATATAATCACCTCATCACGTATATGCTGCAGCCTCGGCACTCTTCACAGACTCTCTCTAGTATATATATACATGCTTGAGCCTCAGCACTTGTAGTTGCTCTCTTCACATTCTCTCACCCTCTCCAGACCTAAACAAGACATCGTTGGTCTCTCTCTCTCTCTCTCTCTCTCTCCCCTCACTGCTGGTCAAAGAGCCGGCAGGATCCGTCCGCTGGGAAGGGAAGGAGGCTTAACATTGTCGCCGGCGGCGAGGGAGGGAATCCACTACCGGCGCATCTGTTCTCTTTCACCCAGCGGCGGCGCGGGAGGGCTTCCGACCCCTTCTTCTTTGCTGCCGTACATAGTATGGGCCGAACAGCCTCCGATCGCCCACCGAACCACACCCCAAGAACCTTAAGGTATAATTTACTTATTCCACATGCATTGCTCTAGCTGCATGTGGGCCTTTTCCGCTTCTGCACTCGAATCTAGTTGTTGGATCAAACAAGAAAGTAGTGGGGAAAATTGTATAGCATGAATCTAGGACATGGTTCAAAGAGGAAAGGAATGGGGGAAAGTAGCGGGGAAAGTTGTATAGCATGAATCTAGGACGTGGTTCAAAAAGGAAAGGAAGGGGGGAAAGTAGTGGGGAAAGTTGTATAGCATGAATCTAAGACGTGGTTCAAAGAGGATAGGAATGGGGGAAAGTTATGGGGAAAGTTGTATAGCATGAATCTAGGACGTGGTTCAAATAGGAAAGGAAGAGGGAAATTACTAGTAATCACTGGCTATTCAGCTCCTACGTTAGTTGAAAATGGAAAACAATGACAAACATAGTATGCACATCTGTAACAAACTGATCTTTTGTTTTGGGGGACAATGCTGTAGAGTTTGAGCAAGACTAGATTTGCTGCGCTCACATAGGGAAAGGTGTCTAAAGATAACAAAACTGCGACCAACACAAATATGCTCCTTGGTTGTTTGTTCTTTGTTGCAACAGACTATGCATCACCCCTTCATACATCAGTAGATGCACATGGTGCTGGTGCGTCCACTATCCCGTGCAACTCTTTAGCTGTTGTTAATCTAAGGCCCTGTTTGGTTAAAAACTCCCTAGTCCCTACCTGCTTGGTTCCAGGGACTAAACATGGACTAGAGGTTATTAAATGACATGCTAAAAGACCATATTACCCCTAGTAATGAACTAATAGAGACAAGGTGCGATGTGGGGCAGGGACAACTATTGGAAAGAGTCCCAAAAAGACTCTCCCTCTGGGTCTTCGTTCTTTAGCCCCAAATGCCCACTTTTTTTGACTAGTGATTGTAGGGAAAAACCCCAACAACATTTAACTTTTATTCATAAGGAAAAGTATTCAATGTACATAGATTACAAGGGGTAATCAGAAAAGAAAAAAAGGAGGAAGAACTAGGCTGCTAGTATACAAATCCTCATGGAGGTAGAAAGGAAATCCATTTGAGTAACTCCTCCTTATATCCGGCCTTGACTCTGTTTTGCATGAGTGTAATATCATGGATGAAAGCACTTCTCCATTTATTAAAACTCTACCTCTCATGTCTGAACACTCTTGCATTCCTGATTATCCAAATGTTCCAGCAAGCAACAAAAACAACTTCAGTAAAGAAGGGTTTTGCAAAGTCCTGTTTAGCTTGCAAAACAATAGCAGACAGGTCATCCCCAGGTGGCCATGTAACTTGAAGATAGTTCCACATTCTCACACTAAAATTGCATTCAAAGAACAGGTGATTCCTGGTCTCACGTGCCCTCAAGGGACAAAGAATACAATTAACTCCATCATCCAAATGCCAATGCCTGATTTCAACCATATCTTTAGTATTGATCCTATCCATAATTAACATCCAGGCAAACACTTTGATTTTCATTGTGCAGGAAGATTTCCATATCCACAGAAGGAGAGGGTTAAAAGACATGTTAGAACGCATGAAAGAGTAGAACAACTTAGGCTTGAAAGCATTACATGTCCCCTGCCAGTACCATACATCAGTTGCCTCCACTTCCCTACTGCAGGAGGCCATTAAATCCTGCACTATCATAAATTCCTGATATGCCTGTGCAGATAAAGGCAAATGGAACATATGTATCATATCCTATGATTGGAAGGCTTCAGAGACTGTAATCCAAGGAGCTTTCACATAAGAAAATAGCCTAGGGAACCTTGTTTGCAAGGGTGCGACTGAATCACCAATCTTCCATTTATCAGACCAGAACAGAGCAGAATGTCCAGAATTGATTTGAACCCAAGTTGTGTTCCTAAAATGATCCAGCGGCTTACAAATATCTTTCCACCAAAAAGAACCACAACTATCAGTCCCTTGAGGTACAGAAGAATGGTAGTATGTGTCCCAAATAAGAGAGACCCATGGCAGATCCACCCTGTTTAAAAATTTGTGCAAATGTTTGAGCAAAAGAGCCATGTTCTGTACACCCAAGTTTAGCATTCCCAAACCAACTTTATTTTGAGGACTACAGATGAGTTCCCATGCTGCCAAGGATGGTGACGACTCATCCCTATGCTTTCTCCAAAAGCACTGCCTTCGAATTCTCTCCAATTGCTTTAAAATTCCTGCAGGAGCAAGCAAGCTGCCAAGATAAAACATGTTCATGGAAGACAGAGTGGAATTCAAGAACTGAAGTCTTTCCCTTGGTTAAGGAAAGAAGAACTAGCTGTCATCCTTCTCTCCATACAGTCAACAAGGGGCATAAAATCCACCATTTTAGGCCTAGTAGTGCCAACAGGTAGACCAAGATAAGTGAAAGGCATTTTGCCCACTTGACAAACAAAGTAGCAACTAAACCAATGGTGGTATCTTCATCAACATTTATGGGCACCATAGAAGACTTATGATAGTTTACAACTAGCCCAACTGATGTACAAAACACTTGAAGCATGTCCTTCTGTCGGATTTCGGGTTCCGGTAGACCCTCAAGGTTCGAACACTGGGGTGCGCGCGGAGATCACACCTCCAGCCTACCCATGTCTCACCGCCATGCCAGGATCTAAAACTACACGAAGAGCAACACAAGGGACACGAGATTTATACTGGTTCAGGCCACCATTGTGGCGTAATACCCTACTTCAGTTTGTGGTGTGGTGGATTGCCTCTGGGGCTGACGAAGAACAGTACAAGGGAAGAACAGCCTCGCGAGGGTCTATTCTTGGCCGGGGCGATGAACTTCTAGGGGAGTTCAGTCGCCTCTCTTTCTCTCTCTCTCTATGTCTCAAATGTGGATCCGATCCCCCTCTACCCTGTGGGTGGCTAGTCCTATTTATAGGCAAGGGCCCTGGCCTCTTCCCAAATATTGAGCGGGAAGGGCGACAACAATTGGCCATTTTGAAGGGGAACATCTAGTACACTTATCCTGACTAAATTTGGTCCTCGCCTGCCAAAGACCTTGACGATGACGCCGGCTTGGGCTCCACGATGACCTTCGTCCTGCCGTCCTGCTGGTCTTGGTATTGTTGCACCGAAATGGTTGCCTTTGCTTGATACCCTCGCCTGCGCTTGCCCCCTTTGCACCAAAGAGGAAACAAGGACTCTGCGCAGGCCGGCGCCCGCCTGGCACCCGCCTGGCTTTGGTCGTCATGGCTTGCGTCATGGGCACCTCATGAGGTACCCCCCCTTGATCTCTCCGCCTCCTCACGAGCCAGCCTGACGAGGCCGTGCCTAAGGAAGCCTCCTGTCGTCCGCCCCGCGAGGCTTGGCCCCTCGCGAGGGTCTTGAGCATGTGTTGACCAAGATGGGACGTACTGGGCCACTCGTTGAGCCACGTCGCAGGCCGCAGGCAGGCAAGTCTGGGTACCCCCATTCCCAGAACGCCGACAGTAGCCCCCGGGCCCAAGGTGCGCTTGGACTTGGCTTAGTAGAGAAGCGAAAGAGGCAAGTGCGAAGTGCCGCCAGCCCCAATAGCCTGCGGCCTTGGGCGCCGCATGGCGGTTGATTGGACGTGGGCGTCCCTGTTACCCCACACCTCCTTATTTTGTGCCCCAGCTAGGCGGACCGCTGTTGCACACAATCTCCCCTCTTCTCGCCGCTCGCGCGCCTCCTGCTCTTCCTTCTCTCGAGCTCGAGCCTCCGCTTCCAATCCAATCTGGCATCCTCTCCTTCCTGTCGCCATGGCTCCGACGAAGAAGGGGAAAGGGGCAAAGCCTGCGCCCTCGCCCCACCCGTCGCCGTTGGTGGCTCCTACCGTCGATCGGTCGATCATACTCAACCGGGAAGGCTCGGACAAGGTCAGTTCTGCCATCGCCACCATGTTCAACGAGTGCGGGAGGACGACGGTCTGGCCCGCGTCTCACTTCTCCATTGACAGAACAGTCACCCAGGTCCGGTACTTTGCCGACGCTCTGTGGGCGGGTCTGGTTCCCCCCTTTTCTAATTTCTTCAACGTTGTTCTTTCTCATTACCAGATCCACATGATGCATTTGGGTCCCGAATCCATTACTCTTCTTGCCGTTTTCGCTTTTGTCTGCGAGGCGATGGTGGGCATTCCTCCTTCAGTTGCCTTGCTGCGCCACTTCTTCTCTTTGCGTCTCAGCGATCCCACTCAATGCTCAGGGTGCGTGACCTTCCTTGCCGCACCAGAAACAACGGCTTCGGGAATCGATTTTAGCCTTCCTCCGCCTGCGACCGGGTTTCGTGAGCGGTGGTTGTACGTGGATGCCGGGGTGCCCAGCCCCCTGCTTTCGGAGCCAACCGTTCCCGCTATCCCCAATTCGGGCTGGGGCCAGGAGACGCTCACGAGCCCCCGCTCGTCTTCGTTTGGCATCACTTCGCGAACTTGAGGGCGCTCGATGTGACGGCACCCAAGGTGGTGAAGGAGTTCCTCCTATGCCGCATTGCCCCTCTCCAGCGCCATTCCTGCCGGAAGTGGTCCTTCGAGGGGCGTGAAGACCGCATGAGGCTCCAGGAGGAAGATCTGACGCCTGAAGTGCTGAGGAAGGTTCTCATGATCCTAACTGGCGACCCATCTCCTGGCAGCATCCGGCATGGTGGCGCCCTACTATACCTTTGCTCAAACAGGGGTGATTTTGTGAAGCAGATGCCCAGCTTCGACAAATGGGGGCTACGCCCTGCGGGCCTCAGGGGACCTCGCGAGAACCCAGTTGTGGTGGTTTCCCTTCTGGTTGCCCACGACGGTCCTTCCTCGAGCGGTGGAGCTGGGAGGCAAAGGGCATCGGGGGCTCAGGGGGCCGCCGTCGGGACGGTGACGCCGCGCGGTACTCCTGAGGTGGCAGCTCCTGAGACCTGCCCTGCGGTGGCGGAAGGTATCGTGCCGCTGCCCGTGCTCCCGTGGCAGAGGCCCCCGAGGCCCCGGCCACCCTTAATGGTGCTGCGTCCGGCGGCGTGTGCCAGGGCGATGCCCTCGACGCCGGTCATATTGGCGCTTCTTCCTCGTCGCAGGTTGACCCTTGCGCCGAGCTCCTAGGCTACTTCCGCATGGACTTCGAGGCTCTCTAAAAGAGAAGGGAGGCCTTGGGTGATGATTACCCTTGCCGCCTATTGAAGCGCAGGAAGTACTTCGCCACCGATGAGTAAGCCTTTCCCTTTCTCTGATCCTTACTTTCCTGCTGCTTCAACTGATCATTGCCCTGCAGGGCCCTTTCTGCCGAGTTCACGGAGATCGCTGAGGATCCATCCTTCCAGGCCTCGCCCTCTCCACCTTCCCCAAGCGCCCCGAGCTCCAGCACTGCCCTTGCGGTGAGGCCGATTGGAGAGGGGGGCATCCTGTGATGCGTCCTGATTCTGTGCACCTCGCGACCATCCTTCGTGAGCCCTCCCGGGGCATAGCCAGCCTGCCCTGGGCTCTTCGACTGGTTGTGGACGGCGACTGGCTGAGGTCGGCCTTGTGATCTTCCTTGGAGGGCGAACTGGTTCCGGGCCAGGCTTCTAGCAAGGCGCATCCGGCCATCGCGAGGGCGCCACCCCCAGCCCCCTGCCCAGAGGGGGCGTGCTGGTCCGTGGCCTTCCTCGCGCGCCCGAGGCGGAAGGTGATGCGGAAGACGTGCTCGAGCGCGCTCGGGAGTGCCGCGCCCTCCTCCAAGGGTTCCTCCGGAGGGCGGCGGACGCGGTGAGCCAGCTTGGCGTAGAGCTCGCCGACGAGGATGCACGTCTTGAGGCCGAGGGCCTGCGCCTAGCTGAGGAAAGGCGCAAGCTGAAGGTGGCCGTTGCTCTTGCGCGCCACCAGTGTGACCTCGACAATGAGAAGGCCGAGGTGTCACTAGCAGCTTCTCGGGAGGCCTGCTCCCGGGTTGTCTTGGAGGCCCAGGAGGCTGACCAGCGGCGCAGGGTCGCAGAAGAGCGGGCGTGGGAGCTCCGGGCCTGGAGTAGCTCCCTGGAGCAACAGGTGGAGTTGTGCGAGGCGGCCCTTGCGTCAATGGAGGGGGGCTCGGTCGATCGGGCAGAGCTTCAGAAACATGAGGAGGAACTAACGATGGAGGCCACCAAGCGCACCCTAGAACTCGAGCGATTGGAGACGAGGGAGCGCCTGGTGGCGCAGGCGGAGGATTATGCTGCCGCGAGGGAAGCCCGAGCCTCAGAAGAGGTTGATCGTCGGGTGGCGGCGGCCCGCTCGAACCTCAAGCGCGAGTTCGAGGAAAGGCTGGAGTTGATCAAGGTCGAAGCAGAGGGTAGGACTGCCGCCCTGAAGGCCATCGCACCGGTATCCCTGGCGATCTGGGACAATCTGGCGAGTTGGGTGGAAGAAAACGTGGACGCCCTTGTTAGGGCCTTCACTGCTGATGACGACGGGGTGGTCGTAGCTGCTGATGAGGGCGGAGTGGTGAATGGCCTAGGTGACGGTGACGACGGCGTAGAAGCCGACGGCGAGGCCAGCGATGCCGGTGGCGATTCAGGAGGTGTCCCCGAGGATGCATTGGGGGATTTATCTGATTGACCATGTGTTGTTCCTGCTTTTACCCTGCGCAGAGAGAGTTCGGGCTTGGCCCAGGAGGTTGTAAGAGTATTTTCGGAGGGGGAGCCCCTCGTGTAAAAACTTGCAGTTAGCGTATATGTGGACATGATATCACCCGTGTGCTTGCGCCAGGCGACCGGCTCATGGCGAGCCGACTGGCTTGTTTACCTTCGACCCGCGTGGGCCCTGAGCCAGCCTGCGGAGGGCCGTGGTGTCCTGAGTGTCTCCTGAACGAGCCTGTTAAACCAGTAAGGAGAACCTGCTGAGAGGGCGTGGCGACGGCAGCCTGGGCTGCGCGCATGCTGGGCCTGGCCCGGCTCGCGAGGGGCTCACGAGGGGAGGCGGCTGAGGCCGGACGGACGCAAAGCTGTGACTAGAACGCGAGAGATTGCTCGAACGAGACTAAACACCCCTTCCCCGAACACACGCAAGTCTCAAGCTCAAATCCAACTTAAATCTGAACAGGGAAAAGCAACAACCAAGGGGAAAAGCAAGGAAAGCAGAAAAAGCCGCGTCCGGCACCTAGTCTAGTCTTCGACGTCTTCTCACCAGCGCGGAGCTAAGTGCTGCCACTGGGAGTGGGCAGGAGCCCCCGAGGCCCGAGGGTGGCTCTCCGGAGACTCCGGGGCGTGTACAGCCCCACTCATTATTATGTGAGAGTGTCACGGGGCGGCAAGCTTCACAGGCACTGGGCCTTCTTCACAGGTACCGGCCTTGCTTCATATCGCCAGACGAGGGCCCCGCCTTGCGCCACACTCTATTGCCATCGACGACGGCCGGAGACCGAGGACGCCGCCGATGGGATAGAGCGGTCGCCAGCGGTTCCCTCGACGACCACGGGTCCTCTGCCGGGGGTAGGCCCTGGGGCACCTCCCCGGCAGAGGGCCTACCTCCTGAGGACGCCTTGCTCCGAGCGCCGCGTGGGCAAGGCCGGATCTCGGCCCCTCTCCTGCAGCCCCTGGTGCCCTCCTCCTGAGGGGTGGGGAGCTACTGGATTGGGGCAGCCACCCACTGCGACGACCTGTACCTCCTGCGATCCATGGTTAGCGTATGCATGTTCCTGAGGGATGAGCGGTACCCGATAGTCGCTGCCTCCGGCGCGGTCGACGGGGCCTTCCCTGGGCTCCTGAAAGAGCTCAGCCTCGGGCGTTTCTTCTCCCCAGCCTGGGCCGAGGAACTGGCCATGGTCTTCCTCCTGCGCGTGTCCTTGATCCATCATGTGGGGCACATACGCCTCCAGGGCCGCCGCCCCAAATGCCTCGCTGTAGTGCCCCATGTGCCACGCAGTTCTGCACATGGTGCCAACCTGGAGTGGTAGCACGGCAGCTCACCGGGACCGTAGGTTGTGGTGGATCCCCCTTTGCTGGTCGGAGGCGGAGGCGGCACCGTTGGTGGCCAGGCGCTGACGGCCAGGTTGGCGTTGGAGTGGCCCTGGAATCCGCTTGGTGCTGCGCGGGTGCGTGTGGGGCCTCCGTGCGATCCGCCTTGGGCCTGATGCAGCAGCTGGGTGCAGAAGCGGTGAGCCCCCGAGGCGGCGGAGCCCAGGAGCTCTGCCACCCACTCCAGTAGCACGTCGGGGCCGCCCTCTAGCAGCCTGCATTGTAGTAGCTCTCGAGCTACCGTGAGCACGGCCCTTGAGTTCGCCTGCTCTCGCCGTGAGTACGGTGCCATGGCCGCGGCGTGGCTCGAGGCTCTGGCTGCCGACCGCACCTGCCGTGGCGTGAGAGCTGGTGTCCTCTGACCACGTCGCCCGCGGCCCGCAACGCTTTGCAGACCGTGGGCTGCCTAGGGCACGGGGTTGAGGTCACCCTGGGCAAGCGGCTCTGCGTGGGCGGGCCAGGCCGCCCAGGGATCAGGATTGCCCGTTGGGTCGCCGGACAAGATGATGATGATGCGACGGGCGGTGAAACACGAGGCGACGGAAGGCAGATTCCGGCGCACCCCTACTTGGCGCGCCAAATGTCGGGTTTCGGGTTCCGGCAAACCCTCAAGGTTCGAACACTGGGGTTCGCACAGAGATCACACCTCCAGCCTACCCATGTCTCACCGCCTCACCAGGATCTAAAACTACACGAAGAGCAACACAAGGGACACGAGATTTATACTGGTTCAGACCACCATTGTGGTGTAATACCCTACTCCAGTTTGTGGTGTGGTGGATTGCCTCTGGGGCTGACGAAGAACAGTACAAGGGAAGAACAGCCTCGCGAGGGTCTTTTCTTGGCTGGGGCGATGAACTGCTAGGGGAGTTCAGTCGCCTCTCTTTCTCTCTCTCTCTCTCTATGTCTCAAATGTGGATCTGATCCCCCTCTACCCTATGGGTGGCTAGTCCTATTTATAGGCGAGGGCCCCGTGCCTCTTCCCAAATATTGAGCGGGAAGGGCGCCAACAATTGGCCATTTTGAAGGGGAACATCTAGTAGACATATCCTGACTAAAGTTGGTCCTCGCCTGCCAAAGACCCTGACGATGACGCCGGCTTGGGCTCCACGATGACCTTCGTCCTACCGTCCTGCTGGTCTTGGTCTTGTTGCACCGAAATGGTTTACTTTGATTGATACCCTCGCCTGCGCTTGCCCCCTTTGCACCAAAGAGGAAACAAGGACTTTGCGCAGGCCGGCGCCCGCCTGGCGCCCGCCTGGCCTTGGTCGTCATGGCTTGCGTCATGGGCACCTCCTGAGGTACCCCGCCTTGATCTCTCCGCCTCCTCACGAGCCAGCCTAAAGAGGCCGTGCCTGAGTAAGCCTCCTGTCGTCCGCCCCGCGAGGCTTGGCCCCTCACGATGGTCTTGAGCATGTGTTGACGAAGATGGGCCGTACTGGGGCACTCCTTGAGCCACGCCACAGGCCGCAGGCTGGCAATTCTGGGTACCCCCATTCCCAGAACGCCGACACCTTCAGAGCCAGAAGCTGGGTTTTATCTACTGGTAAGATGATAAGAGTATCATCAGCATACTGCACTATGGGATAATCCTGATCATGACATGGTATTGGCAACATTAAAATTCCCCTCCTAAACATATCATTCACCCCTATTTGCAATAGGCCAGTAGCATTAAAAAAGTAAAGGTGAGAGACAGTCTCCTTGTCTAAATCCCTTTTTACAGAGAAATTGCCTTCCAGGTACATCGTTTAAGAGGACTGATGATGTCCGAGTGGAAAGCAACTGCTTGACCCAGGAAATCTATTTCTGGTTAAAGCCCTTAAATTTGAGGATCTACAAGATAGCTTCATGTTCAATTGAATCAAAGACCTTTTCAAAATCTAGTTTAAGAATCACTATAGGTCTCTTTGACTGATGACACTGGTGCAAATATTCCAGGGACCAACCAATACAGTCCTGAATAGTCCTGCTCTTAATAAAAGCATATTGACTCTTATGTATGCATTCCATAATGATCTTTTGAAATCTATTAGCAGCCATCCTTGACAAAAACTTAAGGCCCATCCCAGTCAATGAAATTGGCCTATAATCTCCAACCCCTTCAGGAGCCAACTTCTTTGGGATCAAGGTGATATAAGAACCATTAATGTTTTCCAAATTTGTAGTGCCCTTATGAAAGGCCTCACCCAACTCATAAAAGTCTTGAAAATAATGTGCCAACATTTTTTGAGGAACAACCCATTGAAACCATCAGGTCCAGGGGCTTTGTCAATGGGCATATGTTTGACGGTGTCATCCATTTCGTCTTTTGTGAAAGGCTGTGTAAGAAAATCTAACCCATCAATTGGTGTAAGCAAAGTACTGAGGTCAAATCCCATGACAATTCCAGAAGAAACTCCCATTCTATTCTTAAAACAATTCCAAATAATGCCCTCCATCTGAGAATGTTGAGAAACTACTGACCCATCAGTGTCTTTTAAAGAAGCAATGGAGTTTCTTCTATGCCTCTCAGTGGACATAGCATGAAAAAATTTGGTGTTCTCTCCAGCAAGCTGAATATACCTATTTGTACACCTCTTTTTCCAATATATAAATTGCAGGTGTAAGAGCTTTTGCACATGCAATTTAACCACCTTCTTGAAATTAAATTCAGGTCTAAATAAAGGCATGTCCTCCTCTAAACCATCAAGGCACACAATTACCTTATTACATTTAGATATCAAAACTTTCAGCTTGGAGATATTTAGTTGCCATTTCTTAAGAGCCCCTCTTGAACTCTTAAGCTTATCAGCAATCCTAGAAGTGATATGAGATTTATGAGAAGGTTTCTGACATGACTGTTCAACACATTACATAAACCCCTCAAGCTCAACCCAATAGTTTTCAAACCTAAAGATTTTAGATTTGGGAATAGAAGTCTTGATTGTGACCACACATGGTACATGATCAGAAGCAGTTCTGGCCAGGGGCAAAACTTCAGTCATAGGGTATGATGATATCCAATCAGCAGATGTGAAGAACCAATCCAACTGCTCTAATAAGGGATTGTCTTGCATATTAGACCAGGTGTAAGATCTTCCCTTAAGTGGAAGTTCCAACAAACGTAGGTGGGCAATGATTTCATTGAAGATGAAAATATCATTCAAATCCTCCCCTGGCAAATTCCTATTATCAAGTGATCTTATGAAATTAAAATCACCCACCACTAGCCAATTTTCATCCATAGGAATTTGCAGATTATACAACCAGCTGACAAAGTTATATCTAGCTTCCCCTTGGCAAGGACCATACACAGAGATTAAGGACCATTGCTCATTATTCTGCTTAGAAATAAACTGTACTATGACTGCAAAAGGCTGTATATCAATCACAGTGCCCCAAAAAGTAGAAGAATTCCATTTAATCTAAATGCCCCCAGAAGCACCCACAGAAGGGGAGCAAAACTTTCAAATCTTTTAGTGTGGAAAGATCTAATAGATCTGAAATCAAAAGAAGAACACTTGGTCTCTTGAAAGCAGGCAATAGCACATTGATTCTCATCCAGCTTCTTCCTGACAGCCCTTTGCCTTGCATCAGAATTCAAACCCCTAACATTCCAGCATAAAACACTCCAGTTCTTACATTCATTACTCATTAAAACAGATATGAGTAGATAATAAAGTCTGATGACACTTAATGTCACCAAAGATAACAGTAGCATATGTCCAGCATGACATACATAAATTATTACAGGGACCAAAAAGAGACCAAAGCCCTGACAACTGAAGACCAAAATAAGACACCTTCCACCCCCAACTAACTAACTAGTAACTACACATTAGCACCATTGTTTTTGGGAGTAGAGGGATCTACCATAAGCTTCTCCACAGTGATTAGGTCATCTGCAATGCCAAGATCATTGCCAATCTGTTGCAGCTTGATGATAGGAGTTGGAGGTGGAAGATCATCAACTGGCTCCTCCTGCAAGTTCTCAGACACTGTAGCAGTGAAAGGCTTGGACTTTGGCTTCCTCCTTTTGGACTGCATAGGTAGCTCTTGAAAGATTGGTTTGAAACCATCTCTCTGCAAAGACCCATGAGTGCACCTTCTAACTGAAGTCTCCACAATGGGAGTTGGAGCCAAAGTCTTCCTGGGCCTTCTAATCTTTCTCTGCTCCTGTGAAGGAGTACCATCAGAAACTACAGGAGGGGGATGTGCTCAACCAGCTCAAAAGACTGCATTGCCCCTCCATCAGAAGAATCAGTGATCAAAGTGGCAAAAGGAGCCCTTGCCATAGGCCTATGCTCCTGTTCAGATGTATCATATGTCAATCTTGGCACTTCAAAGGCCAAGTCCCAACTTCTCTTGGAAAGCAGAGTAGACTGAATAGGCAGCACCTTTATGGACTTGGAGAGCTCAGAGCTGATGTCAGACTACAGGATGGCCTCAAAATTCCTTCTAAAATCCATCTCTGGTGGCAGCTCAGGCCCACAGAAAACTTTGCAGACATCATTAGAGGCAATCATCAGTGGAGCCTCATCCACAACGGAAACTTCAACTATGTTCTGAATAGGTGCAGGAGGGTTGTAGACCACCATGTCCCAGTCTTCAGGGTTGTAAACATGCTCCTCAACTACAGGCTACTCATGACCAACTACAGGCTCAGCTTGCTATTCCACATCAAAGACCAAGACAAAATTTGGCTGAATGTGTTGCTCCACAGACACAGAAAAACCATCAAAGAGATCAAGAACCATGGATTGCTGCTCCACCTCCACATCATCTGGAGCAACCTCATCATCCTAACCCCAGACATCATTACCCCAGTTGTTGTCTCCCATGTATGGATGCTCTGGAGGAGGTGGTGGCACATCATTCCAGCCCATAGCAGGGTATGGGGGAAAGATGAAAGGAGGGAGGTCAGGGAAAGGCACACCAGGAAGGGGGTGTGGATTTCCATTGATTGGCATCCAATCTTCGTCATGTGGCATCTGCTCAGCAAAGTTTGCACCAAGTATATATATAGGAGCAGTCCATGACTCTCTCGCCCCTCCCCAAGCAGCATAATCATTTAAAACAACATCCCTTGGGACCAGCACATCCTCAGAAAAAGATGCAAAAACAAGAGTTCTGACCAAATAAAGATCCTGACTATTCTAATGATGAAATTTGCCAAAGGTGTTCACTGCAGCTCTGATATTATCAGTGTTGCAAAGATCCAAAGGAATGCCCAGCATCATAATCAGGCCTTGGCGAAAACCCTGAGCACCACGAAAACCCTCCCCCTCATCATGCTTCATAAAACGAACGAATCGATCATTTCCCAGATGTTGTGGTGGAAGTTGGAGAAGGGAAAAATGCACTACAGGATCCCTAACTCAGAACAGACCCACAACATTGATCCAAGGCTGAACAGAACGAACCTGGTAACCATGGGCTTCTAGCCATTCAGCAACTTCCTAGCGAGCGGCTCCAATCTCATTCGCAGCCGGCACTGGCATCATGTCAGCAAGCATGTACTTCATGACGATGCACAATTGGTACGGGTGGCATCATATATGTGCGCGGCCACCATGCATCTCCAGCATCGATGATGTGATGACCAGCAGGTACATACTGCATTGGATCCAGATGAAAGTTGGCCATGGCAGGCGGCAACGATGGTGGCTCTGAGGGTGGAGATGGTGTCCCGGAGGGGAGCCCAGAGGAGTCGAGGGCCAAGGTGAAAGGAATTGGGCAAAGTGGACGGTGCAATCAAAGTAGGGGAGTCCAAGTTTGGTAGATATCCTGTCAGAGAGATATTCTCGGCCCCTGTAGCTTGAACCTCGGAAACTGGAACGACAGCGGGTTTCAGTTTCCAAACCAAACCCAAACGCTGAGAAAAGCGGGTGCAGTCATGCCTCCTATGACCGACCCGAGAACAAACCAAGCACTTCAAAGTTGACATGCACGCAGAAGAAAAATGCCCTTGCTTAAAACATATCTGACACGTAACAATTTCATCAACCATATCATTAATCATTTTATCAAAAGAGGCCGCTACTTGAGAGGAACTTGGCACTGTTACCATAGAAGTTGGGCCGGTCAAAGTTGGGCCCAAGCAAGGCTGGTTCGAAGAGCTTGAATTCCCACCCGAACAAGCTGGTGCAATATCGAAGGCAGTAGCCCCCAAAGCAGAACGATGTTGCATTGCCGACGTGCTCACCGTGCCAATGATGATCGGCGGCGAGGCTAAAGTCCAACTAAGATCAACTGGCGGAGGTGGATGAATAGCCACACACTCCCTATTAGGGATCTCATAACCAACACTTTTAGTGGCAGCAATGCAATCAGCAAACGCATGATATCTATACCCTTTGCTCGCATCATAATTTTGAAACGTAGCAAAAGATAATTTCTTCTAAATAGAGAATCCATACTTAATGGCTCACTTAGCAGGAGGATTATGCATTGCAAGAAGTCCCAAGGCCGCCCTATGCTTAGAGGGGCTAACCAAAACCCATTTAGAATCACACTCTTTCTTCCCAATTTTAAAGTCACGATACCAATTTGGACCCCCATTACCCCACAAATGAAAATAATATTTGAACTGAGGGCAGGAATAGGATCTAGTATCAACAATATAAAAACCAACATCCTTGCATGAAACATTAAAGCTGAATATCTTGTCGGCAATATATGAAACCAATAGATCAATGGCCGATCCTCCTAACACTAATTCAAGAGCTGCGGCCACAAAATCCTCGGTGAGCCTGAAATCATGTCTGCTGAATGAAACAACCAGAGTGAAGGCATCTCTATCATCCATAGGATGAACGGTGAGACCAGAAGCCTTGTAGATCTCATCTGCAAAAACTCTACCCTTAGAGAAATCCAAGCCAAGGGTAGGTCCAAGCGAGGGATCCATCTCCGAAGACATGATAAGAGAGATCTTGGAACGCTGGACAAGATGAATGGATTGGATAACCAAATTATTGGTGGGAAGTGGAGATCGCCGGAGGGCTAGGGTTTAGGGGTGGGTGGGTGGGAGAGAGCACCATGTTTCACCTTGCTTTCAATGTTTCCTGTCAAATGACCACTTTTAGTCCCTAGAAGTCCCTCCTGTTTGGTTTAGATGGGACTAGCACGGAGTTTTTTTAGTCCCTACACCAAAATGTCCCTGTAAACAAACACCCTCTAATAATGCTGCCGGAAAATTGATGCAATGCCACAGTTAAAAGCAAATTACATGTTTAATGAATTTTATTGTTAATATAATCTCTATGTTAATATTAATCAATGCCACCATTTGACAAATGGTACTGTCTTGCTTTCTTTCCCATTTAGATAAGTTAGATGCTTCTTTTTGTTGGCTTCTGTGTCATCCACCGTTATTGACCACTAGTTGTTTCCTTTCCACCTTTGTGTAAACAGGGTTATCTACTTCACCTTGTTGCTATTGTGACCTTTTGTTGCACTACACAAAACACTTTTGTTTTAAGAGTGTTTTGTGCAGTTCAACCAAAATGTCACACCGACAACGGTGCTTGATTGCTTGATCTTAGTGGAACTGCACAAGAGGAGATCTTACTTGCTATCCGTGTAAGCAAATTTGGTTCAGATCTTCTTATTGTGAGTTTTTTGAACTCCGCATCATGACAGGTCAGTACTAGCCTTCTTTCACATGATTGTGTAGTGTGCTTTCATATGTTGTGCTACTTGTACGGTAATGTTGCTTGATTTTGGTGAACTGCACAAATGGAGACAAGACTTCCAATCTGTATGTGCACCGTAATATCACATTGAGGTAAGATAAGGATATTTCACAACTGTTGGCCTGTATTTTGCCACTTTCATCAGAAAATTAATGTCGTTATTTAGTGCTATACTTGTGCTCCCTAATTGACATGCCAAATCTTACATTGAAGGCGAAGCTTGTCTGTTATTGAACCAAGTGATGAAGGGGAAGAACAAGCGGAAGCAAAACAAAAATCAATTCCTGGTGCAGTAATGAAGCACTGGAACTGTGATGACACATGTAATGATATGGTTCTGCATCTTAATTTATTGCTATGGCTGGAACGAGCAATTGTTTTGCCACTGATTTGATGCCACTCTTAATATAATATGTAATTATCTCTACTTGCGCAAACAGGGATCTTCTTTGAAGATACCATATATTCTAGTGGAACTGCACAAGAAGATATTGGAAACATTAAACTAATCAAGGAGTATATAGTAAGCATGGCAACCACGGTAGATAGCAACAGATGGTTCCGGAGAAGTGCTTCATCTATATGCTCTACACAATAAGCCTCCTAGCAAAGGTTGGTACTCGCCCACAGATTTCATCCATATGATTGATCTTTGTCACCTCTATTGGTGTTGTGCTACTATTTAGATACTGTCATGAGAAAGTGGTATTGTCCTTGAGAAGTGCTTCATCTGTGTTGTTTTAAATATTTCCTTTCCTTTTTTGAGCAAACAGGGATGCTAGCATTTAGTTGTCCTCTTGTCTTTGCACAACAGGATCATCCTCCTCTGAATAAGAATATGGAGTACGTGAAGTGACTAGTTCCTGTTATGCCAGGATGAAGAATCCCTATCTATCTTCTCATCAGAAGGAGAAGTTGAAGGATGGTTACGTTCTCCCCACAAGACCAAACAAACTTCAGCTCAAAAGGACTGACAGATCTCCATTTTGTTGTTGTGATGTGCAAGTACAATGTTGTTCTAGGATTCTTTCCGGTGAGTTCCATTTTTTTAAAGTGTGCTCTACATGGACCATGTATGTGCCTGTTTAAACTGTCAATTCATAGTACACTTTGCTTTATAATAATCACTTTTTTTGTATTTGTGCAAAGAGGAGTTCTCAGCTTGATTTCAATGGGAACTACACAAAATGTTCATGAATACATCGAATCATTCATTTCCACCACAAGAAAGGAGGTGCCGATAAGTTCAAGGTGTTGCAACATATAAGGGCAAAATCATACGAGCTACGTGCGAATTTGGTTGATTTTGGTGGAACTGCACAAAAAGAACAGTTGGTTTATTTAGCACGAGGTGCCATGTCAATGTCTGAATTGATGGCAAACCTTGCCCATTCCACAATCGTAGGCATTTGATATTTTGGAATGGGACAACCTTGTCAAATTTTGCTCATTGATGTTAGCGAGAAGACATGCGTTTGATATTTTCGAATGGGACACCCTTTGCTGTCAGCAGCATCGATCGATTTTTCTTTATTCTTTAGTTGTGTAGTAAATATTGGCTCTGACATGTGAATCGCTGAGGTGCATAAAAATCGATTGTTTTGAAGGTTCTCTATGAATTGCCAGGCCTGTGTGTTTGATTGCAATGTATAGGAACGCTAAAATGCTGCTCAAACTCTTTGTACTCCCTCTGTTACTTTTTACTTCACACGTTGTGAAAGTTTATAATTTTTTCTATAACATTGGTCAAAGTAGAGATACTTTGACTGCAGACAAAACTTGTATGCAGAATAAAATGGACCGAGTACAGGTGAAACTGGTGCAAACAAGGTGATCACCCTGGGAATAATGCTAGTACGTATTGTTTTGCATGTTCATCCAATGCCAGTGATACAAGAATTTGAACTAATCAGACTAAATTCATGCATACACGGTCGGATATCATATAAACATGTCGGATTTCATTACATTCCATACATTCTTCAACTTAAAAGGGGTGCGCTGGAGGTATAATTAATTAACCGAAGCTACCCACCTGTGTCCGGCTGAGCCGAATAGAAGCTTCTTCTCCAGCGGACTGGGCTTCAGTGACTTAACTGCAGGTGCAGTTGCGTAACTAAAATGTGGCCTAGATGCCTGTTGGGCCCACGTGTCAGTCAGCCAATGGCACCAACAGTTAAGTAGAAGCAGTGTCCTTCTCCAACATAGCTCTCTGACTCCATGTTGCCGCCAAGAAGCTAATCGTCCGTCAATGGTCAACCCGCCTAGCTTGGCTTGAACCGGAGAGTAGCAGCGGTGGCCTTACTTGGACTCGGGCGGCGGCGACCTACCGTGTACTCTTCCTCGTTTTCTGTGTGGCGCGGCCTCGTTTTCTATGTGGCGGGGCCTCGATGGAGCCAACGATGTCCTATGTCTCGTTGCTGGCGGGGCGGCGCCTCGGTGGAGCGGGGGAAATCCTCCCCCTTGTTGCTGGCAGCGTGGGGCCTCGACTGAGCCAATGATGTCCTCTGCCTCGTTGTTGGCGGGGCGGGGCCTCGGCGTAGTAGGGCCTCCGCCTCGGTGCTATTGGAGCGGGGACTCGGTGGAGTCGACGGTGTCCTCTGCCTCGTTGTTGGCGCCGCGGGGCCTCAACGGAGTAGGGCTTCGTCGACGCCAGCAGAGCGGGGACTCGTCGGAGCCGGCATTTTCCTCTGCCTCATCCTCGATCTCGCCAAACAGCGCCTCACCCGCTTCATCGCCCTCTTTGTAGGCGGCCATAGCCTCCACCACCCACATGCGGTACAGCCAGCACTCGAGGCGGCCCTCGCGGGCGGAGCAGTTCAAGTCGAGCAGCGCCTCCTGCTCCGCCCGCTCTGCAGCGATCTACTTCTCCGCCTGCAGGTGCTCCTGGAGGAGATGGTGATTGTAGGCGGTGTCGGCCTGTGCCTCCCGGAACTACTCCTGACGCTTCTGCCTCACCGTGTCCATGTATTAGGCACGGGCCTCGCCGATGGTCATGGTGCAATGCTCCGGCAAGGATGGCGTGGAGGAGGGGGTTGGCGCCGGATCATCGACTACCATGTTCTCCATTGGGACATCCTCGTCGTCTGGCTGCCTGCCGGCCAGCCAGTCGGCAGCAATGGCTGCCATCTCCTTGTGGCCCGTCGTCCGCCCGTCCCGAAGAGCGCTAGATCACGAGGAAGCCATGGTTGGCAGTAGTGGTGTGGACAGGAGAAATGGAATGGAGGAGGATGACTGCGGCTATGGCCAGCGCAGCAGTTTATATACCAATGGTGGGCGACGGAGGGACGGACGTGTGGCGCTGGAGTAGCAACCTCGGCAACCACGTATCACTAATGTGGGCGGCAGACGGACGGACGGACGGCACTTGTGTCGTTTGAAGGCGGAGCAATTGCCTGCACCGGGAAGCGGGGTGGGCGGTGCTGACCGTTTCGGGCAGAAAGCGCGTGCGGGCGAGGGAGGCGATCTAGGTGGGCCTGAGCAGTTAGACTCGTGCTTGGCAGTGGGTCGGTCTAGTAGCCGGACATGATGGCTCGCCAGCGAGCTCGCCGAGCTGAGCGACGAGAATCAGACGATGGACGTAGCTTCTGACCAGGAGCCGGTGCCACTGTCCAAACCGGTTCATGTCGTGTTCACCATAGAGATGGTGCGGCCGCACTTCGATGCTCTAATGGCGGAAGAGATACCAGCATAGGAGGACCTGTGCTGCAAGCTCCTCAACAAGCACCGGTGAACAAGCGAATGAAAATGTCATCACGGACATGTGGCCCTATGATCCTAGCTTCCCGAATGAGCAGCGGGCGCTGTATCAGACCATCCATAGGGCCCGCGAGGCCCTCTCTTTTGTCTTTCGAGTTGTTGCGCTCGATGTGGCGCCGTTGTCTCGCATTGTCAACATGGTCACATACATGAGGAATGAGTCAATGACTTTACTTGGAGAGGATGATAGTGGGGACACACCAGGGCCATAGGCGCATGTACGCATGTGCCTCCTTATTATATACAACTGTAATTTTTTTGCTTCCTCCTGGTTTCCTGACATCACGGTCCCACACCATTGTCAACCTATGTAGTCAATAAACGAGAGAATAGCACAAGGAGCGGCCGACAGCTGGGACCAAGCAGCTCGAGTAGTATTTGTGTTTTTGAGGTGTGAGCACTGCAGAGTTTTTCTTGAGCGATGTTTTCGTTGTTGTTCAGAGGAGAGCAGGGTATTAACTGGGCGGGCTATGGCCCATCTAGCCCAGGCCAGATATCCAGCCAAGATATTATTTTTTTTCAAGCTAAAAATGGCTAGCCCATTTATACTTTTTTTTGAGGAATACCCAGGCAAGGTCAACTTGTTATTCTCTGCCCCGCTGAGCTGCAAATTTTTCCTAGGAGGGATGCATTAGGCTTAAAAAAATGGGCTTTAAGAAATAATAAATGGGATGTAATTGTAAAAACTGGGCATTAACTATAAAAAATGCACCAAACACGTAATTACTTTACAAAATATTATTTTTGCATTTTGAAAATTTTAATTTCATTAATTGTCGCGCGCGCAATGTTTCTTTGGATTTTTACTTAATACAAATTTATATTGAAATTGTATTTAATCTGACTAGAAATTTCGGGATAAAAATATTTGGATCCCATCAAAATGTGGGAAATTTTATTGATTCTGTTTTGAATGGTTGGTTGAAATTATTAATCATTGTCCTAGCTAGAAAATGGGCTGTACGTTTAACAAACTATAAATGGGCTGTAGTAAATTCCATTAGAATTCAAAAATGGGTTGTACATTCTTACAAATCTCAAAAGGGCTATAAGTTCTCTGCCACACACTTGTGGGCCCACTAAGTTCACAAGTCCCCTTAAAAAAATTAAGGTGACGCGTATGCAAGGCTTTGTCAACTTATAGTCAACACATGGTTCTAGCAATAGTGGTCCATCCAACGGATATCGTGCTTCTTCTTCAATCTCGGATATTCTAGCTTCAGCACCCAAAAAATGATTCCTGCCCCTGACATCTGGGGCGCCCCCTTTTAGAAACTGACCCGTGGGCCTACTAAATTGATGCGTACCAAGGGCTTTGTCAACTTAGTCAATATAAATGATTCTAGCTGTAGTTACAGTGCGATGCCCATCCAACGGCCGTCATGCTTCTTCAACCTCTGGTCTTCTTGCTCCAGCCGCCCAAAGCAGTGCCGGTCGTGCCGCCTGCTCCTCCCTCTCGTGGCCGGTTGTGCTGCCGCGGAGGCCTCACCGCCCCCTACTACTCCCACCATTGGCCAGGCCAACCCTCCACTCACCCACACCCCCTGTTATTCTGCGGTGATGACAGCCTCACACCGCAGCCGAACCAGTGAACCCTCGTACTCCTCTCCATGTGGGCATCCACTGCCGCATCTTCCCCGGCTCCGTGTCGTCCCCTTCTTAGGTCTGGCCGTTGTCCACCGCCTTGGTGCTCTCGGCGCGGCGTGGTCAATGTGTTCAACGACCGACTTCCATCGGAAGAGTACTGTACATGGAGAGGCTGACAGTTGGGTCCATGGCTGCAGCAAGGAAGTGCCTCCTTATTACGCAGAAAATAATGATTCCTCCACCTGATAGCAGGGACCCACTGGACGGGCCACCGTATTTTGCAAAAAAATGTTTCCCCCCTGACTGCTGGGACATACCAGCTACATCTTCGCACGCAAGGAAGTGCATCTGTATTACGGGAAAAAAATGATTCGCCCACTGACTGCAGGGACCCGCCAGCTACATCTTCGCACGCAAGGAAGTGCCTGACAGTCAGGACCTACCTGGTCGAAGCGTACGTAGTGTTGTCATTCTGGTCGCGAACATGTACGTACATACTGGTCGATGTAGAGGCGCTCACATGTCGTAGTAGAAGCACGCACCTGTCGTAGTAGAGGCGCACACATAGCATGTACATGTATGTACAACGGCCAGGGTGCAAGAAAGAAAATACGGCCACATACGTACATACGGGCGGGGTCTCGAACACCTACTCGCGCATACGTATAGCCAGGGCTCGTGGACATGGCTGGGTCGGACGGAGAAACTGCGTCGTCGTCGTGTTCATGGGGAGCCAACCGGCTGGGTCGGAACGGAATGTGTCATCGTGTTCATCAGGAGGGCTTGGACGGAACAGCCGATGGAAGCGGGTCCTGGCGTACTGCAGAAGGGAGTAAACGGCCTTATGTTCGACCGGCCACGGTCGAAACGGGATCCTGTTCATTGGGAGGGGTCTAGCATATCGCAAAACGAAGAAAACGGACTTCTGTTGGACCTCCTACGGTCGAAACGGGGTCCTATTGATCGGGAGGGGTGTGGCGTACCGAAAAATGGAGGAAACAGACTTATGTTGGAGCGCTACGGTCGAAACGGGGGTCCTGTTCATCGGGAGGGGTGTGGCGTACCGCAAAACAGGACTCCACGGGATACTATTCATCTCCACCGTCGACCTCCTCTAGCCTCCACGGGCTACTGTTCATCCACCGTCGACCTCCTCAATCCTCCACTTGCGACTATTCATCCACGGGCTCCTTTTCATCTAGCCTCCACCGCACGCTCCTCCACCGGCTACTATTCAACCAGCCCTCTCCATGGGGTACTGTTCAACCACCCCTCCACGGTCTATTGCTCATCCAGCCCTCCACCGGCTACTGTTCAACCAGCCCTCCACCGGCTATTTTTCAACCTTCCCTCCACGGGGTCCTGTTCATCCAGCCCTCCACAGGGTCCTGTTCATCCACGCCCGACCAGCTCGATCGATCGGGGTCCTGTTCATCCAGCGGCAACACCACGGGGTCCTGTTCATCCAACCCCCTACCGGGAACTGTTCATCCACCCACCCAACAACGCTTACTGTTCATCCAGAGGCAGCATCGATCGGCTTCAGTTAGCAGCAGTAGCGAAGGAATCGCTGGATCCCTTGGGTTCAATAATGAGTAACCTGCAGTGTAATCGCTCGGGTTCAGTTAGGCGACGCCTCGCTCGGCTTCAGTTAGAGAGCAACGCCTCGCTCCCACGCGTGTACGTGTACGAGAGAAACGCTCATCGCTCGGCACCCGACCACCCACCGTAACCGGGAACTCCCTGATATTTTCCTCGCCCTCGCTTCTACCACGGTTTTTTCTGTCATGGACGGCCCAAAGAATGTCATGCAACTGTGTCTCCGGCCCGCCCAGGACGAAAAGCCCATTTTCTGTCATGATTTTTTGTCATAGAAGTAGGAGCCCACCACATCTACGATGATACCGGGTTTTGTCACAATTATCGTCATAGAAGTGTCATAAGTATGACAGAAAAAAAATTTGTTCGGCCCAAAATGTCACGGATGTGTCTTTTTTTGTAGTGTGAGGTGGATAAGGCTAAGGTTGTTGCAATTGAGAAAATGCCATGTCTTAAAGATATCAAAGGTATTCGTAGTTTCCTTGGTCATGCTGGTTTCTATAGGAGATTTATCAAAGACTTTTCTTAAATTTCTTGGCCTCTAACAAATCTTTTGCAAAAGGATATTCCTTTTGTTTTTGATGATGATTGTTTAGAAGCCTTCAAAACACTCAAGAAAGCCTTAATTTCTGCAGCTATTGTTTAGCCACCTGATTGGAACTTGCCTTTGAAATTATGTGTGATGCTAGTGATTATGCTGTTGGTGCTGTTTTAGGACAAAGAGTTGATAAGAAACTCAATGTTATTCATTATACTAGTAAAACTCTAGAGAGTGCAAAACGAAATTATGCTACAACTGAAAAAGAATTTCTAGCAGCGGTGTTTGCTTGTGATAAATTTAATCTTACATTGTTGACTCTAAGGTTATTGTTCACACCGATCGTGCTGCTATAAAATATCTTATGGAAAAGAAAGATGCTAAACCTAGATTTATTAGATGGGTTCTCTTGCTACAAGAATTTGATTTGCATAGCACTGATAGAAAAGGAGTAGGGAATCCCGTTGTTGATAACTTGTCTAGGCTTGAAAATATTCTTGATGACCCACTGCCTATTGATGATAGTTTTCCTGATGAGCAGTAAGCTGATGTTTCTCATAACACTCCTTGGTATGCTGACTATGCTAATTACATCGTTGCTAAATATTTACCACCTAGTTTCACATACCAACAAAAAAATCTTCTATGATTTAAGACATTACTTCTGGGATGACCCACATCTTTATAAAGAACGAGTAGATGGTATTATTAGACATTGTGTACCTGAGCATGAACAGGGACAAATCCTATGGAAATGTCACTCTGAAGCTTATGGAGGACATCACGCGGCAGACAGAACTGCTCATAAGGTATTGCAATCTGGTTTTTATTGGCCTACTCTCTTCTAGGATGCCCGTAAGTTCGTCTCATCATGTGATGAATGCCAAAAAATAGGTAATATCGGTAAGCGTCAAGAAATACGTATGAATTATTCACTTGCTGTTGAACCATTTTATGTTTGGGGATTTGACTTTATGGGACCTTTTCCTTCCTCTAATGGGTATACACATATTTTGGTTGCTGTTGATTATGTTACTAAGTGGGTAGAAGCTATTCCAACTAGCAGTGCTGATCACAACACCATTAAAATGCTTAAAGAAGTTATTTTCCCAAGGTTTGGAGTCCCTAGATATTTAATGACTAATGGTGGTTCACACTTTATTCATGGTGCTTTCCGTAAAATGCTTGCCAAGTATGATGTTAACCATAGAATTGCATCACCCTATCATCCCAGTCTAGTGGTGAAGTTGAAATTAGCAATAAAGAAATAAAATTAATTTTGCAAAAGACTGTCAATAGGTCCCGGAAGAATTGGTCTAAGAAATTAGATGATGCACTTTGGGCTTATAGAACCGCGTATAAAAATCCTATGGGTATGTCCCCTTATAAAATGGTTTATGGAAAAGCTTCTCATTTGCCTCTTGAGTTAGAACATAAAGATTATTGGGCAATTAAAGAACTCAACTATGATTTCAAACTTGCTGGTGAAAGGAGGTTATTTGATATTAGCTCATTAGATGAATGGAGAACTTAAGCTTATGAAAATGCCAAATTATTTAAAGAAAAAGTTACAAGATGGCATGATAAAAGAAGGGAAACGGTCCTAATCACCCGGTCGATTCAGCGCTCGGCGTCCGCCGCCTCTAGCGAGCGATGCGTGTCCCGTATTGGCTCATGCACCGCACTACTTTCTCCCTTATCTTTAACTAGTCACTCATTTGTTATCCGATCCAGATCTCCTTTTCTCTCCAATCTCAGTCTATCATCTCTCGTTTCAGTCATGGGTGGCCAATAACTCATAGATGGAGAGGTCACCTGCACGACACGAGATGTCGTAGTTTGTCCGGCCGTTCCATGCCTTCACCACAACCAGCGGCCAGCGCAAGGCCATTGACTACCCCGGAGCTCCCAAGCAGCATGGCCCCGCCGAGCTCCTCCATGCAGTACCAGGTCAACACCGGACACCTCCCGATTGCAATTGCGATGGGGGAGTTGCAAATGGCAACGGCGAATGACAACGATGCTGCTGCAACATCGGCAACGACGGGTGGCGTTTGTACAACATGATCTCCATTGTAAAATTTCCGCAACATCAACTATGTTGCAAAAATATCTTATGTAACATCACCTATGTTGCGAAAAAATTGAACATAAAAAAAATTCTACAACATGACCTATGTTGCAAAAGTTTTCTGCAACATGACCTTTGTTGCAAAAATTTCTGCAACATAGCCTCTGTCGCAAAGGTTTCTACAACATTATCTCTGTTGTGAAAGTGAAGAACGCCGCTCAACCACTCGTTGGCACATGATCCTATGGCTCACGACCCGGCTGATCTTCTAAAAAGATCAGTCGGCGGACGTGTAGCACGCCCCATAAAAGAATCAAAAAGTAGGAGAATATGTTCTTTTGTACAACTCTTGTTTTAGATTCTTTGCATGAAAACTCCTCTCCGAATGGGAAGGACCCTATGTTATCGAGGAGGTTTATCGGTCTGGAGCTATCAAAATAAATAATGCCGAATTACTAACCCGAAGGTTGTTAATGGGAAACGAATAAAACATTATATCTCAGGTACGCCCATTAATGTTGAAAGCAATATTATCCAAACTATGACACCGGAAGAACACATAAAAGAAACCTTCCAGAACACTCTAGAATTGTGAAAAAGAGGAGGTACGTGATACGAAAAGTAAACAGACTCCGAAAAAACCGCAAAAATATTTTTTGTCAGTTTTGGAATATTTAAAAATTTAGGAAAATAAGAAACAACCAGGAAGGTCACCCTGGTGGGCACAAGACACTAGGGCGCGCCTAGCAAGCCAGGCGCGCCCAGGTGGGTTGTGCCCACCTCGGGTACCTTTCGGACTCTGTTTTTCTTCCGTTTGCTTGTTTCCCAAGATAAAAGAATCTTTATATACCCCACAACCTATTGACCACCGTATCATGGAGAAATCTTTGGTTTTCTTTTCCTTGTTGTTTTCTGACAGATCCCGTCTACCATGGCCGCATCACGCTCCTCCAAGGACAAGTTCTTCAAGAACGTCATAAACCCATACCTGCGGGAGGTGATGCAGCACCCTCAGGCTATCCAGATGCATGAGGGGGTGCTTCACATCAGCGATGTGCAAGGTCCCAAAGGGACGGGAACTGTGGAGGCCAGGCTTGAAGCTATGGAGCAGGAGGTCTTCCGGTCCAAGGGGATGGTGGAACGTGGACTCAATGCCAATCACCTCATGCTTGCGGACTACACTCGTGATCTCAAGGTGGATGGCAAGTCCATGAAGGACATCATCTTCACCTTCAACGAGCAAATCAACTTCCTCCAAAGCCAGATCTAAGATCTCCAAAACCAAGTCTTTTAATATGAGGCAAGGTTTAAAGGTATGAGTTTGGTTGCCAGTTGCAGGACCTGTGAGACTCATTCCTCCTCCTATGATGGTGGACCCCTGCCATGGAAGCCCGAGGATAGGATCGCTACTTCATCATCACCACCACCTTCTTATTCATCACCAAAAGAAAATTGAGTATCGGGGATGGGCACTCCCCTTGGCTTCCACCAAGCTTGGGGGAGGTGCCCCGGTATCGTATCACCTCCACTTTCTTTTGCCTTTACTTATCTTAGTTCGATCCATAGTTATCTTTTGCTTTAGAAGAATAAAAGTTTAGTTCAATCCTTTCTTTTTGAGAATATGCTTAGTGATCTATCTTTGTAATCATGTGCAAGATATATAATAAAGTTTATTTTGAATTTTACTTTCTTTACTTTCATGTTTCAATAAAAGAAAGGAAATAAATAAAAAGATCATATGCTAATCTTATGGTAAGTAGTGACATCACATAAGGAAAAGTATAAGTAGTTAACTTTATTAGGGATTGACAAACATAGCATTGGTCAATCATGCAACTCATGAAAGAATTAATAAGGGAAGAGAAGATTCACATACAAATACACTATCTTGGAAATCTTTTGTGATTGTGAGCCCCCATCAAAATATTACATGCAAAAATTGTTGACGTTGGACAAGCAAGACAACGTAATGGTTTATGTTTGTTCATATTCGCATAGAAGTTATATTGTCATAGATCCTTCAACATGTGGTGGTTGCCCCCCTATCTTTGCTAGACAAAAATTCCGCACCAAGTAGAGATACTACTTGTTCATCCAGAAACCCTTAAACACAAATCTTATTTTCAAGAGTCCACCATACCTACCTAAGGATTGAGTAAGATCCTTCAAGTAAGTTGTCATCGGTGCAATAAGGCAATAAAAATTGCTTCTAAAAGTGTTAGATCATTTAATGTAAAAGAAAATTGAGCGTTGTGCGAACTTGTGATGGCAAAGAATAAAAGCGACAGACTACATAATAAAGGATGTTATCACAAGGGGCAATATAACGTGACTTTTTTGCACTAAGGGATTGAGCATACAAACAAAAAGTGCATGGCAACCTCTGCTTTTCTCTGCGAAGGGCCTATCTTTTACTTTCATGTATTTACTTTTATGCAAAGAATCAAAGTTTTTCTCTCTATTCCTTTTTATTTTCTCTTTTGGAAAGCATCATGTGGTGTGGAAAGATCTAGGCACATATATCCAGTTGGATGTGGGTAGCATGAGTTATTATTGTTGACATCACCTTTGAGGTGAGTATGTTGGGAGGCGAAACTATATGCCCCTATATTTCTATGTGTCCGGTTGAAACGTTTTGCTCATGTGTATGCGGTGGGTGTTAGCAATCATAGAAGACTATAAGATGATTGAGCATGTGGAGTTGCCTAAAGGCTCCTATACGTGACCCTTCCCGAAACGATGATGAATTGTAGGTGCAAAGTTGACTAAGAACACAGTTTGTTGGTTTCCAATAGAGTTTATGCTTTATACTTCGAGGTTGTGATGAATTGTTACTTATTCACGAGAAGTCTATGAGAAGTCTATGATAAAAGTTTTATGTTTAAGTTTGCTGCAGTTATAATAATTTACATGATGCTTCTATGTTCGTATTTTGTTTTTATCGACACCTCTCTCTCTAAGCATGTGGATATATTTTTTGATTTTGATTTTTGCTTGAAGATAAGAGAGGTCTAAGCTTGGGGGAGTTCATACGTCCATTTCACATCATGTTTACAACTGTAATTTATGATGTTTTAATGCATAATAATGCATTTTGGAGTATTTCTAATGCCTTTTCTCTCATAATATGCAAGGAACACACAAAGAGGGAGAATTCCGGCAGCTGGAAATCTGGACCTGGAAAAGCTACATTAGGCCACCTATTCTGCATAAATCCAAATGGACTAAAACTTCACGGGGAATTTTTATGGAATAAATACGAAATACTGGAGCAAATAACCACCAGAGGGGGGCCACCTGGTGAGCACAAGACACCAGGGTGCGCCTGACCCCCAGGCACGCCTGCTGGGTTGTGCTCAGCCCACCCCACCTCCGGTGCCCATCTTCTGGTATATAAGTCATTTTGACCTAGAAAAAAAAGCGGGGACTTTCGGGATCGAGCGTCGCCGTCTCGAGGCAGAACTTGGCAGTAGCACTTTTGCCCTCCGGTAGAGCGATTATGCTGGGGGAACTTCCCTCCCGGAGAGGGAAATCATCGTCATCATCATCACCAACAACTCTCCCATCTTGGGGAGGGCAATCTCCATCAACATCTTCAATAGAACCATCTCCTCTCAAACCCTAATTCATCTCTTGTGTTCAATCTTTGTACCGGAACTATAGATTGGTGCTTGTGGGTGACTAGTAGTGTTGATTACATCTTGTAGTTGATTACTATAAGGTTTATTTGGTGGAAGATTATATGTTCATATCCAATATGCTATTTAATACCCCTCTAATCTTGAGCATGATTATTATTTGTGAGTAGTTACTTTTGTTCTTGAGGTCACCGGAGAAATCATGTTGCAAGTAATCATGTGAACTTGATATGTGTTCGATATTTTGATAGTATGTATGTTGTGATTCCCTTAGTGGTGTCATGTGAATGTCGACTACATGGCACTTCACCATATTTGGGCCTAAGGGAATGCATTGTGGAGTAGTAATTAGATGATGGGTTGTGAGAGTGATAGAAGCTTAAACCCTAGTTTATGCGCTATTCCGTAAGGGACCGATTGGATCCAAAAGTTTAATGCTATGGTTTGAATTTATTCTTAATACTTTTCTCGTAGTTGTGAATGCTTGCGAGGGGGTTAATCATAAGTAGGAGGTTTGTTCAAGTAAGAATGGCACCTAAGCACAGATCCACCCACATATCAAATTATGAAAGTAGCAAACACATATCGAACCAACATGATGAAAGTGACTAGATGAAATCCCCGTGTACCCTCAAGAACGATTTGCCTATTATAAAGAGACCGTTTTGGCCTGTCCTTTGCCTCAAAAGGATTGGGATACCTTTCTGCACTTTTGTTACTATTACTGTTACTTGCTCGTTACAAATTATCTTGCTATCAAACTACTCTGTTACTTACAATTCCAGCACTTGCAAACATTACCTTGCTGAAAACCACGTGTCATTTCATTCTTCTCCTCGTTGGGTTCGACACTCTTATTTATCGAAAAGGGCTACAATTGATCCAATATACTTGTGGGTTATCAAGAGTAGTTGAATATACAAACGTTGTCGACAAATGGAATACGTAATACAAAAAAAGGATAACATGATATAATTCACATATATGATGATTGGCTAAACAACATGGCATTGCATAATTCACATATATAATGCCTTGCAACAAGATAGCATTGCATAATTCACATATATAATGTCTTGCAACAAGATGGCATTGCATAATTCACATATATGGTAATTAGACACTAAATAGGTGGCATTCACACAAAGCATGTCTAAACTAAGCAAATGACATAGCAATGCAAGACACCATACACACGATATGAGCAACATAACCCTGCCAAGTTAGAGCATACACCTTGGGAGGGGCGACAGGACTGGTCATCTGTCTCTGAATCCTCGTCCGAGGAGCAATTCGTAACCAGCAAGATATGCGCTTCGTCTGATAGCATAGTCTGCTCTGAAGACCTTGTTTTCACTCCAGAATTTTCCATCACCGTGTCAAATGGCTGATGCACACGAAGAGTAGTTGAATGTACTAACATTGTTGCAAAATGTAATATGTAATGAAAAAAATAGATGGCATGATATAATTCACATATAAGATGACTGGCTAAGCAGGATGGCATTGCAAAATGCACATATATGATGCCTGGCTAAAAAAGATGGCGTTACATAATTCACATATAAGATAAAGAAACTAAACAGATGCATTCACACAAAGCATGTCTAAACTAAGTAGATGACATATTTTATGTATAGAGTAAGCAATTCAAGGCACCTTATGCATGATACTACCAACATCAGCATGCCAAGTTAGAGCGAAGACCTCAGGGGGTAAATAGGAGTGGTCTTCTCCTTTCGAATCCCCCTCAGAAAAGTTATCTTCCTCTTGATTACAATCTGAAATGGGTGGAGGGGGGTTGCATTTGCGCCCACAATGGAGCGACGTCTACATGAACTTTTATTGCCACACAAGGCTCGCCTCTTTTTCTCTACATGTTCAGTTCCATTGTGTACAATAACTGACATGCATAGGAATAAAACATAGTGAGATTATGTAAGGAGTGCATGCAGAAATCTAGAGTGATAGTAGCAACCTGTGGATAGACCCAAACCCAATGATAGTAGGTAGATAATGGCTTCAGTTAAAAAATTACAGATAATGGCTTCTTTACTGTTTGTTTCCCACCCAACATGAAACTCATAGTAGACACCAGAGATTAACCAGATAGGAGATAGATACTATTGATTGCGGTTCCGATATGTACCCCACAACCATTTAAAAATTCAAGTTTGAGAATTAGTTTGGAGCTGACTCAGAGTCTAACGGTGAACAGAATGATAAAATAGCATGTAATATTAAGCGATGCATAACGTAACAAGACACGAAAGAGTGCGACCTCTCTCGTGGACCTGTGTAGTCCTCGAGGTCGTTTGCTCGGTTGATGATGGTAATGCAGTTGACATGGTTGTCGGCGGCGGGGAAGAAGATCTGAGGCGGCGAAAGACAGTCTGGAGGGCGCATCCCTGATGTGGTGGACCCTTCTGTCGTTGGAGCACCTGAGCTGGGGAGGACGACGACGCAACAGGATTAGGACAAAACACACAAGGTTTTCTTTGACAACTATCTGTAAGAGAAGTAATTCTTTAAGGACTTGTTTGAATTGGAGGATTATAACAACGCAGTGATAGGAAATACACGGGAATAGGATAGGAATGCACATGCAAAACAGAGAATTAAAAAACATAGGATTTCTGCCAATCTGGGTATTTGGTTCACAAGAATTGGAAGATCACAAGATGCAAAGAAGCATGGTGAGATTAAGTCAAACCACAAGAAAATGTACGGTTATTTAATGCCATTATGCTAGTATCTCTTACTCTTGTGCTTCATGAATAGGAATTTGAAAAGGAGGACAAGTGGATATTAAAATTCCTACGGTTTTTCTTTCAAGGAGACACTAAAGGAACAAATCCAATAGTTTTCCTTTGCTCCATTCCTTTGAACCAAATGCATGAATAGTAGTACCATAGGAAACTTTCTAATTCCTATGTTTCTCCTTCACTTTTCCTTTCAACCATTGGCGATTCTAGTAGGCAGGCTTGAACGGGGAAAATCCTACACTAAAAAAATGTTTTTGTGCTACTTCTACTACTTTGGACCTAGGCCACTGCCCTACTAGCTCAACTCCGAGGCCCATCTACAAATGCATAGCTCAAACGCGCAGAAATAGATAATGATGGCATTCAAGAGAGTCCATCACGGATAGCTAAGTTGCCTGGTACCTCACGGCTTGTCATATAGTAGGAGAAACTAATCGTATTTCACGTTACTATGTGTGCTCAGTGGACAATATATATAACATGCAGAGTAAAAAAGCGATGCAACAAGTGTACAACCTCTTTGGCGAAGCCATGGAGATCTCAGCATGATTGGGTTGGTCAGTGAGGATGCTCCTGCTGATTTGGCTGTCGGAGGAGGGGAAGAAGATCTTAGGCATCTGGAGATGGAGCCGGGGTACTGCTCCACTGTGATGGAGGGTTTCGTCGTTGGAGCAGCTCCGGTGAGTTGTACGACGGCAATGCTGAAGCAGGACAAGAGAGACAATGTTAACCTGAGTGGAATTCTAAAAGCATCTCCAATATATGATGTAAAATACATAACCACAAAGTGCTAGATGTAAAATACATCAGCCACTCATCTCTAAACTTAACCGTTGGAACTGAATTTAACTGTTGAAAGTGAATTTAACTATCGAAACTAAATTTTGTTGTCAAAACTGAATTTTACTGTCAAAATTGAACACACTACTAGCAGAAAAGCAACAGCAGTAGCAGCGCCCGGAGCAGCAGCGCGTGCGAGAGCCAGGGCAGCTGGTCGTGTAGTAGCATCTCGGTTAGCAGCTATAGGGGCTCGAGCGGGAGCAGGATCTGCTGCTTGTGCAGTAGCAACATGCGCAAGAGCAAGAGCAACAGTGCGAGCAAGAGCAAGAGTAGACCAGGCAGGGGATCGAGAGCAAGAGTAGCGTAGCAGCACGTGCGAGAGCCAAAGCAGCATCAGCTCCTACTGATGTGGACGTTGCCATCGAGGGAGCGATGCCATGGAGGAAGTGGACGGCGACGCCGCCTTGGATGGAGACGCGCCATGTCAGCTCGGGACGAGCGCCTGCAACACCATGAGATCGAATCAGGAAGAAAATGTGCCGATTAGTGTAGAACCTCTTTGGTGGCACTGATTAGGCCTCAGGTTCATCCGAGCAATCGGTGATGATGCTCCGCTTTTGATGGTGCAGGTGAAGATGGTGGTGTGGGAATGGAGGTGGCGTGAAAGACAAGAGGAATGTCGGGGCAGCTCCTTGGAGTTGGAGGACGGGGTGGCTGAACTGGCGGGACGACGAGGTCGATGATGGATCCTCACCCGATGCGGTGGATGAGGGATGTCGAGGTGTTGCTGTGGACGACGTCATCGAGGAAGAGGCTCCGGCTGGGTGGCGGACAGAGGAGGGTGTGGAGCTTCGTGGGTTTTCACGGCCTCGGCGTACGAATGGGTGGGTGGATGGGATGGGAGCGGGAACAATTGCTTAGGGACGCTCTTGTCCAAAATGTGGGGTAAGTTATGGAAGTGGCCCCACTGATTTGAGCTAGGCGGTTCTTTTGGTTCAGGGGTATCACTGGCATTTCGCGTGTCGGGATTTCGTAGGAGGTGGGAGTTTTCACGCTCGTTGTAATTTTTGGATAGCAAGGCTCGGGTTGAGATGGAGGGAGTTTTCAGAGCACAACGAGACAAATATATATCTTAAAATTTCTGGGTAACAAGGCACGGGTTGAAATTTCCGGACAAGCCTAACCTGTATTGTACCAAATCAATTCGCACTTCCCTCGATGAAAAAAAATAAATTCACACCACACAAGCGAGCATAGTCTCATGTACTGTACCAAATCAGCTCGCACTACAAATGCCATTCAAAACTTTGAATCCATGTTATGCTCAATTAAAATATGTCTCTATGTGTATAATGCATGCAACCTGCTACTCAAATGAACGTTTTAGTGCATTCCAAACGTATATACTACCACTTCATTATGAACTAAATTCGAATTCTTTTCTGTATTTGAATAAGATCTACAATAATGATTGTTGTCAAGTTAAACCATTTGAATTCGTTTTTCTGTTTTAATAAGACCAACAATCATCATTATTGTCAAGTTAAACCATCATTTGTATATTATCTTCACAACACACCACATGATTACTGTTGAGTTAGATATGAACAATGTGTACTATATGAACCCGAACTCGATGTTTTGAATCCACTTTATGTTGATTTCAAATCACAGTACATTTCAAGGTCTAGCTAGATCTTCATAATCTAAACCATGTCTCATATGTATAATGTGTTTATCACATAATGTATGGTGCCCCGCCCCCTACGCTTACAAGTATTTAGATGTGAGTTGCAAACGCCACACATTATCACAAATTCAAATAAGATGTGAGATTGTTCGATATAGAGTATGGTTTAGATTGTTCCATATTTAGTTCTGAGCTACAAACACCACACATTATCACAAATTCAAATAAAATGCGAGATTGTACGATGCATAGTACGGTATAGCTTGTTCGATATTTAGCTATGAGTTGCAAACGCCACACATTATCACATTATGGTATAACATGTCCAAAACCACACCACGCGTATCACCGCTATATTCATGCATGCATATGTTTATAACACTATGATCTCCTATTTAAATATATGAATCCACTTTCATATCAAATTATGATCTTTGTTAGTCTCTTACACCCACACAATCCTCTAACCTTTGGAGCTAGCACTAACTTTCTCTCGTGCATGCACACGCCCTCCTTGCCCTCCCCCTCCCTCAGCATTCTATCCATCACACACATTCATTTTTTTCTTTAGGTCTTTCTCCCATGGTCTCCACAATTCCTTTCCGACACACACTAATCGATAAACCTCTCCAGTGATGTATGCCTACCACATACACACGCACCTTCCATCTCCTCCTTTCTGTGTCCATGCATCTCGTGTGTCTCATACGGTCCCACACACGTGTAAACTCTCGCCCCTCTTTTCATCGATCTCACAACCGCACACTGTCGGTGTCAAAATCGGCGGATCTCGGGTAGGGGGTCCCGAACTGTGCGTAACAGGAGGCAGGGGACACGATGTTTTACCCAGGTTCGGGCCCTCTCGATGGAGGTAATACCCTACTTCCTGCTTGATTGATTTTGATGATATGAGTATTACAAGAGTTGATCTACCACGAGATCGTAGAGGCTAAACCCTAGAAGCTAGCCTATAATAATGATTGTTGTTGTCCTACGGACTAAAACCCTCCGGTTTATATAGACACTGGAGGGGGCTAGGGTTACACAGAGTCAGTTATAGAGAAGGAGATCTACATATCCGAATTGCCAAGCTTGCCTTCCATGCAAAGGAGAATCCCACCCGGACACGGGACGAAGTCTTCAATATTGTATCTTCATAGTCTAACAGTCCGGCCAAAGAATATAGTCTGGCTGTTTGAGGATGCCTTAATCCAGGACTCCCTTAGTATCTCCTGATGATGAGTCCGGCACGCAGATTGTCTTCGGCATTGCAAGGCGGGTTCCTTCTCCGAATACTCCATAAAAGACTCCGAACACAAGGATCGTGCCCGGCTCTGCAAAACAAATTCCACATACCACCGTAGAGAGTACAATATTCCAAGATCTGATCTGCTGACGGCCTTTTATGACATCATACCATGGCCCGGTCTTTATTCGAACCATTTCTCACAACCAGCCACTACACGTAATGCGAGGCGATTCTATTGGCACGTCTTGTCGAAGAAGTGATTGTGTTCCCCTTATCACGGGATTGTCATCAATACAGGTGTGGGTAAACCAACCGTGTCTGTTTAATATGAATCCTCGATTTTAGGCAAGTCCCAAATGGTCACGCGGGGGACGCTTGATATTCGTCCTCTTTATAAAGGGGGCCAAGGCCTGTCCTTTTATTCCCACACTTGATCCTTCCCCTCGCAAACCTCGAGTTCCAACACCAAAGGCTTAAGCTAAGCGTTTCAGACCTTCAACCATGTCCGGATCCAACCTTCAAGGCTGGTGGATGGCCTCCTCCGTCACAGAGGAGGACGTCAAGAAACTTAGGGAGGCCAGGTATCTCACCGCTGAGATTCCGCATAGGCTACCTGCTCAAGGGCAGGTCGTGCCCACTCCCGAACCCAACGAGAGTGTCGTTTTTATCTCTCACTTTCTTCGAGGGCTAGGTTTTAGCGCTGATCCCTTCATGAGAGGGCTCATGTTCTACTACAGACTAGATTTCCATGATCTAGCTCTGGATTCCATCCTTCACATCTCGTCGTTTATTGTTGTGCGTGAAGCCTTCCTCCGCATCACCCCCACTTTGGCCTATGGCTCAAGACCTTCAATGTGAGGCCGAGGGTGATTGACAGGCGTCACGCGGAGTGTGGAGGCGCTATAATAAGAAAAGGCGTCGACGCCCCATGGCCAAAGGGTTCTTTCGTATAAGCTTCTAATTTATGGCAGCAAGAGTGATTTTACATCACAGCTCCCCGAGGTACAAAGCGGGTGGATGCTCCAGCGTTCCGCTCAGGCCCTCCGCCGCAACAGGCGTCATGGGTCAACAAGGGGCTGGACAGGGGGCTAATTAACGATGTGCTGACACTGCAAAGCCGCATCTGAGACCTTCTCAAGAGGGATGTCAATCTTGTCAAGATAATGCAAGTGATGCTGGTTCGTCGAGTCCTGCCCTGCCAATGTCGTCCTCTCCGTATGTGGGAGTTCAACCTAGAAGGATCGCGAACCGTTCAACAATTCTTTGGCATGACCCTCAAAGAGATGTATGGGTCGTTCTTTGGATCATGAATATAGTGTCCGGACACCATCGAGGATGTGGGTCTCAACTGCAACCGTCCGGATACCCAGGTAGGTACTTCTGCTACCGAACACACCATCCTTTATGTTTATCTGAAAAACTGCTCTCCGCCAGGACTGGCTAAAGAAAGCGGAGAGGATTAGGTGTCTGACCCCTCTTCTCGAAGGCTCGCCAGATCCTTTGTTAACCAGGATGCTTGAGCGCGCGCCGTATCAGGTTCCATTAGGAGAAGACGAGGGGAGGGATAGAGAAGCCACAGGTGGGCCTCATATTCTACACATCCAAATCGAGGGAGTAAGTGCCTCCACGAAGGAGGATAGCCGGGGAGGGGAATCTAAAACCCCCTCTCCTCAAGGTAAGAAAAGGGCCGCCTCTGAAGACTTGGAAACTGAGGCTTCCAAACGAGGGAAGAAATCCTTGCCAAGGGGCCCTGCCCCAGGGGGCGTCCTTACCACGCAGCGCCCGCAAGGGGGCCAGCCCTCCGCCGAGCCGTAAGTAAAAGAGTAATTTGGTAAACATGTCCCGTTTTGTCTCTAAGGATAGTAGCCAAAACATATTTGTTGAAGTGTGGCTTGTACCCCTTCTCCACAGAGTTCGTCTTCGGGGGATCTTCCTCCAGAGATGATGGAGAGCGAAACACCTCCCCCTGCCTCCCCGTCACATGGGGCGGACAACCCCAAGGTGTCGTCACGGAGGATTTCTCCCGATCCGCCGAGGCCAGAAGTTGCCACTTCGGCTGCCCGTGGTTCGGGCTATTCGGCTCCCAAGGAGAACGATAGGAGGAGTCCGGGATTGTCCGGCATACAGCCGGACACACTGTTGGGTTTGCTGGGGCGAGCGGCCATCTCAGAGACACATCGTACCTTAATGGGTGCGGTGATTGAGAGGATTTCATCCGACAAAAGCGGATTGAATGAAGCCTTTACAAGTTTGCTGAGCGGCTTCGATGTACGCAAAATAATATATGTATTTCTGACGGTACCGCATATTCTAGGTGTGCTCTGTGTAGATAGTAGCCCCTGAGACTCTGGTCGCCGCCCGGAGGTGGCAAACAAAGGGTCGTAATCTTAGGTGATAATCGCGCTGCTTTTTAGGTGCAGGCGGCTGATTGTCCGGCGGCTAACCGGACTGCTGATTTTGCCGAACTGAAGCGGCAACTAGACGTGGCGGATGCCGACATCGCGCTTGTTAACAAGCGGCTTGACGAGGCCCAGGGTATGTATGTTCGGCATGTCAGTAAATTGTAAGAGGAGCATTATGCTAGTATCTTATGATATATTGTGACTGCAGATGGGGCTGCTGCCGTAGAGACCCTTCAGGCGTAGCTTGCTCGAGCCAAGGAACAAGCTCGAAGAAGTGATGCGGCTGCCCTGAAGGCAGTCGAAGAGTTAAGAGCCGAACAGGCTGCTCATCGCCGGAGCGAATAAAAGATAGCCCAGATGGCTACCGAGCTGAAAGATGCCGCCAACCGCCATGAGCTCCTTGAAAAGGAAAATCAAGCAAAAGTGGCTGACCTGAAGAAGGCCCTAGAGGCAGCCAAGGAAACCCGCTCTGAAACGAGAGGGATAAGGGAGGAGCTTCGTGAAGCCGGAGACATCGTGGCTGGGAAGCCCTATTTGTTGCGGATGAAATTCGGAGATCCGAAGTATGCCCCTCTAGATCAGTTGTGGAGTGCTGCGGACGCGTATGCGAACCAGGCAAAGAGTGCTGCTGATGTGACAGAGTTTGTCAAAGATCGGAAAGACCATAAGGCTGAAAGGTTATTCTGGTCGCAGTTTAGTGCCCCGACGCGTCCGCTGCCGTTGAATGAAAAGATGGGCGCTTGGGCCGAACTCCACAGGTTGTCCGGGCTTGCTATTAGGTCTGTCGTGGATCATCTTTGGCCACGTGGACCAAGGCCGGACAACTATTTTGGATTGGTGCAACAATTCCTTGGTGTTGTGTTGCATATCGATGCTGTGAAGAGGTCGGCGTGCATAGAGGGTGCGCGGATGGCTCTTGCATGTGTTAAAACATACTGGGCTGGGATGGAAACCACCGCTATTGCAACCCGGGGTGCAGCGGAAGGCCAGGACTCGGTCGAGCACTATTTTGAAGAAGTCTTAGAAGGCGCCCGTTTAATAGAGGCCCGGTGCTTGAAGAGTGCCATGTTTGAATGACATGTATCTCGATTGTAAAGACAATGCTATTTTGATTATAAAGGTTGTGTTTATAATTTTTCCCGAAAGTATTATAATGACTCATGTGCGGACGTTTATGTATGTATAAAACCTGAAAGTTTGCAGTCGTCGACTTCAGCCCCCACGCATATAATGCGGAGGTGTTCGAGAAAACGCGTAGTCACACATGATCCAACGTCTTGGTCCATTAAGGAGGTGATAGCGTGGCGAACTAGGCAATCGGACTATATAGCTTTAACACTTTCACTTAGTCATAGGAGTTTGACGGTGGGGCTACTATATAGCCCCTGGTAGTTTCGCGTTCATCCGGATATGGTGCGCATATGTACGTGACCAAGAAACCGGTCCTTCGTTAATGCGGAGGAATCGCAAAGATTCCACTGGGTCATCGAGTGGTTGACCAGTCTCGCGCTGTATCATGACAGTCAGTTTTCGGCTTTCTCTACTGAGGTGCTCATCCAAATGAACCAGGGAACAATCGCAATAGTTCTCTCGGTGCCGCCTTAGCCGATAGAGCGGAACGTAAGGTAGCAAAACACGGGAGCCGGGCAAACCCAACATTTGACCAAAGTCATGATTCAGAGCTGATGCATATAAGGCCAAACTCGCGACGCCGAACACGCCCAAAGGTATTCGGATTTTATAATGTGTACTGGGCTGAATAACGCCCTTGATAATAAGCCCTGAGTTTCTAGGTATGAGCAATAGTCTGGTGTGACAAAAATGCCGAAAACACCAGTATCTCTCCCGGTTGTATAAAGTTTCCAGAGGGGAAAAAGCAACAAGAGACATTAAAAAGGTTTACGCAGGGTCTTAATCTAAAAAGAAACCTTTGAGCGGGGCCCTGCTGCACGTCTGCGCCTTTATCTCCGTTGTGCCGTATCCTGGAAGGGGGTAGCACGATATTATTGTATTATGAACTATGAAAATACAATATGTTATTGTATTAATAGGGTCGAGCCAAACTATGGGCTTTTTTGTGAGCAGCCCCTAGCATCTTTTATGGGGAAATCCCAACTGGGCTATTACGTTTGGTGGAGCGCCGGACTCGTCTAACCGTGTTCGTGGTCTTGATGACCGACCATTTATTCTGGTTGGAGGGACCGCTCAGTGTTCGGCTGCTAGAGCCGCCACGTACTCTTCCACGCGCAAGGAACGCTTTGTATTTCCGCTAACTGTGATAACGCCGCATGGACCGGGCATCTTAAGTTTAAGGTAGGCGTAGTGCGGTACTGCGTTAAAACGAGCAAAGGCCGTTCTTCCGAGTAGTACGTGATAGCTGCTTCGGAATGGAGCGATGTCGAAGGTTAGTTCCTCGCTTCTGAAGTTGTCGGGAGAACCGAATATAACCTCTAGTACTAGAGAGCCCGTACAGTGGGCCTCGACGCCTGGTATCACTCCTTTAAAGGTAGTGTTTCCTAGGCTGATTCTTGACGGGTCTATCCCCATTATGCAGACAGTGTCCTGGTATATCAGGTTTAGACTACTGCCGCCATCCATAAGGACTCGGGTGAGATGGTATCCATCGATTATTGGGTCGAGCACCAAGGCAGACGATCCTCCGTGCCAGATACTAGTCGGATGATCCCTGCGATCAAAGGTGATCGAGCAGGCCGACTAGCGACTGAATTTGGGGGCGACGGGCTCCACAGCGTATACGTGTCGGAGTGCGCATTTGCGCCTACTCTTTGGAATGTGAGTTGCGTAAGTCATATTCACTGTTTTGACTTTTGGTGGGAATTTTTTCTATCCTCTAGTGTTCGGCTGGCGAGGCTCATCCTCATCTTCACTTGGCGTCTCCCTCCCCTTGTGTTTGGCATTTAGCTTGCCAGCCTGCTTGAAAACCCAACATTCTCTGTGGGTGTGATTTGCAGGTTTTTTGGGGTGTCGTGAATCTGACATAATTTGTCTAGAATCTTGTTTAGGCTGGATGGTCCTTCTTTGCTGCCTTTAAATGGCTTCTTCCATTGACCGGGCCGAGATCCCCTGAATCCGGCGTTGACCGTCATGTTCTTTAGGCTGCCATCATTGTTTTGACGCTTGTTTTTGTTGTGTTGCGGTTTCCCGTTGCCATCCCTTACTTCGGATGTGCCTAGGTCGCTGGTGCCGCAGATCATAAGGCTTGTTAAGGCTGCCATTGTCCTCGACTTTTCTTGGCCGAGGTGTCTGGCAAGCCATTCGTCCCGGATACTGTGTTCGAAGGCCGCTAAGGCTTCGGCGTCCGGGCAATCGACTATTTGATTCTTCTTAGTAAGAAATCTGATCCAGAGTTTTTGGGCTGACTCTCCGGGCTGTTGAATTATGTGACTTAGGTCGTCTGCGTCCGGAGGTCGGACATAGGTCCCTTGAAAATTGGCCCTAAAAGCATCCTCAAGTTCTTCCCAACTTCCAATTGAGTTTTCAGGAAGGCTTTTCAACCAATGCCGAGCTGGTCCTGTCAATTTGACGTGTAGGTATTTAATGGTGTGGAGATCATCTCCGCGAGCCATGTGGATATGAAGGATAAAGTCCTCAATCCAGACCCCAGGGTCTGTAGTTCTGTCGTATGCCTCTATATTCACGGGTTTAAATCCTTCCAGAAATTCATGGTCCAGGACCTCATCGGTGAAGCAAAGGGGGTGTGCAGCACCCCTATATTTGGACGTGTCGTGGCATGCTGTCGACGATTGTTTTGTTCAGTGATGATTCCTAGTTGGTATTCGATCAATGTGATCGTTTCGGTAGCTCTGATCCTGTGCTGAAGCGCGCTTCCTAGATCCATAGATGGACCTGGCCATACCAGACTTTTTGCCCAGGATCTCATGTAAATCGTGTGCTGTCTTGTGTGCGGCATCATTAGCCGTCTTGTCACGGCCACGGGGCGGTCGGTCGGGCTGATTGCTCGTTTTCGGCTGAATGGGCTCTATGGCCTCGTCGTCGAATTCGGGCAGCAGCTTGCGCTTTGGATAGCTCTTTGTGTGACGATCGCCGCCGTATTTTTCTTCTGTGTCGAGCACTTTGTTCCACCTGCAATTGAGCGTATCCTGCACAGCCTTAAGCCTTTTCTTCTGCTTTTTAGGCTCCTCGCGGTGGCAATAAGCCTTCTGTGGAGGTTCTCTTGTTCCAAGAGTTTTTCTGGGATGATGAGTGCGTCATCGTCCGGGCTGTTCTCCTCTTCAGAGACAGGTTGGTGAATTTTACCCTCGGGATCGGCATCATCTGACGTCGGCTCCAGACTATGTTCATTGTCCCCTGGCTCATCCTGCTCCATTGCGGGGTCCATGGGGTCGTTGTTTCCTTTGGAGTCAATTGGGGTATTATTATTTCTTGCGCTGTTGTCGCAGTTTTTACTGTGGCGGGATTTAGAGAGGCGCCTACGGCGCCGCTTTGGTGGCTTATCGAGGGGAGTATCCTTTGTTGCATCGTCACCATCGCCTTCTTTTGGTGTGTCCACCATATATATATCGTATGATGAGGTGGCAGTCCAGCGCCCAGTGGGCGGTGGTTCCTGTTCTTCTCCAGCATCATCGTAAATACCGTCGACATCTTCGTAGTCGAAATCGAGCGTGTTGGTTAGGTCATCGACAGTGGCTATGAAGTGGGTGGTGGGTGGGGAACGAATTTCGTCGTCGTCCTCTTCCCACTCGAGTCGGACATAGTTCGTCCAAGAATATCCCGACAAGGAAAGAGACCTTAATGATTTCAGCACGTCACCCAAGGGCGAGTGCTGAAAAATATCCGCGGCGGTGATCTCCATGACCGGTGCCCAATCAGATTCGATAGGCACGGACGCATGCGGTTTGGATCCTGTACCCGAAGACGAGTCCGAGGGTCCGATGACACCACCCTCACAGGAGGTGGGATCAGTGTTCGACTCCAACGCCGTTGAGTGTTCGGCCTCCGTGGCGGGGTCTATCCACCCGTCCTCGGAGGATGCGATATGCTTCGGTTTGATTCCCGGCGCCGCTGCAGGCACGATCTCCCAAATAGTGTTCGATGGCAGATCAAAGTCATGACCGTCCGGCGCGCCTGACATGGGCTCGAATCCTTCGAAGATCAAGTCTCCGCGGATGTCGGCAGTATAGTTCAAGCTTCCAAACCTGACCTGATGGCCAGGGGCGTAGCTGTCGATCTGCTCCAGATGGCCAAGCGAGTTGGCCCGCAGTACGAAGCCGCCGAATACAAAGATCTATCCGGGGAGGAAAACATCCCTCTGGACCGCATCGTTGAAGATGATTGAAGGATCCATCAAGCCTTACCATGACAACACAGACGAACTCTCAATGAAAGCACCAATTCCGGTGTCAAAACCGGCGGATCTCGGGTAGGGGGTCCCAAACTGTGCGTCTAAGGCTAATGGTAACAGGAGGCAGGGGACATGATGTTTTACCCAGGTTCGGGCCCTCTCGATGGAGGTAATACCCTACTTCCTGCTTGATTGATCTTGATGATATGAGTATTACAAGAGTTGATCTACCACGAGATCGTAGAGGCTAAACCCTATAAGCTAGCCTATGATAATGATTGTTGTTGTCCTATGGACTAAAACCCTCCGGTTTATATAGACACCGGAGGGGGCTAGGGTTACACAGAGTCGGTTACAGAGAAGGTGATCTACATATCCGAATTGCCAAGCTTGCCTTCCACGCAAAGGAGAGTCCCACCCGAACACGGGACAAAGTCTTCAATATTGTATCTTCATAGTCCAACAGTCCGGCCCAAGTATATAGTCCGGCTGTCCGAGGACCCCTTAATCCAGGACTCCCTCACACACTCCTCCCCCTATCTAGCTAGTAGGCCTCTCGCGCCACCTCCTAGCTCCATTCTCTCTGTCTATCCATCTCTCTAGGCCTTATTTGACTCTAACAAATGGATGTACACCGACCGATCTCCCGCTATACATATAGCTAGCTAGGTTGTTTATAACTTGTTTTCCCCACACGCCGATTGATCTACCTCCTTAGTTATGTCTCTCCCTTCCTCCGACACTCAACAGTTGATCTACCGATCTAGTTAGGTCTGGTTACCAAACACGTGGCCCCCTTCATCATCCATGCATGCCTCCCAACACATCTATCACGTACACGCACACATAGAAACACATCCCCACTCTTCTTGATAATATTGCAGTTGTACCCTCAGTTTGTCTCGTAGGCATCTCCCAGCATCTTTGAGAAGCAACTCCACCACCCCTCTAGCACTCTACCCCTCTCTCCCCCTCTCTCTCTTTCTCCCTCTCTCTCTCCCTCTCTCTCTCTATATGTGTGTGTGTGTGTGTGTGTGTGTCCCAACCTATTTCCCGTCCTTCACTTATGTATGGATGTTGACCGATCTCCCTCAAGACATAGCTGGGTCTCTCCTTCTCAACACATATACGAGTCGATCTACCTCTCCAGTTAGGTCTCTGCCTCCTCCCCTCCCCCCACCCCCACACACACCGATACATCAAGTGCTCTAGTCATGTATCCTTGCCACACACAAACTTGCCCTGTGCCCTCTGACATTCCGCTAGGTCAGTCGCCCTATATCTTTGACTTGCACACACACCATTTTGATGGCCCTCTTCATCGATCTCACACCCACACACTTGATCCTCTCTTCAACTCTATCGATATCTATGACCCCTCCCACTGTTCTTGTGGATCACCCCCTCTATATATGATATAGATAGGCCTCTATTTCACACACATTGCATGTGTCAATTTTTTTAGATACCATCGACACATATTCCCACAAATACATTCACGAAATCACACCCCTAACAAAAAACACTCATGAACACAAACGCCATTTGTCTAGGTTTGTATCTCTCTGACACACACCCACGTCGGTGGGGAACGTTCACGAAGAGAAGAGGTGCACACACGGCGCATGTACGCCCGTCTCTTTCCCAATCACACCCGCGGGGGTACACGGTGGAGCTCATTCCTGTATGAAAAGGCAGCCCACATGGTAATTTGACACGTGTACTGGTTGTCCACATGATGGAGGATCATGTACCACGGGTGAACAAACAAATTGCAACTTGACGCGTTATTTAAAAAAGAGGCAAACCATGTGGGGCCTACCTTAGAGGCAAGGCTCTATACACCGGAGATACTCTGTATGTATTACTTTTGATAGGTCCCGTCAACTCGCAGAATGAGGAGAAGCTTGCTTAGTACGCCCTCTCCCCCGCCCGTGGGCGCGGTGGCTCGCAGAGCTGCAGGATGAGGAGAAGTTGCTTATTACGCCTACGCCCGCTCCCTCGCCCACAGGCGCGGTGGCTCGCGGGACAAGGAGAAAATTTTACTAGTCCCTCCGTTACTCCTCGTCCCTACCTTGGTTAGAGAGCTTACCATATTGTTTGAAATATATGTCTTTTAGTAGATTTGAATATGAACTACTAGTACATACTCCAAACACTAATGTATATAGACGTATTTTAGAGTGTAGATTCACTAATTTTGCTCCGTATGTAGTCCATATTGAAACAGACATACTAGTACGCACTCTCCCTTGCCCCTCAACCCTTGACCCTCGCTCGACCCTCGCCCACGTGGTGGACATGCACCAATTCATTCGGTCTCAGATATCCAGGACCATATACTGTAGTACCATTATTGCTCGACTTCCTCAAGAGGCAAAGAGCCAAGTGCAAGGTTAATATTTTTGAGATGCCAAGTGAGGGAGTCCTGGACTAGGGGGTGTCTGGATACCCGAACTATCATCTTCGGCCGGACTCCTGGACTATGAACATACAAGATTGAAGACTTCGTCCCGTGTCCGGATGGGACTTTCCTTGGCGTGGAAGGCAAGCTTGGCGATACGGATATGTAGATCTCCTACCATTGTAACCGACTCTGTGTAACCCTAACCCTCTTCGGTGCGTATATAAACCGTAGGGTTTTAGTCCGTAGGACGAATAACAATCATACAATAGGCTAGCTTCTAGGGTTTAGCCTCTCTGATCTCGTGGTAGATCTACTCTTGTACTACCCATATCATCAATATCAATCAAGCAGGAGTAGGGTTTTACCTCCATCGAGAGGGCCCGAACCTGGGTAAAAACATCGTGTCCCTTGTCTCCTGTTACCATCCGCCTGGACGCACAGTTCGGGACCCCCTACCCGAGATCCGCCGGTTTTGTCACTGACATTGGTGCTTTCATTGAGAGTTCCTATGTGTCGTCATCTTTAGGCCCAATGGCTCCTCCGATCATCAACAACGATGCGGTCCAGGGTGAGACATTTCTCTCCAGACAGATCTTTGTATTCGGCGGCTTTGCACTGCGGGCCAATTCGCTTGGCCATCTGGAGCAGATTGAAAGCTACGCCCCTGGCCATTAGGTCAGATTTGGAAGTTTGAACTATATGGCTGACGTCCGCGGAGACTTGATCTTCGACGGGTTCGAGCCACAGCCAAGCACGCCGCACTGTCACGATGGGCATGATCTAGCTCTACCGCTGAACAGTGCCCTGGAGGCCGCATAAGTGTCTGCTCCGACCTTTACCTCAGAGCCGACTGCGCCGATCAAGGACGGGTAGGTGGACACCGCCTCGAGGGCTGCTATCTCTACGGCGATTGAGCCAAACACCAACCCTGTCCTTTGCGAAGCTCGTGACTCCAAGGTGCCGGATTCCTCTCCGGACTCCGAACCTCCCGCGCTCCTGCCAATCAAATCCGATTGGGCGCCGGTCATGGAGTTCACCGCCGCGGACATCTTTCAGCACTCGCCCTTTGGCAACATCCTGAACTCACTAAAGTCTCTCTCTTTATCAGGAGGGCCCTGGCCGGACTGTGGTCAGGAAGGTTGGGATGCGGACAACGAAGAAATTCGAAGCCCACCCACCACCCACTTCATTGTCACTGTCGGAAGTTTAAACGACGTGCTCGACTTCGACTCCGAAGACATCAACGGTATGGACGACGATGTAGAAGACAAACATGAACCAGCACCTATAGGGCATTGGACATCCACCTCATCTCACGATGTATACATGGTGGACACACCTAAAAGAAGCGATAACGAGGAACAACGGGACGCCATGAGGGATCATTCCCTCGAAAAGTAGTCAAAACGGCGACGTAAGCGCCGCTCAAAATCCCGCCTCGACAAAGACAGTAGCCATATAGACCCAGCCATAGAGCAGGGCGAACCGATGGACGACGAACATGCTATCGAGCAGCCGTCCGAATAGGACGATATGGATAAACAATTCGTCCCCGGCGAAGATAACAGTCCGGATGATCTCATGCCAGACAAATTGCAGGAGCAGAAGAACCTTCACAAAAGGCTCATCGCGACTGCGCGTAGCCTGAGAAAGCAGAAGTGGAAGCTTAAAACAGAGGAAGATGCGCTCAGAATCAGATGGAGCAAAGTACTCAACACCGCAGACAAATACGGCGACAATCGCCGAACAAAGAGCTACCCGAAGCGAAAACTACTGCCCGAATTTGATGAGGAGGTCGTAGAGCCCCCGCAATCAAAGAACAAAGAGACCACCCGGTCGGATAGACGACCCCATGGCAAACATAGAGCGGCAAACGGCGCCGCACACAAGCCGACATGCAATCCGCACACGGATTTGCATCAAAAAGATGGCCCAGTTAGATCTATCTACGGGCCAAGAAAGCAAGCTCTAGTAAGCAACGCAACACGTCAAGTATCCGAAACTATGGTACACCTAAATATAGGGGTGCCGCACATCCCCTATGTTTCACCGATGAGGTTCTAGATTATGAATTTCCAGCAGGATTCAAGCCCGTAAACATAGAGGCATATGAAGGAACAACAGACCCTGGAGTCTGGATTGAGGATTACATCCTCCACATACACATGGCTAGAGGAGATGACCTCCACGCCATAAAATACTTACCCCTCAAGCTCAAAGGGCCAGCCCGGCATTGGCTCAAAAGCCTCCCCGAAAACACCATTGGAAGTTGGGAAGAGCTCGAGGACGCTTTTCGGGCAAATTTTCAAGGGACCTATGTCCGACCTCCGGATGCAGACGATTTAAGTCACATAACTCAACAACCTAGAGAATCAGCCCGAAAATTCTGGAACAGATTTCTTACTAAAAAGAACCAAATAGTTGACTGTCCGGACGCCGAAGCCTTAGCAGCTTTCAAACACAACGTCCGAGACGAATGGCTCGCCAGACACCTCGGCCAAGAAAAGCCAAGAACAATGGCCGCATTATCAAGCCTCATGACCCACTTTTGCGCGGGAGAGGATAGCTGGCTGGAAAGATGCAGTACCAGCGACCCAAGTACATCCGAAGTCAGGGATGGAAACGGGAAACCACGACGCAGTAAGGACCAGCTCCGAACCAAGGGAAACAGCCCGAAGAGCATGGCAGTCAACGCCGAATTCAAAAGCTCAGGGCAGAATCATAAAAAATTGCCCCCTAAGGATAACAGGGACGAGCTATCTAACTTAAACAAAATCTTGGACAAGCTATGCCAAATCCACAGTACCCCCGGGAAGCCTGCAAATAATACCCACAGAGATTGTTGGGTCTTCATGCAGTCCGGCAAACTCAACGCCAAACACAAGGGGCTCGACACACCAAGCGAGGACGATGACGAACCCCACAAGCAGAGCACCAGACAACAAAAGAATTTCCCACAAGAAGTCAAATCAGTAAACTCACTTTGTGTGACAAAAGGGAAAAACAGAACGGCGCCCATAGATATACGCGCCATACGGCCCAGAGTCCCGTCGTTGGTTGTCAAAACCAATCACCTTCGACCATCAGTATTACTCTAGAAGTATCCGGAATGCAGGATGGACTGCCTTGATATTAGATCCGATAATCGACGGACTCCAATTTACACAAGTCCTAATGGACGGCGGGAGTGATCTAAACCTGCTATATCAGAACACAATCCGCAAAATGGGGATAGACCCAAGCAAAATTTGCCATAGCAACACTTCCTTTCAAGGGGTAATGCCAGGCCGATATGCCCATTGTACGGGCTCTCTATTTCTAGAAGTTGTGTTCGGCTCACCCGACAACTTCCGTCGCGAAAAGTGTACGGGCATCCCTCACACTTAAAATGCCCGGTCCATGAGGCATCATCTCCTTAAAGGGAAATATCGAGTGTTCCTCGAGCGCGGAAGATTGTATGACCACCTCGACGGCCACACACTAAACCGGCTTCACTAGTCCAAGCACCTAAACAGGTCGTTCAGACCCCGGACACGGTTAGACGAGTCCGGCGTGAACATATAGGGGCTTACCAGCCACATACCCCCGCACTAGGGGATCCACGCGTATACGACAAGAGACAATAAAGCTCAATTTTATTCATTTTGAAACATACTTTGTTTATTTAATATAACGTACATTTTCGCATGATCTTTTTCAACTAAGTTCCTATCTTTTACAGATGAACACCATGCGACACCCGTCCAGGATACGGCACAACGGAGACACAGGCGCAGACATGCAGTAGGGACCTGTTGCAAGGATTCTTTTCAGATTAAGACCCTGCGTAAACCTTTTTTACTGTCTCTTGTTGATACACATCCCCTGGTTTCTTACTATAACCGAGGAGGAGGCTGGCGTTTTGTCATAGGCCACGTCCGAATTTTGCGCGTACCTGGACACCAGGGGCTTACTACCAAGGGCGTTGTTCGGCCCGTTTTCATAAAGACCGAATACCTTAGGGAGTGTTCGGCGTCTCGAGTTAGGCCTTATATGCATCAGCTCCGAATCATGTCTTTGGTCAAATGTTGGGTTTTCCCGGTTCCTGTGTTTTGCTGCCTTACGTTCCGCTCTATCGGCTAACACGGCACCAGGAGAACTACTACGATTGTGCCCCGGTTCGGCCAGGCGAGCACCTCAGTAGAGAAAGCCGAAAACTGACTGTCATGATATAGCGTGAGACTGGTCAACCACTCGATGACCCACTGGAATCTATAGGATTCCTCCGCATTGATGAAGGGCCATTTCCCGGTCAGGCACATACGCGCCCCGAATTCGGGAGAGTGCGGTGCCCCTAGGGGCTATATAGTAGCCCCACTGTCAAACTCCTATGGCTAAGTGAAAGTGATAAAGCATTATAGTCCGGTTGCCTAGTTTGCTGCGCTACCACCTCCTTTGTAGGACCAAGACGTTGGATCAAGTGTGAAAATGCGCCTTTTGCAAACACCCCCGCATTATATGCGTGGGGGCTGAAGCCAAAGACTGCCATCTTTTAGGTTGTATACACACATACATCAACGGCCACACAGGAGGTATTTTCATTCTTGCAGGCACAAGTATAAAAAGCTTTTATATTTCATCGAAACATTGTTTCACAATAAATACATGTTATTCGAACATAATATCCATCGAGCACTGCGTCTCTATTAAACGAGCGCCCTGCAGAACTTCCTGAAAATAGTGCTCGACAGGTACTCGGCTTCCGTCCGAATCTTGGGATGCAACATCGGTGGCCTTCATCTCCGCCTAGTATGTCTTGACACGGGCAAGAGCCATTCGTGCACCCTCTATGCATGCCGACCTCCTCATTGCATTGATATGTGGCACCGCACCAAGGAACTGCTGCACCAAGCCAAAATAACTCTTCGGCTCGGGCCTTTTCGGCCACAAAAGACTCACGACATCCTTCATGGCAAGTCCGGATAACCTATTCAGCCCCGCCCATTAGGCCAAGCGATCAGTTAATGGAAGAGGGCGCTCTGGATTATGGAACTGCGACGAAAAAACCTTTTCCATTTCGTGATCCTTTTGATCTCGGAAGTGTTCGGCCGCGTCCTCGGCACTTGCCGCCAAGTCCAGATAAGCATCCTCCGAACTCCACAGCCGGTCCAACTGAGCATATTTAGGATCCGTGAACTTCCTCTGCAGCAGGAAGGGCTTTCCAGCCGCGATAACTCCGGCCTGACGCAGCTCCTCCTTCATAGCTCTCATCGCAGAGCGAGCATCCTTGGCCTCGGTAGTGGCCCTCTTCAGTTCCTCTTGCACCTCTTGACCTTCCTTTTCAAGAAGCTTGCAGCGGTCGGCAGCATTCTTCAACTTCATGGCCATCTCGGCCATTTCCTTCTTGCTTCGGAAGTGAGCAGACTGTTAAGCTTTTAGCTCTTCGGCCGCCTTTAAGGCAGCCGCATCACTTTTTCTGGCCTGCTCCTTGGCTCGGGCGAGCTCTGCCCGAAGGTTCTCCATGGCAGCGGCACCATCTGCATCAAGCATACATGTTGTAAGGCGCGGGCATCAAGCTCCCTTACCAGGTGTCCGTGGAGAAATCACATACCTTGTGACTCGTCAAGACGCTTATTGACAAGCGCGATGTCGGCATCCGCCACGTCAAGTTGCTGCTTTAGTTCGGCAAATCCATCAGTCCGGCTAGCCACCGGCCACTTCGCCACCTAGATAGGGAGGGCGACATATTATACCTGGGATTATGATCCTCGGCGCGCTGTCATTTTTGAGAACACACCGAGTCTCAGGGGCTACTATCTACATAGGGCGCATTTTATATGCGGAACTGTCAAAAGGTACATCGTTCCGCGTACCTCAAAACCTGTCAGTAAACTCCTGACGGCTTCGTGCAATCCGCTCTCAGCGGATGAAATCCTTTCAATCACCGTACCCATTAACGCACGGTGATCTTCTGAGATAGATGCTCGCCCGAGCAGATCCTTCAGCTCCTCCGACCGTACACCAGTTGGTGCCGGACTCGTCCGAGGGCCTTTTTCGAAGGCCGGACGCAGAGGGCTTTGGGGGAAATATGAGTGCCTTCCGGCCCCACCGGACTCGAAGAAACCCTCCGCGATGACACTTCAGGGTCGCCCGCCTCGCACGATGGTACGGTAGGGGGAGGCGTTTCACTCTCTATCATCTCCGAATGAAGATCCCCCGAAGATGAGCTCTGCTAGGAAGGGCAGAGATCCGAACTACAAGGTAAAACTTTGGTCATCTTCATCAGAAATAGGGCAGGGATATCCTTTATTTTAATAAAAAAAAACCTTTTTACTTATGGCTCGGTGGAGGGCTGATCCCCTTGGGGGTATAATGCGGTCAAGGCATCTCTCGGCGCAGGACCCTCTGACGAAGATTTCTTCCCCCGCTTTGAGACCATGGTCTCCGGGTCTTCAGAGGCAGTCCTCTTCTTCCCTTGGATGGAGGGATTCTCGATCCCTCCTTTCCTGGCAGCCTCCTCCGCGGAGGCGGTAGCTTCCTTGTTCCCCCCTTCACCTTCTTCCGAAGGCACCACCTCCAGCATCCTGGTTAACACGGGATCCAGCGTGGTCTCAGGGAGGGGGGGCAGACACCTGATTAACTTTTCTTTCGCTATCCACTCCTGTTCAAGGGACAACTCTTTTAAAGGGCAACTTTGTGATAAATACAGGATAGCATGTCCGGGTACAGGGCTACTTACTTGAGTATCCGGGCGATTGCAGCTCAGACCTGCGTCCTCGGTCAAGTCCGGACACGTCTCTTGTGATCCGAAGACAAGCTTGTACATCTCCATGGGTGTTGCGCCCATGAAATGTTGGAGAGCTCGTGAACCCTCTGGGTTAAATTCCCACAGGCGGAGGGGGCGACGTTTGCAGCGCAGGATGTGACGAATCAGCATGACCTGCGCCACTATGACTAGAGTGATCTCTTTCTCTAGGAGATCTTGGATGCGGCCCTGTAGCAAGGGCACGTCCTTGGACGGCCCCCAGTCAAGTCCTTTATTGACCCATGATGCCAGCCGCGGTGGAAGACCCGAGCGAAAGGCAGGTGGCGCCACCCATTTGGTGCCCCCAGGAGCTGTGATATAAAACCACTCTTGTTGCCATAGGCTGAGCTCCTCTTGAAAAGAGCCCTCGGGCCATGGAGCATCAGCATTCTTGCTTATAATAGCCCCTCCGCACTCTGCCTATTGCCCCTTGATCATCTTCGGCTCCACTTTGAAAGTCTTGAGCCACAATCCGAAGTGAGGGGTAATACGGAGGAAGGCTTCGCATACGACAATGAACGATGAGATGTGGAGGATGGACTCCGGATCCAAGTCATGAAACTCCAGCCCATAGTAAAACATGATACCCCTCACGAATGGGTCCGTCAGGAAGCTTAGCCCCTGAAGGAAGTGAGACGCGAACACCACGCTTTCACCAGGCTTGGGAGTGGAAATAACCTGCCCTTGGGCAGGCAGCCTATGCGAAATCTCGCCGGTTAGATACCTGGCATCTCTTAGCTTTAGCACGTCTTCTTCCGTAATGGAGGAAGGCATCCACCAGCCTTTCAGGTCGGAGCCGGACATCATCGGAGGTCCGAAGCGCCTGAATCTGGAGCTTTGGGTGTTGGAACTCGAGGCGAAGGGCGGATTCGATTGACATTGAAAGAAAAGAGTGGAGCCTTGGTCTCTTTACAAAGCGGTTGAATACCAAAAGCCTTCCCCGTGACCGTTCGGGCCTCGCCTTTGATAGAGGAGACGTGCCAACGGGCACGACTGGGTTACCCACGCACGTGTTAATGAGAATCCCGGAATAAGGGGACACGATCTCTGCTTTGACAAGGCGTGCCAAGGAAACCTCCTCGCTAAACGCGCTGAGGTGGGACAATAAAAATGATTGGAATAAAGGCTTGGCCGTGGTGTGATGTCACCCACAAAATACGTCAGTAGATTGAACTTGTGTAAATATTATTCTCTCTATGGTGGTATGTGCAACTTATTTTGTAGAGCCGGACACTATCCTTGTGGTCAAAATCCTTTATGAAGTATTCAGAGGAGGAACCCACCTTGCAATGTCAAAGATAATATGCACCCCGGACTCGTCGTCATTGAAGCCTGGTTCAGGGGCTACTGAGGGAGTCCTGGACTAGGGTGTGTCCGGATAGCTGAACTATCATCTTCGGCCGGACTCCTGGACTATGAAGATACAAGATTGAACACTTTGTCCCGTGTCTGGATGGGACTTTCCTTGGCGTGGAAGGCAAGCTTGGCGATACGGATATGTAGATCTCCTACCATTGTAACCGACTCTGTGTAACGCTAATCCTCATCGGTGCCTATATAAACCGGAAGGTTTTAGTCCGTAGGACGAACAACAATCATACCATAGGCTAGCTTCTAGGGTTTAGCCTCTCTGATCTCGTGGTAGATCTACTCTTGTACTACCCATATCATCAATATCAATCAAGCAGGAGTAGGGTTTTACCTCCATCGAGAGGGCCCGAACCTGGGTAAAAACATCATGTCCCTTGTCTCCTGTTACCATCCGCCTGGATGCACAGTTCGGGACCCCCTACTCGAGATCCGCCGGTTTTGACACCGACACCAAGCGCAAGGTTTATAGGAGAAGGAGTAGTAGTAGTACTTGTAGTATGCACCAATTGTATGTATTGTATGATGAACAAGGCAACAAGATGTTTGTTTTGCATGACAGTGTCTTCTTAGAGGACGTGCTAGACCTAGTGGACCTCATTGTTGCAACAGGAGTACTATTATAGATGGCACGATTCAGAGTGGTGGGCAGCGGGAATAATTCGGAGCTGCTTAGTCTTAAACCCCATGAAGAAGTCCCATCGAAAGGAATAGCCATCCTCTACACGTGCTCCTATGTAAAATGAGTAAATGAGACAAAAAGAGAAAGAGACAAAGTACAAAAAATCACCAGCCTTAGAGCCAGCCCTATTGTATTAGTGAATGATATTTCTACGTCATGATTGACATGGCTGTATTATTAACCATGCTATGGAGGTAGAAGCTAATTTTTAGTTATTTGCAGAGGTAGCAGCGGATGGATATTCAACGGGGAGTGAAATGATGGATGCTTCCTTAGTCAAACATAGAGAAGGGTGGGCCTCGTGATTTGACGGCTTATTAGTCATTATTACTGCTTATACTCTTTGCCCATATAATAACCGCGTGGTATAGAGTAGTGGGCTATACTTTTAATAACCATGCTCAAAGAGAAGAGGTGTACGCAACCACGCACATAGTACTAGTAGAACTCTTTGCGTCTTTTGCTTCTTCCCCAACCACACATGTGACACTGTGGAGCTTATTTCTGTATGATGATGCATCCCACATGACAATTTGACGCGTCTAGTAGTAGTTACTCACTTATAAATAATGGAGGGTCGGGAACCACGCATTAACGGTGCCGCGTCATGTAGCGACCAGACCTCAAACAGTCTGATCTCTGTGCATCAGTGTCATACCTGGATCGGTAATGCTGACACGCACAATACTTGAGGATGTATAACAGAGTAGCAATCACACACTTATTACATTGAATGTCTCAAAAGAGAACTTATTACAAAAATATGGCTTAAGGCCATCTAAAATCGATAACAGCGAAAGTCTTGGAAGATAAAGTGAGTCCATCAACTCCAACGACATCACTGAGTGAAAGACAGCGAACTATGGCACCTTACTCGTCGTCTAAAAAGTCTGCAACGTGAACATTCCAGCCCGAAATAGGTCAGCACATGGAATATGCTGGCAATGTAACACAGAGAGTATTGAACAGAATAAATGCTATCACTACATGCATATATGGCTGGTGGAAAGCTCTATGGTTATAGTTTTGCATAAAGCCAATTTTTCCCTACAACAAAGGAATAAATTTTATTTAACTATCATGGTGGTTGTTAAACATTGAGAAGGTTCCTCCAACTCAATCCCAATTAAGCATCATCATTAAACCCAATCAAATTATATTAAGAGTGACGAGATCAACATGATAATCCAAGAACTAGATACTGAAAACATCCATAACCGGGGACACGGCTAACCATGATTAGTTTGTACACTCTGCAGAGGTTTGCGCACTTTTCCCCACAAGACTCGAATACATCCATGGTCAGAGAATCGAGACATGGTCTTTCTGAAACAATAAATCTTTACTCTGGGTGGACAGTTACACCTACTTGTCCCTACATTTGCTAGCCCACCACTGAAAGAGGTCATGCAACATACTCAACTATGCTAGAGCCCATAATAACTTGTGGCTGCACACGGAAGTTTCTAGCATGAATAATCTTATGATCCCTTTGAGCCTAAGTGGCGGACCGTAGGATGATCACACGGGTACTCCGGGATATCCTAGGACAACACTGGATTCTCCAGGTGCCCTGACAACCACTAGGTACTCCAGGGTGCCTCAAGCAATCCACCCAGATGTGTATTAAAGTAGCCACCTTAAGTTAACCATTAATAAAACTATCACATCTGTCATGAATTACTCGAACCAAACCACGTCTACAAGCATAGCATTGCAATATAAGCATAACGTAGAAGTAACTCCCAAAGGTTTGATAATAAACAGGGCAATAGGTTCTACCTCATCATCTACTTCCCAAAAACCACATGTTAGTCAGATCCTAACCATGCAATTGTTTGAGGATTGATCTAATGTAATAAAATTGGGTAGTAAAGAGGTATGATCAAAGTTTTACTTGCCTTGCTGATGATCCGCAAAACCTAGAGACTCGTAGTAGCACGCTTCGCACTCTGGGTACTCTATCGCAAACAAACAAAGCATGAAATAAGCACTCAAATAGAAGCACGAGTAAAACTCAAATAAGAGATCTAACCAGAAAGTTCAACTTAAGAACTCTGGTTTGCAAAAAGAATCAAATCAAACGAAGCAACGAAACTCAAACTGCGAAAGAAACAAGATCTGTTTACTAATCTGGACTGAAGTCAAATTTTACAGTACCAAAATCTTGTTCAAGTTGATTAAACAGAAAGAGGGATTCAAGACGAAGATCTAGGCACTTGAATCGCCTGATTCCGATAAACGAGCAAAAACATAAACTAAAACGAAAATCAGGGCAGAAATCACGATCGAAAATAATCGCGGAAAACCCTGGAAAAAGAAAAACTGACGAGCAGGCTAACGAACAAACGTTCGCTATCTGCGGCTAACGGATGAACACTGTTCGTTAAAACGAATGTACAGGCAAACGTCTGTTATTTAACTAAACCGGAAAAAAATAAAAACCAATCTAAAATAAAATAACCTAGGGTTTCCAAAAAAAACGTACAGTTTCCTCACGAAAACGGGCGACGGTCGGCTGGCTACCTCGGCAAGATCCGCGGGGTCGGCAGCGACTCTGGCGAGGCTGGCGGCGGTGGCGGTGAGGGGATTCGGCAGCGGGGCGGCGGAACGGGGTGGCGGCGGCTCCGGGGGCGATGAGGGCGACGCGGCGGCGGCACGGGACGGTGGTGCGGAACTGGCGGCGACGGGGCGGTTCGGGCGGTGGCGCTAGGGTTTCGGGGCGACGGCGCTGGCGGCTTGGGCCTTCGCCTCTTAAAGGGCCGGCCGGGCTGGAATCCTAGTCAGGCACGGCCCGGCTAGGTCGGTGGGATTTTTTTTAAATAATTCTAACGCGCAGAAAAACAAAGAAAAGAAATACTAAATGGACTCCAGCAATCCTAAAATAAATTTTCCCCGTCCTCTAAAAATATTGCGGACAAAGTGAACATTTATTTGGGCCTCTAATGCAATTTTTAAAAACGCATTTTTTCCTAATTCAAATAAAATAGGAATAAAACTCTGAATAAAAATCTTATTTGATTTTAATATTTAACCTCCAATATTTATTTATTTTGGGGAAGTCATTTTATCCCCTCTCTTTTATTTTCATGTAAGAAATATTCGAAGAATAAAATTATTAAAATCAAACGATCCTCTTTTCAAAATTTGAGAAATCTCAAATATGAAAATAACGAAATCCCCAACTCTCTCCGTGGGGCCTTGAGTTGCGTAGAATTTCTAGGATCAACCCAAAATGCAATAAAATATGATATGCAATGATGATCTAATGTACAACATTCCAAATTAAAAATTTGGGACGTTATTGTGACGCCCGGGTAATTAAGCTACAGTGATTCCCCGCTAATGATGCCACGTCACCACGGTTACTGTGATAAACTCTCGATAGTTCAGAACCGAAACAAATTCAAAATTTAAATAAAAGAAAACAATAAAAGTTTTTAAAAATTAAAATAAAAATGTTCGGTGGTTGCCAAATATTACAAAGATAATTATGGTGTAAGGTTCACAATTTTATAAAATGCCTAAGTGTTTATAAATAAATAAAAACAGAAAAGAAAATAAATAAAAAGAAAACAGAAAACAATAAAAAAAAGGAGAAGAGAAACCCCCCTGGGCTTCGGCCCAGCTGACCACAGGCCCCACTGGGCCACCCACCAGGCCCCGGCCCCCCCACTCTCTCCTTATCCCCCCC